>NC_041386.1:438856928-439078284 GCF_002162155.2 Triticum dicoccoides
GTGAATAAGCATGTTGCTGGTTTAACGCTCTTTGAAGGAGCTCTCTAGCCCGTCGTGTCTCGATCGCCACTGGTGACTCGCCGTTAGTTGGGAGGGCTGCCAATCGTGAAGCGGCGGCCACAATGTTATCCAATGGGTTGAAGTAATGCCCTGAGGGCATCGGAACATACTGCGGCACAACATTGTTCTGATGAGGCGGGTTCATCGTGCGTGGTTGAATCGGCACTCCTGTGCCCGGCGCCTCCGTCCGGTTTACCACTGGCTGGTTAGTGGTTCCGGCTCCTGGCGTGTTGAAGATATTTCTTGGCTCATAACCCGGCGGGAGGTGCGACTGGTATCTCCTCCTCATGATCTCATCTGAGGCATTCTGGTCCAACCTAAGCTGGTAGGCCTGAGCTTCCAACTCGTCCCGTTCTATAGCCATCCTGGCGTTTTCTACTGCCAGGTCTGCTTTAGCCTGAGTCATCTGATCCTTCACCTATGCAATCTCCGCATTATGCTGATCTCGGGCTGCCGCATCCACCTCCACAGCCATCAATGTTGCCAAAGCGTTGAACAAATCGGACAAAAACTGAGTGAGAGGCGGCGTAGAGCCCCCTGCTCCTGCTGGCGTTGCTATTGCTGAACCGGAGAACATCACCGCGGCGGTAGAAGAGTGCTACGCTAGTTGTGTACCGGCCATGAAGACCGTGACCCGACTTGGCAGATCGAGGGGGTCCAGAATATTGTTGCCATCCGAACTCCCACTAATCCAGCCGTCCTGCAGCTGATACAGCGACTCGGTTTCTCCGGTTGAAGACTCGTCATCAAAACGGACAACGGCTTCCCCATCAGATGCTGGTCCATCCTCATATTCCGCTCCATGGATGACACCTACGAAAACATGCCTTGGTGCGGGCTGAACCGGGGTAGGGCTTGCACGCTGAGCCGTCTCGATGATGTTAGTGCAGGTGTCCAGCTCAGGGCCCGGTTCGCCGATCTTGCTGATGAAGACGTGAATTCCACCAAAGGGGACCCAGTACCCGTATTCAACTGAATCGACCTCGGGACCCCATCCTGCATCGTCGATGTAGAGCTTGCCGCGACAACTCTTTGTCATCCGGCCCACAGCGTGTCCCTTGAGTCCTTTGAAGCTGCCCTTCAAGAACTCAAAACCATCGTGCGATAACCCCACGTTGGGCGCCAACTGTCGTGGGTTTGTCACGGCAGATGTGTTTGTGGAAGGACTTAGTCGTGGAGCCATTGCTATGGGTTAGCTTAAAGGGGTTAAACCGGACAAGGGACACGAGGGGTTTTTATACTAGTTCGGCCCCTTCGATGAAGGTAAAAGCCTACGTCTAGTTGTGTTGGTATTGCTAGGATTTCGATGACCAGGGAGCGAATCCGCTTTGCCTGGCTCTCGAGTTGCTATCTGTTGTCCCTAAACCGCTGCTGGGTCGTCCCTTTATATACATAGGTTGACGCCCGCTGGTTTACAGAGTCCCGAGGCCGGATCATAAACGTGTCCGGCTCGGTCTCTATTCCTTATTACAATACAAGTTACATGAAAGACTCGGTTTACATCTACAGGCCTTAACCCGCCTTTGGGCCTTGGGCCTTCGTAAAGCGCCACCATCCTCACGTCTTTATGGGCTTCTGATCTTCTTGAAGCTAATCCGGCTACGCCTGGCCGGTTTACCTCCAGTAGTAATATCCCCAACACCTTCTATCATAGATCTGAAGGCAATATATTTGTTGCTAAGAATGGATCCTTTCTAGAGAAAGAGTTTCTCTCGAAAGAAGTGAGTGTGAGGAAAGTAGAACTTGATGAGGTAATTGTACCTTCTCCCGAGTTGGAAAGTAGTTCATCACAGAAATCAGTTCCAGTGATTCCTACACTAATTAGTGAGGAAGCTAATGATGATGATCATGAAACTTCAGATCAAGTTACTACCGAACCTCGTAGGTGAACCAGAGTATGGTTCGCACTAGAGTGTACGGTAATCCTATTCTGGAAGTCATGTTACTAGACCAGGACGAACCTACAAACTATGAGGAAGCGATGATGTGCCCAGATTCCATGAAATGGCCTGAGGCCATGAAATCTTAGATGGGATCCATGTATGAGAACAAAGTATGGACTTTGATAGATTTTCCCGATGATCGGCGAGCCATTGAGAATAAATGGATCTTCAAGAGGAAGACAGACGCTGATAGTAGTGTTACTATCTACAAAGCTCGAATTGTCGCAAAAGGTTTCGACAAGTTCAAGGTGTTGACTACGATGAGATTTTCTCACTCATATCGATGCTTAAAAGTTTGTCTGAATCATGTTAGGAGTTGCCGCATTTTATGAAACTAGCAAATGGTGTCAAAACTGTATTCCTTAATGGATTTATTAAAGAAGAGTTGTATATGATGCAACCAAAAGGTTTTTCTCAATCCTAAAGGTGCTAACAAAGTGTGCAAGCTCCTGCGATCCATCTATGGACTGGTGCAAGCATCTCGGAGTTGGAATATACGCTTTGATGAGTTGATAAAAGCATATAGTTTTATACAGACTTGTGGTGAATCCTGTATTTACAAGAAAGTGAGTGGGAGCACTACAACCTTTCTGATAGGTATATGTGAATGACATATTATTGATCGTAAATGATGCAGAATTTTCTAAAAAGCGTAAAGGAGTGTTTGAAAGGAGTTTTTCAAAGAAAGACCTCGGTGAAGCTACTTACATACTAGGCATCAAGATCTATGAAGATAGATCAAGACGCTTGATAAGACTTTCGATGAGTACATACCTTGATAAGATTTTGAAGGAGTTCAAAGTGGATCAGTCAAAGAAGGAGTTCTTGCCTGAGTTGTAAGGTATGAAGTTGAGTAAGACTCAAAACCTGACCACGGTAGAAGATAGAGAGAATGAAAGTCATTCCCTATGCCTCGCCATAGGTTCTATAAAGTATGCCATGCTGTATATCAGACCTATTGTGTACCTTGCCATGAGTTTGGCAAAGGGGTACAATGGTGATCCAGGAGTAGATCACTGGACAGCGGTCAAAATTATCCTTAGAGGACTACGGAAATATTTCTTGGTTATGGAGGTGATAAAGAGTTCATCGTAAAGAGTTACATTGATGCAAGCTTTAACACTGATCTACATGACTCCGAGTCTCAATCTGGATATATATTAAAGGTGGGAGCAATTTGCTACAGTAGCTCCATGCAAAGCATTGTAGACATAGAAATTTGCAAAATACATACGGATCTGAATGTGGCAGACCTGTTGACTAAACTTCTCTCACAAGCAAAACATGATCACACCTTAGTACTCTTTCAGTGTTAATCACATAACAATGTGGACTCGATTATTGACTCTAGTAAACCCTTTGGGTGTTAGTCACATGGCGATGTGAACTAATCACATAAAGATGTGAACTATTGGTGTTAAATAACACGACGATGTGAACTAGATTATTGACACTAGTGCAAGTTGGAGGCAATAATAAAGTTGTCATTTATATTTCCTTATATCATGATAAATGTTTATTATTCATGCTAGAATTGTATTAATCGGAAACTTGATACATGTGTGAATACATAGACAAAACAAAGTGTCCCTAGTATGCCTCTACTTCACTAGCTCGTTAATCAAAGATGGTTAAGTTTCCTAACCATAGACGTGTGTTGTCATTTGATGAATGGGATCACATCATTAGGAGAATGATGTGATGGACAAGACCCACCCGTTAGCTTGGAATAATGATCGTTATGTTTTATTGCTATTGCTTTCTTCATGAGTTATACATATTCCTTTGACTATGAGATTATGCAACTCCCGGATACCGGAGGAATACCTTGTGTGCTATCAAACATCACACGTAACTGGGTGATTATAAAGATGCTGTATAGGTATCTCTGAAGGTGTTTGTTGGGTTGGCATAGATCGAGATTAGGATTTGTCACTCCGAGTATCGGAGAGGTATCTCTAGGCCCTCTCGTTATGCACATCACTATAAGCCTTGCAAGCAATGTGACTAATGATTTAGTTGTGGGATGATGCATTACGGAACAAGTAAATAGACTTGCCGGTAATGATATTGAACTAGGAATGATGATACCGACGATCGAATCTCGGGCAAGTAACACACCGATGATAAAGGGAATGATGTATGTTTTCATTGCGGTTTGACCAATAAAGATATTCGTAGAATATGTAGGAACCAATATGAGCATCCAGGTTCTGCTATTGATTATTAACCGGAGATGTGTCTCGGTCATGTTTACATAGTTCTCAAACCCGTAGGGTCCCCACGCTTAACGTTCGATGACGATTTGTATTACGAGTTATGTGTTTTGGTGACCGAAGATTGTTCGGAGTCCCGGATGAGATCATGGACATGACGAGGAGTCTCTAAATGGTCGAGAGGTAAAGATTGATATATTGGAAGGTTGTATTCGGACACCGAAAGGGTTACCGGAACCTCTCGGGAAAAGATATGGGCCATATGGGCCATAGGAGGGAGGCTAACCAGCCCACAAGGGGCTGGTGCACCCCCACAAGGGAGGAGGCTGAATTGGACTAGGGAAAGGGGGCGCCACTAAGGGAGTCCTGGACTAAGGGGTCCTCAGGCGTCTGGCCTATTAGGCATGGGCCGGACTGATGGGCTGTGAAGATACAAAGACCGAAGACTAACTGTGTCCGGATGGGATGGGACTCTCCTTGATGTGGAAGGCAAGCTTGGCGTCCAAATATGAAGATTCCTTTCTCTATAACCGACCTTATGTAACCCTAGATCCTTCCGGTGTCTATATAAACCGGAGGGCTAGGTCCGTAGAGATATACCCTCATAATCATAGTCAGGCAGGCTAGACTTGTAGGGTTTAGCCATTATGATCTGGTGGTAGATCAACTCTTGTAATACTCATATTCATCAAGATCAATCAAGCAGGAAGTAGGGTATTACCTCCATAGAGAGGGCCCGAACCTGGGTAAACATTGTGTCCCCTGTCTCCTGTTACCATCGACCTTAGACACACAGTTCGGGACCCCCTACCGGAGATCCGCTGGTTTTGACATCGACATTGGTGTTTCCATTGAGAGTTCCACTATGCCGTCGTCAAAAGTTTTGATGGCTCCTTCGACCATCTACAACAACGCTGTCCAAGGGGAAGTCTTCCTCCCCGGACAGATCTTCGTATTCAGTGGCTTTGCACTGCGGGCCAACTCACTTGGCCATCTGGAGCAGATCGAAAGCTACACCCCTAGCCATCAGGTCAGATTTGGAAGCTTGAATTATGTCGCAGATATCCGCGGAGACTTGATCTTCGACGGATTCGAGACCACGGTAGCTGCACCCTGCCACCACGATGAACACGACGTAAATCTATCATCGGGCCATACCCAGGAGATAGTACCTGTAGCTGCTCTGGCCTCAGATCCGGAGCAGATCGCACCATCCGAGGACAGGAAGCTCAACCCCACCGCGGAAGCCGCAGACTCAGCAGCGTTGGAGCCACACACAAACCTAACTTCAAGTGACATCTGTGTCACCAGAACCATGGACTCGTCTCCGGCTACAGGTTCCGAACCTTGTGCGTCCGTGTTCATCGAGCTTGATCGGTCATCGATCGTCTAATTTACCTCCGCGGAAATCTTCTGGCACTCGCCTTTGGGCGACGTGTTAAACTTGTTAAGAGCACTATCCTTAGCGGGGGGCTCATAGCAGAATTACATCCGGTCCGAACTGGAGGCTGATGATGGAGAATTTCGCTTCCCACCCACCGCCCACTTCATAGCCACTGTCGAAGACTTAACCGACACACTTGATTACGGCTCTGAAGACATCGAAGGTATGGACGACGATGCCGATGAGGAACAGGGCCAAGACTCGCCATTTATCGGACGCTGGACGGCCACCTCTTCTTATGACGTGTACATGGTGGATACACCTAAAAGAACTAGCGATGACGACAAAGAAGATGCAGTTGAGGGCGAACCTCCTGTGATACAACCAAAACGCCGGTGTCAGCGGCGCCGCTCTAAGTCGCGTCGTGAAAAAGACAGCAACACCGGCACGGGAGACGATAACACTCCGGACGATGCCGAAGACAGAGAAGATCCCGATGAACGAACCGTTGAATAGGACGATCGGGAAGATGGACAAGATAGCCCTAATGAACAGGCCATAAACGAAGACTCGGAGGATAGTAGTTATCTCCTGCTCTCCGAGGAGGAGGTGAGCCTTGGCAACGAGGATTTTATCGTACCTGAGGAACCTCTCGAGCAGGAGTGCTTCAAGCGCCAGCTAATAGCCACTGCAAGGAGCCTGAAAAAGAAGCAGCAGCAGCTTCAAGCTGACCAAGATCTGCTCAATAATAGATGGGCTGATGTCCTAGCAGCCGAAGAATATGGCCTCAAGCGCCCAGCCAAAAGCTACCCGGAGCGCAAATTGCTACCTCAGTTCAGCAACGAGGCACTGGAGCCAGTACCATCATCGCGCAATGCGGCTGACCGACCGCCACGTGGTCGGGATAAAACGGCAACTCAAGCCGAACACCAGCCCGCCCCGCCTCATCGTAAAGGTAGAGGTAAAATAGGCCATGGTTATACATATGACCTTCGGCATGACCTGGACAATAGAGCAGGACATACCAGATCAATCTACAGATTGCGAGGACGTGCCCCGACACGTGATGACGACCATCTATTCGGATGTGACAAGCCTAGTCATGCGTGGGTCGAAAACCGCAGACGGACTCCATTGGAACTACTTCGCGATGTGGCCCGATATAGAGGCACCGCACACCCTCTTTGCTTCACTGACGAAGTAATGGAGCATGATCTCCCAAAAGGGTTTAAACCCGTGAATATTGAATCATACGATGGGACAACTGATCCCGCGGTGTGGATTGAGGATTTTCTTCTCCATATCCATATGGCCCGCGGAGATGACCTCCACGCCATCAAATACCTCCCGTTAAAACTCAAAGGTCCAACTCAACACTGGTTAAACAGTCTGCCCGAAAACTCTATTGGTAGCTGGGAGGATTTGGAAGACGCCTTCTGCGACAACTTCCAAGGTACATATGTGCGGCCACCAGACGCCGATGACTTAAGCCATATAGTTCAACAGCCCGGAGAGTCAGCCAGGAAATTCTAGACTAGGTTCCTAACTAAAAAGAACCAGATCGTCGACTGTCCAGATGCCGAAGCCCTAGCAGCATTTAAACACAACATCCACAACAAATGGCTCGCCCGCCACCTCGGCCAAGAAAAGCCGAAGTCCATGCCAGCCCTCACGGCACTCATGACCCGCTTTTGTGCGGGTAAAGATAGTTGGCTGGCCTGTAGCAAAAACAATGCAAGCAACGCCGACACTTCTGAAGCCAGAAATAGCAACGATAAGTCCCGACACAACAAACACAAGCATCAAAACAACAATGACAACACCGATGATACGGCAGTCAATGCCAGATTCAGTGGCTCTAAGTCCGGTCAGCGGAAGAAGCTGTTCAAAAAGAACAATTCGGGCTCATCCAGCTTGGACCGCATACTCGATCGTCCGTGCCAGATCCATGGCACCCCAGACAAACCACCCAATCATACCAACCGAGATTGTTGGGTTTTTAATCAGGCCGGCAAGTTAAATGCCGAAAGCAAGGAGAAGGGATCGCAAAGAGAGGACGACAACGAGGAGCCCTAGCCACCGAGCATAGGAGGACAGAAGAAGTTTCCCCCTCAGGTCAAAACGGTGAACATGATATAAGATACCCACATCCCCAAGAGGGAGCGCAAGCACGCGCTCAGGCACATCTACATGATAGAGCCAGTCGCCCCAAAATTTAATCCATGGTTGTCATGCCCGATCACTTTCGATCGTCAGGATCATCCGACCAGTATCCGTCATAGCAGTTCAGCCACACTGGTCTTGGACCAAATAATTGATGGGTTCCTCCTGACACGAGTCCTGATGGATGGTGGCAGTAGCCTTAACCTGCTCTATCAGGATACAATGTGCAAAATGGGCATTAACCCATCATGGATCAAACCCACAAAGACTACCTTTAAAGGAGTCATACTAGGTGTAGAGGCCCGCTGTATGGGTTCAATCACACTAGAGGTTGTCTTTGGATCTCCATACAAATTCCGAAGCGAGGAGTTAATCTTCGATATCATCCCCTTTCACAGCGGCTATCACGCACTGCTTGGACGAACCGCATTTGCTCGATTCAACGCGGTGCCACACTACGCTTATCTCAAGCTCAAGTTGCCCGGACCACGCGGTGTCATAATAGTTCATGGAAACACGGAATGCTCCCTTCGCACCGAGGAGCACACCGTTGCCTTAGCAGCAGAAGTACAGAGCGACCTTTTCAAGCAGAACCTTAATTCGGTGGCCGAGTTCCCAGACACTGTCAAGAGAGTCCGGACTTTTCTGCAGTAGGACAGCTCGGCTCGTCAAGAGCTCGACTAGCAATTCGACCTCTGTCCCAGTCCCGACCAAGTGGCGGCAATTGTACCGTGCGTACATAACTACGCACTCAAAATACCATGGGCATGGATGGAGGCATAACTAGCTTGTGATCCACAATACGGCTCGACCGCCCCCGGACACACGTACTTTCACTTTTTCTTTTTTCTCCTTTTCAGGTTTCTTCTCCAGATGCCTCTCCTGACGGCCTGACCATCGGTCCTTTTCGAAGGATAAACACACCAAGATGGCAAGAAGCATGGACGTACGGGGGAATTTTTAGGTGGTTTCTTTAACGATCCCTTTACCTGTTTTCAGGACCCACGCGCAGCTCTCCCTTGGTTAAGGCATATTAAATAGCCTTCTGCTTATTGCACTACTTGTATAAATGCGCTTTAACACACCAATGAAATTATAATGAAAACAGTTTGCGGCCCAAATTTTACGGCTCTAGCTTACTACCCTTTCTTATTTTTTCTTTTTTGATAACTTTATCAAGTAGCACCTGTAGACTTTGGTACACTTCAATTTGCCAGGGGCTTGGCGCCCCACAACACGACAACAAAGTCTGAACACTTTTTACATTATAGTTCGGCACCCCGAATTTAGCACTAGATGCATTGGCTCCGAATCATGTCTTTGGTCAATAGTTGGGTTGGACGGCTCCTGTGCTTGCTACCTTACGTTCTGTTATATCGGCTAGGGTAGTAAAGGGAGAACTACTGAGATTGTGCCCTGGTTTACTGTCACATCCCTAGCTTCTGGTATGCACTAGGCTAGACCTCATGTGTGCATCATGTTTAACTTTTGAATGAACTTGAAATGGGGATTGCTCAAACCCTAGCATTAAAGGAATTCACTAGGTTCACCTAAAATACTTTCAAGTAAGTCCAAATGGCTTTCAAAAATGTTCATGATTTTTGACAAAGGTGAAAAACCTCTACCAAAAATGATGCCAATATTTTTGGGCCATTATGGATTTTTGAATAATCCATATTGTATTTGAATTGGGGCATTTAAATACTATTAATATTTTTAAATGCTCCAACAATTCTGAAAATAGTTAAGGGCCTCTGTAATAATTCATTTAATGGCCACAATTATTTGTAGGATTTACTAAAATGATTTGGGCTATAAACTAAATCAGAAACAAAACTACAGAAATAGAAAAGAGAAACAAAATAGAAAAAAAGGGGAGAGAGGCTTACCTGGGCCACTTACCAGCTGGCCCAGCAGTTCAGCCCAGCAGACTGGCCACGCCAGTCATCCCTCCCCTCTCGCCAGAAGGACAGCACGCGTGGCCGACGCGCGCGAGCACGCGCCTCGCCAGCTCCTGCTTGCCGCCGAGGGTCTGGATGCCTCTCCCGAGCGCCACGCAACCCTCAGGCCGCTCTCAACTCCCTCCCGTGCTCATCCCCTTCTCCTGCTCTCCCTCTCGCTCCGTACCTCGGGCCCGAACGGAGCCGCCGCCACCGACGCCGATTACCGCAGCCACCGTGCTCCCCTCGCCTCGCCGACGTGCCAAGAAGCTCCGCCTCGACCCCCTCTTCCTCACCACCGATCCACAGCCCTCCGGAAGCCCTGCATCGCCGCCATCGCCATCGTCTTCTACCTCGGACCCGCCGGCCATCTTCGTCAAATTCGCCGGTTCTGGACCGTCCCCGACCCCGCCGAGCATCTCTTCGTGACCGTGGTGAGCCCCCGGTCCTCTTCCCCCTAATCCCGCCTTCGTTTGTTTGCCGTAGCCGCCGCCCCCTTGCTTACCGTAGCCGTCGCCGCACGGGCTCGTCGCCGGCGAAGCCCCGGTGACCAAATGGCCCCGCGCGTGCGTCCGTTGCACTCGCAACGACCCGTGGAGCAACGCTAGCGTGGCAGCTAGCTCGTTTGCAAGCCGCAGCGCTAACCCCGCACCCACCCAAGCTCCGGCCGCCGCCTCGCTCGTCGCCGTTGCTGATTCCGACCACCTCAGCACCTCCCGCTGCTACCAAACGACGCGCCTCACCACGACGCGTCCGTAGAGATCAACCGCGGCTCAAACCGCTGTCTGTACGCGAAACCCGAGCAACTCCGGCGTGTTGCCGCCCCGGGTTTGGTCGCCGCCGGCTGGTCTCCGGTGACGCCGACGTGGCCACTTAATTATGGCATAAACACCCCGCTAACCACCCACTAGAGCCACTGCCAAGTGGGCCCCCGTGCCGAATTAATTAGTTTAACCTCTCTGTTAAATTAGCACTAATCTCAGAGGGCCCCGCCTGTCACCGTTGACTTTGCCATGTCAGCATTGACCGGACCCACCAGTCAGCCTCTGTCCCTGCCTGTTACACTGACGTGCGGGTCCCAGCCGTCAGGTTTGACCTGGGCCAGCCACGTTGACCTGCTGACGTCACTAATACGTCATGCTGACGCAGTATTTGTTTCTGGAATTAAAATAAATCAAAAATGATTTATTAATTCCAGAAAATTATATAAACTTCTAAAAATCATAGAAATTTAACCGTAACTCCAAATTAAATAAATTATATATGAAAAATTATCAGAAAAATTCAAGGAATCCATCTGTACCATTTTCATGCATGTTAGAACAACTTATAGCTGCTGTTTAGCACAAATCAATTAAATGGCATTTGAATAATCACATATGGAGTTTGAATTTGAATCTTGTATTCAAACCAACTCCATTTAATCTGTTGCTAGTTGCATTAGCTCAAAACACATTCATTTTGCCATGTCATGATCATGCATCATATTGTGCATTGCATTGATTGTGTTCCTTTCTATGTTGCCGGTATTTGTCCCCTCTCGATAGACGTGATACCGATGACGTGATCGTTGACACTGATGAAGACTCAATGTTATCTTCAGAAGTGCCAGGCAAGCAAAACCCCCTTGTTCATTCCGATACAATCCCACTCTCTCGCTCCTGCTCTCTTTTACTGCATTAGGACAACACCGATTCATCTGTTACCTGCTGCGGTAGCTGAACCCCTTTATCCTTTGCATGACCTGTCATTGCCACAGTAAATAGATGAAACCCACTAGCATGAGTAGGATTTGTTTGAGCCCTGTTGTGCCTACTCATTCATGTTTGTTTGTCATGCCTGCTACTGCTTAGAGTTGAGTCAGGTCTGATTCATCGGGGATGAATCAGAGGCGTGTGAACATGTCCTACGGTGTGTGAGCTAAGTGTGTGAACACGATTTGGTAAAGGTAGCGGTGAGAGGCCATGTAGGAGTACATGGTGGGTTGTCTCATTGAAGCCGTCCTCAGGAACTGAGTTCTGTGTTTGTGATCCATGATTCAGTTACTACCATACATTGGGCCCTGAAATATGACCCCGCTCGACTTCTTATTCACCCTAGTCCTCTGTCCAGGAGTTGCAAGTAGTTTCTGGTGTTTGTAGCTTACTGGAGGCCGTGGACAGCGCTGACCGTAGGGGTGGGCTGTGATGCGGTAGGTACGTGGCACGGTGTACCGGATGCCCGTTTGGTGTCTCGGGAACCCTGTTCACATCGTTTGGGGCTGTGAGCGAAACTCCGGCCGGATCTCCTCATGGATGGAACCCGAATAGGCGATAAACCTGGACTAGAGACTTGAGTGTTTAGGTAGGTCGTGGTCTACACCCACGTCGGCTTTCGCTTGAAGTCTGCCGAGCACATGTCGTGTGCAGACGCTAAGTGGTGGAAACATGTATGAAGAAGTACACCCCTGCAGGGTTAATATCATCTATTCGAATAGCCGTGTCCACGGAAAAGGACTTCTGGGTTGCTTATATCAGTTCATAGACAAGTGAAAGTGGATACTCTAAAATACGCAAGATAAGCGTGAGTGCTATGGATGGCGTTCTCGTAGGGAGACGGGAGCGGATCCATAGTGGTGTATTGATATGGTGAATATGTGGACTCGTGTGCGCCACCTCAAAAGAGTTACTCGCAGTCGTAGTTCAGGATAGCCACCGAGTCAAAGCTGGCTTGCTGCAGTTAAACCCCACCATCCCCTTTGTTGATAATGATGCATATGTAGATAGTTCTGATGTAAGTCTTGCTGGGTACATTTGTACTCACGTTTGCCTATTTATGTTTTTGCAGAGAGACTTCGGTCTCGCTAGTAGTTTCGCGTGGACTTCGACGTTTAGCTTCATACCTCAGCTACGATCTTGTGCCCTCGGCAGGATCTGGTAGATAGTCAGGCTTCTCAGCCTTTTTCATTTATAGATGTCTGTACTCAGACATGATAGCTTCCGCTTGTGCTTTGATTTGTATGCTCTGATTGTTGGGTCATGAGACCCCTGTTTGTAATATCTCGCTCCTCGGAGCCTATTGAATAAGTACTTGTGTCGTAGAGTCATGTTGTGATGCTTCGTTGTATTTGCACATATCGAGCATATTGTGTGTATGATTGAAATGCTTGGTATGTGTGGGATCTGACTATCTAGTTGTTTATCTTTAGTAGCCTCTCTTACCGGGAAATGTCTCCTAGTGTTACCGCTGAGCCATGGTAGCTTGCTACTGCTCTGGAACACTTAGGCTGGCCGGCATGTGTCCTTCTTCGTTCCTGTGTCTGTCCCTTCGGGGAAATATCACGCATTGAGTACCGGAGTCCTGTTAGCCCGCTACAGCCCGGTTTACCGGAGTCCTGCTAGCCCAGTGCTACAGCCCGGACCCACTTGCTGATGACCGACACGTTCGAAGCTGGGTCATGGATGCCTGTCCCTGTAAGTCTGTGCCACTTTGGGTTTACGACTAGTCATGTCAGCCCGGGCTCCTTATCATATGGATGCTAGCGACACTATCATATACGTGAGCCAAAAGGCGCAAACGGTCCCGGGCAAAGGTAAGGCGACACCCGTGGGGATACCGTGCGTGAGGCCGCAAAGTGATATGAGGTGTTACCGGCTAGATCGATGTGACATCGAGTCGGGGTCCTGACAGTGTTGGTATAGAGGCCATGTAGGAGTACATGGTGGGTTGTCTCATTGAAGCCGTCCTCAGGAACTGAGTTCTGTGTTTGTGATCCATGATTCAGCTACTACCATACATTGGGCCCTGAAATATGACCCCGCTCGACTTCTTATTCACCCTAGTCCTCTGTCCAGGAGTTGCAAGTAGTTTCTGGTGTTTGTAGCTTACTGGAGGCCGTGGACAGCGCTGACCGTAGGGGTGGGCTGTGATGCGGTAGGTACGTGGCACGGTGTACCGGATGCCCGTTTGGTATCTCGGGAACCCTGTTCACATCGTTTGGGGCTGTGAGCGAAACTCCGGCCGGATCTCCTCATGGATGGAACCCGAATAGGCGATAAACCTGGACTAGAGACTTGAGTGTTTAGGTAGGTCGTGGTCTACACCCACGTCGGCTTTCGCTTGAAGTCTGCCGAGCACATGTCGTGTGCAGACGCTAAGTGGTGGAAACATGTATGAAGAAGTACACCCCTGCAGGGTTAACATCATCTATTCGAATAGCCGTGTCCGCGGAAAAGGACTTCTGGGTTGCTTATATCAGTTCATAGACAAGTGAAAGTGGATACTCTAAAATAAGCAAGATAAGCGTGAGTGCTATGGATGGCGTTCTCGTAGGGTGACGGGAGCGGTTCCATAGTGGTGTATTGGTTGGTGAATATGTGGACTCGTGTGCGCCACCTCAAAAGAGTTACATTGCAGTCGTAGTTCAGGATAGCCATCGAGTCAAAGCTGGCTTGCTGCAGTTAAACCCCACCATCCCCTTTGTTGATAATGATGCATATGTAGATAGTTCTGATGTAAGTCTTGCTGGGTACATTTGTACTCACGTTTGCCTATTTTATGTTTTTGCAGAGAGACTTCAGTCTCACTAGTAGTTCCGCTTGGACTTCGACGTTTAGCTTGATACCTCAGCTACGATCTTGTGCCCTCGGCAGGATCTGATCGATAGTCAGGCTTCTCAGCCTTTTTCATTTATAGATGTCTGTACCCAGACATGATAGCTTCCGCTTGTGGTTTGACTTGTATGCTCTGATTGTTGGGTCATGAGACCCATGATTGTAATATCTCGCTCCTCGGAGCCTATTGAATAAAATACTTGAGTTGTAGAGTCATGTTGTGATGCCATGTTGTATTTGCACATATCGAGCATATTGTGTGTATGTTATTGAAATGCTTGGTATGTGTGGGATCTGACAACCTAGTTGTTTATCCTTGGTAGCCTCTCTTACCGGGAAATGTCTCCTAGTGTTTCCACCGAGCCATGGTAGCTTGCTACTGCTCCGGAACACTTAGGCTGGCTGGCATGTGTCCTTCTTCGTTCCTGTGTCTGTCCCTTCGGGGAAATGTCACGCGATGAACACCGGAGTCCTGTTAGCCCGCTACAGCCCGGTTCACCGGAGTCCTGCTAGCCCAGTGCTACAGCCTGGATTCACTCGTTGATGACCGACACATTCGATGCTGGGTCATGGATGCCTGTCCCTGTAAGTTTGTGCCACTTTGGGTTTACGACTAGCCATGTCAGCCCGGGCTCCTTATCATATGGATGCTAGCGACACTGTCATATACGTGTGCCAAAAGGCGCAAACGGTCCCGGGTAAAGGTAAGGCGACACCCGTGGGAATACCGTGCGTGAGGCCGCAAAGTGATATGGAGTGTTACATGCTAGATCTATGTGGCATTGAGTCGTGGTCCTGACAGCGTTGGTATCAGAGCTTGACTGCCTGTAGGATTACCAAGCCAAACTGGTCGAAGTTGAGTCTAGAAATTCTTTAGTTATATAAGGGAATTGATTGTGGGATGGAACGTAAGGCTCTTTTTACTCCTTATACCTCATGGCCTTCTGATCTGAGTCATCATCTTCTCCTCTACAGGGATTAAGAACTAGGCTATCTCTTCTTTCTATCAGGATCACGTGTTACTAATCTGCAGACTTGTAGGATTGATGGTTCTAAGCTTGAGTTCAGTTTCTACTTCTGTATGTTAACTGTTGATCTCGAGACCTTGATATTGTGCTTCTGAGTGGTTATGCCACCATTTTTGTGAATCTCTCAAGTCTTTTCTGAGCATTTACAGCCGTTATGCTGTCCGAGTCATCCCAGGTTTCTAAGTAGTCTGATGCAATTGCAAATCCTTTCTTCCCGTTTCAATGTTCCCATGGGCCAGATTAACCACACTAATCAGTGAGTTGAGGTACTTCGTTACCTTGACATATATGTTGGAGATATTATTATGACCCTAGGTGTCTTAGGGGATCATCTAGTAATTTAGCCATGATTTGTGTTCCCAGTGTGATGATTCTGGCCTTTATTCTCGATAGCATCCCGTGATGCTACTTAGTAGTAGGTATTCTATTCCTAGGTTCTTGAACCCGAGATTCACTCTACTTACTTCATGTTGATAGTGTTTGCTAGTTCCTTAGGTTATTAGTAAACCTTTGCGATAGTCCTCGAGGTCCGTGGTATATCGTTCTTCCAAATACCATGAACCATTATGGCAAAAGTTTGTTGGATCAAAAGATCACAACAGGCCCTCTATGAGTTCTCCATGCTATATTGTGACTCTGCCAGTTCTACCTTTCTGCATGGGTTAACCGGAAGAAATATGTGGAATTCGTTCGACATGCTAAACCATGCATTCACAACTCAGAAAATCGTATGTTCCTTTGAGTTGTCTCTCTTTAGTTGCATTCTGACCCTCGTCTATCAATTGATAGTCAAGAGTATGCATGCATTTGTTTATCGATGCCTATTGCCCTTGTGGTCCGTCAAGCCATTCTGTCCTGAATGACTTGGAGAAACAAACTCCAGTACCTCGTCCATATCTAGGATTGGGTCAAAGTAGTTGTATTCCGCAGATCAAATGCCAATCCAGCTTTTGGTTCTGTTCTACCTTGGAGTATTACCCCCTTTATGTCAGAATTGTCATGAGAACTGCACCAACTCTCATGAATTTTGACGTAGTGATACTTCTCACCATCATTAGTCATTCCTCGGCCCTCGTGTTGGTGCAACCGGAATACCGACAAATGAATGGTGATGTGTGAAATCAATACTCCCAGCAACCTCGTTGCTTGGTAGTTAAAGGACAATAATTTCATTCTTAGCGTGTTGGTTTTGAATCATCATTCTAAGGTTGATCATGCTACCTAGTCCATTCTCCTGGTTCACTCCTCGATCGATGAGTTAGGATTATTTCAAATCCTTGCTCTATTGATCATATCGTCTTGCCCTGAAAAGCAAGATTGTTCTCGAGCTTAGTAACATACCGGTGGTTCGTGATTTTCCGAAGATCTTCTCGGAAGTACTACCAGGTTGTCACCTGACCGCTATGTTGAGTTCGTGATCAAGTTGGTTTATTCCTGTAAACCACCCCTTCTCCAAGAATCCGTGTTGGATACCCTGAGCTAGTTGGATAAGCTAAACAACAACTTGGAGAGTTGGAGGATAAAAGCTTGCCTGACTTAGTTCGTTCCAAAGGGATAATCTTGTGTAGTGTGTGTTGAAGAAAGATGATATCTTCATCAATTGGTCCTTGTGAACAATTGTTGGATCTATTATCTTACCCAAACCTTTGATTGAGTATGGGCTATCATCCAATCAGACCAGAACCAACGATATTCGTAATGTTGTCTTACTCGTGGTTGATCCCTCGAGCATACACCATTATATCTTTTGGGTCTGACCAATGCTATCACTTGTTCACTTAACTATGGAAGTCCTTTTAAAAGGAAACTCAGATGAATTGTTGTTGTGCCCATTGACAACATCCTTGTCTTCTCCATAATTTTGCTGAACATTAAGCTAGTGTTGGAAACTTTTGAAAGCATTTGTTCATGCTAGCTCATGAAGCATATGTTCGGATGTAAGAAGTGACTTCCTCTAGTTCATGTGCATCTGATGCAAGTTGCCGCCGTGGACTCGAGAAAGTCAATGTTGCTTCCTCTGAAATCATCGCAAGTCAGTCATGCACATGTGCGAAGTATTCTGTGGTCTGGAGACTTGCAACCTTCATTCCATATGTGTTCCGAGCACACCAAGCCACTGATCGATTTGTTCAAGGAGAAGAAGTTCCTTCTTAAGAGCATGCCTTATGCAAGGACTTCAATGTCCTCGATTATGGTTCCCCACCTGAACTCGGTAGTGTTTTGTTGTAAGACTACCATGTGATAATGTTTTGTCTAGGACAACGTGTTCACATGTTTGTAGCAGAACCAGCTCATGTTTTGGAGCTTGCTATCGTAGTTCATCTCCCGAGAATCCCGCAACGTCATCTCGTCGATTTGTGTTGCAAACTTTCATTTTTCTTCCTAGACTCGATGAGTCTGGAATATCCTGACACCAACCAGATCTGAATCTCAGGCAGATATAATGGTTGGAACATTTCCCAAGAACTATAATATCGGTTCCTCGGAAACTGGTAATGTGGATGTCGTGGTCAACACACCCAGCCGGAAGATCTGTTATTATAATATCTTGATTGAAGAAGTTGGCCACCTCCCCTAAGGATTTCGTAGGATTTACTCCCTAGTTGCCCCTATGGATTTTTGTGTTCCCGAAGTCCGACCTTTTACTTGATGTTTTAGATATCAAACCATATCTATGAATGGGTTATACTAGCACATCAAGGAGAACATTAGAAGCGGAGTGCTAAATGTCTCTCGGTCGACCATCCAGATTTTATTTGCTTGGCCTCGCTAAGGTGAAATCTGAGAAAGTGTTATCCTCCTTCGCATCTGCATCGTCCATCGCTATTCATCATGGTAGTATGTTGTGTTGTCAGCACCCTTGACGCGGTTGTTGATAAAACCTTGATGATTGTGGAAATGCTCAAGTTCTTGAGAGCACACACAAGCGCTACGTGTTATCATCGGCTCTAATTGGGATGCTCTCAGCTCCCTCGGCAATGCTGTGACCTTCTCAAACAGTGAATTCACTCCCTATTGTTGGGTTCTTCCCCAGTTACCAGAATCATTCCCAGCATTTGCATTTTGTTCCCAGCTTGCACCGCCAATGTGCCATTCTACCATGGGTCTCTTCCATTTCCGGTGATAAGCAAATTCATCCATTACGTTGTCTTCAACAAGGTAATCCACATCATCCAAGTCCGAGTATGCCATTCTACCGACCCCCTCCAAATGATCGCTTGTGATTGCCTTAGGCTAGTATAAAGAGTTTCAATGATCTTTGAATCAAAGGTAATTCTTTTTGCCACTTAAGGGGATATCTCTACGAGTCACCCTCCCTAAGGTGCATCGTTATGGTATCATGGCAACTCAACTCCTTGCTACGTTGGCAATCGTTTACCACCTTCTTAAGTGTGGAATTATTGTCTACCTAGTGAACCTTCGTCATCCGTTTCTTTCCACCCCTCTTGATGTGTATCTCGTGTCTCAACCCGAGAGATGGTCCTATGTCTCATTCCGTGAGTTGTTCGATCTTCAAGAAGATCGACCCTTCTAGAGTCTCCTTCTTCCCTCCATGTCATGTTGGCAGGATTTCTCAGAGCAAGACATCAAGACAATGATGGTGAATGAATCAACGCTCAACTGAAGTGCACCCTGGATCGTGAAGATTATACTAGTTGCGTTTCCCCTTCACCTTACCCTACGCTTGAATCTCGAGACGAGATTCTTGTTTAGTGGGGGTGAGTTGTCACATCCCTAGCTTCTGGTATGCACTAGGCTAGACCTCATGTGTGCATCATGTTTAACTTTTGAATGAACTTGAAATGGGGATTGCTCAAACCCTAGCATTAAAGGAATTCACTAGGTTCACCTAAAATACTTTCAAGTAAGTCCAAATGGCTTTCAAAAATGTTCATGATTTTTGACAAAGGTGAAAAACCTCTACCAAAAATGATGCCAATATTTTTGGGCCATTATGGATTTTTGAATAATCCATATTGTATTTGAATTGGGGCATTTAAATACTATTAATATTTTTAAATGCTCCAACAATTCTGAAAATAGTTAAGGGCCTCTGTAATAATTCATTTAATGGCCACAATTATTTGCAGGATTTACTAAAATGATTTGGGCTATAAACTAAATCAGAAACAAAACTACAGAAATAGAAAAGAGAAACAAAATAGAAAAAAGGGGAGAGAGGCTTACCTGGGCCACTTACCAGCTGGCCCAGCAGTTCGGCCCAGCAGACTGGCCACGCCAGTCATCCCTCCCCTCTCGCCAGAAGGACAGCACGCGTGGCCGACGCGCGCGAGCACGCGCCTCGCCAGCTCCTGCTTGCCGCCGAGGGTCTGGATGCCTCTCCCGAGCGCCACGCAACCCTCAGGCCGCTCTCAACTCCCTCCCGTGCTCATCCCCTTCTCCTGCTCTCCCTCTCGCTCCGTACCTCGGGCCCGAACGGAGCCGCCGCCACCGACGCCGATTACCGCAGCCACCGTGCTCCCGTCGCCTCGCCGACGTGCCAAGAAGCTCCGCCTCGACCCCCTCTTCCTCCCCACCGATCCACAGCCCTCCGGAAGCCCTGCATCGCCGCCATCGCCGTCGTCTTCTACCTCGGACCCGCCGGCCATCTTCGTCAAATTCGCCGGTTCTGGACCGTCCCCGACCCCGCCGAGCATCTCTTCGTGACCGTGGTGAGCCCCCGGTCCTCTTCCCCCTAATCCCGCCTTCGTTTGTTTGCCGTAGCCGCCGCCCCCTTGCTTACCGTAGCCGTCGCCGCACGGGCTCGTCGCCGGCGAAGCCCCGGTGACCAAATGGCCCCGCGCGTGCGTCCGTTGCACTCGCAACGACCCGTGGAGCAACGCTAGCGTGGCAGCTAGCTCGTTTGCAAGCCGCAGCGCTAACCCCGCACCCACCCGAGCTCCGGCCGCCGCCTCGCTCGCCGCCGTTGGTGATTCCGACCACCTCAGCACCTCCCGCTGCTACCAAACGATGCGCCTCACCACGACGCGTCCGTAGAGATCAACCGCGGCTCAAACCGCTGTCTGTACGCGAAACCCGAGCAACTCCGGCGTGTTGCCGCCCCGGGTTTGGTCGCCGCCGGCTGGTCTCCGGTGACGCCGACGTGGCCACTTAATTAGGGCATAAACACCCCGCTAACCACCCACTAGAGCCACTGCCAAGTGGGCCCCCGTGCCGAATTAATCAGTTTAACCTCTCTGTTAAATTAGCACTAATCTCAGAGGGCCCCGCCTGTCACCGTTGACTTTGCCATGTCAGCATTGACCGGACCCACCAGTCAGCCTCTGTCCCTGCCTGTTACACTGACGTGCGGGTCCCAGCCGTCAGGTTTGACCTGGGCCAGCCACGTTGACCTGCTGACGTCACTAATACGTCATGCTGACGCAGTATTTGTTTCTGGAATTAAAATAAATCAAAAATGATTTATTAATTCCAGAAAATTATATAAACTTCTAAAAATCATAGAAATTTAACCGTAACTCCAAATTAAATAAATTATATATGAAAAATTATCAGAAAAATTCAAGGAATCCATCTGTACCATTTTCATGCATGTTAGAACAACTTATAGCTGCTGTTTAGCACAAATCAATTAAATGGCATTTGAATAATCACATATGGAGTTTGAATTTGAATCTTGTATTCAAACCAACTCCATTTAATCTGTTGCTAGTTGCATTAGCTCAAAACACATTCATTTTGCCATGTCATGATCATGCATCATATTGTGCATTGCATTGATTGTGTTCCTTTCTATGTTGCCGGTATTTGTCCCCTCTCGATAGACGTGATACCGATGACGTGATCGTTGACACTGATGAAGACTCAATGTTATCTTCAGAAGTGCCAGGCAAGCAAAACCCCCTTGTTCATTCCGATACAATCCCACTCTCTCGCTCCTGCTCTCTTTTACTGCATTAGGACAACACCGATTCATCTGTTACCTGCTGCGGTAGCTGAACCCCTTTATCCTTTGCATGACCTGTCATTGCCACAGTAAATAGATGAAACCCACTAGCATGAGTAGGATTTGTTTGAGCCCTGTTGTGCCTACTCATTCATGTTTGTTTGTCATGCCTGCTACTGCTTAGAGTTGAGTCAGGTCTGATTCATCGGGGATGAATCAGAGGCGTGTGAACATGTCCTACGGTGTGTGAGCTAAGTGTGTGAACACGATTTGGTAAAGGTAGCGGTGAGAGGCCATGTAGGAGTACATGGTGGGTTGTCTCATTGAAGCCGTCCTCAGGAACTGAGTTCTGTGTTTGTGATCCATGATTCAGTTACTACCATACATTGGGCCCTGAAATATGACCCCGCTCGACTTCTTATTCACCCTAGTCCTCTGTCCAGGAGTTGCAAGTAGTTTCTGGTGTTTGTAGCTTACTGGAGGCCGTGGACAGCGCTGACCGTAGGGGTGGGCTGTGATGCGGTAGGTACGTGGCACGGTGTACCGGATGCCCGTTTGGTATCTCGGGAACCCTGTTCACATCGTTTGGGGCTGTGAGGGAAACTCCGGCTGGATCTCCTCATGGATGGAACCCGAATAGGCGATAAACCTGGACTAGAGACTTGAGTGTTTAGGTAGGTCGTGGTCTACACCCACGTCGGCTTTCGCTTGAAGTCTGCCGAGCACATGTCGTGTGCAGACGCTAAGTGGTGGAAACATGTATGAAGAAGTACACCCCTGCAGGGTTAACATCATCTATTCGAATAGCCGTGTCCGCGGAAAAGGACTTCTGGGTTGCTTATATCAGTTCATAGACAAGTGAAAGTGGATACTCTAAAATACGCAAGATAAGCGTGAGTGCTATGGATGGCGTTCTCGTAGGGTGACGGGAGCGGTTCCATAGTGGTGTATTGGTTGGTGAATATGTGGACTCGTGTGCGCCACCTCAAAAGAGTTACATTGCAGTCGTAGTTCAGGATAGCCATCGAGTCAAAGCTGGCTTGCTGCAGTTAAACCCCACCATCCCCTTTGTTGATAATGATGCATATGTAGATAGTTCTGATGTAAGTCTTGCTGGGTACATTTGTACTCACGTTTGCCTATTTTATGTTTTTGTAGAGAGACTTCAGTCTCACTAGTAGTTCCGCTTGGACTTCGACGTTTAGCTTGATACCTCAGCTACGATCTTGTGCCCTCGGCAGGATCTGATCGATAGTCAGGCTTCTCAGCCTTTTTCATTTATAGATGTCTGTACCTAGACATGATAGCTTCCGCTTGTGCTTTGACTTGTATGCTCTGATTGTTGGGTCATGAGACCCATGATTGTAATATCTCGCTCCTCGGAGCCTATTGAATAAAATACTTGAGTTGTAGAGTCATGTTGTGATGCCATGTTGTATTTGCACATATTGAGCATATTGTGTGTATGTTATTGAAATGCTTGGTATGTGTGGGATCTGACAACCTAGTTGTTTATCCTTGGTAGCCTCTCTTACCGGGAAATGTCTCCTAGTGTTTCCACCGAGCCATGGTAGCTTGCTACTGCTCCAGAACACTTAGGCTGGCCGGCATGTGTCCTTCTTCGTTCCTGTGTCTGTCCCTTCGGGGAAATGTCACGCGATGAATACCGGAGTCCTGTTAGCCCGCTACAGCCCGGTTCACCGGAGTCCTGCTAGCCCAGTGCTACAGCCTGGATTCACTCGCTGATGACCGACACGTTCGATGCTGGGTCATGGATGCCTGGCCCTGTAAGTTTGTGCCACTTTGGGTTTACGACTAGCCATGTCAGCCCGGGCTCCTTATCATATGGATGCTAGCGACACTGTCATATACGTGTGCCAAAAGGCGCAAACGGTCCCGGGTAAAGGTAAGGCGACACCCGTGGGAATACCGTGCGTGAGGCCGCAAAGTGATATGAAGTGTTACATGCTAGATCTATGTGGCATTGAGTCGGGGTCCTGACATTTACCCAGATGAGCACCTCAGTAGAGAATGCCAAAAACTGACTGTCATGATGCGGGGAGAGCCGGTCAGCTCTTCGGAGGTCTCAAATCTTTAGAGATTTTCCCGCATTATGCGAGGGATCGGTACTTACCCGATCATGTGTTTACAGCATCCTAGTTCGGATACTAGGGGTTGCACCTATATTTTTATTGTCAAACTCCTATGGCTAAGTGAGGGTGCTAAAGCCGCATAGTCTGATTGCCTGGTTCGTCTCGCTAAACACCTCCTTCAAGGACCAAACAATTGGATCAAGAGTGTTTAGATTACATCCCGAACACCCCCGTACTACCTACGTGGGGGCAGAAGCCAACGACTGGCCAACTCTCAGATTTCACACAACACGGCCGCACATGAGGTGAATTTTTTAAATAACAAACATTATATTACATAACGATTTTGTTTCATCATACAAGGCAGAGACAACATGAATGTATTCATTTGAAAATAATGTCTTGCGCACATTGCGTAGCCATAATACGAGACCCCTCCAGGACGTCTTCAAAATACCGCTCGGGCGTGCGGTGCTCCTTGCCCTCTGGTGGTCCCCTGGTCATAAGCTTAATGGCGTCCATCTTGGCCCACCACACCTTGACGCGGGCGAAGGCCATGCATGCGCCCTCAATGCAGACCAACCGCTTGACGACGTCCAGCCGAGGGCAGGCATTCACCAGCCGCTTCACGAGCCCGAAGTAGCTGTCGGGCATAGCTTCGGCAGGCCACAGTCGGATTATTAAATCCTTCATGGCCAGTTCGGCCACCATATGCAGCTCGACCAGCTGCTTTAGCTTATCGCTAAAGGGCACTGGATGTTCTGGCGCAAGATATTGCAACCAGAACAGCTTCTCCGCTAAGCTCCCTTCTTCGGCTCGGAAGAACTCCGCAGCGTCAGACACACTGCGCGGCAGATCTGCAAACACCCCTGGAGAACTCCGAATCCGGGTTAGTAAGTGTACTTCTTCTTCACATACTTGCTTTGCATACTAAACGCCTTACCCGCCGTGATTTTCTTGGCCTCCTGGATCTCCTGGAGGGCGCCCTGGGCCTCAACCCGGGCCTCTTCCGCGCTTTGACATGCCTTAGATAATTCGTTCTCTCGAGCCGAAATGTCGCCCTCCAAGGATTCACATACCTTCACTGCATCCTAGAGCTCTTGTTGGAACTCATCAAGCCTGGCCTCGTGCTTCTCACAAGTGGCTTTTTCCTTGGCAGCTTTCTCCTCGGCCCCGGCCAGGGCCTGTTTAAGGACCTCGACCTCGGTCACCGTTCCTACACATATCATGGCACTACGGTCAATACGCATCATTTTTTCTTCCCGAATATACAGCAAGTCACTATAGACCTTGCTTGTCTTCTAGCTACTTCCTCGCTTGGCCGAGCTCCTCCTCGGCCCGCTCCAGTCTCTGCTTTAGTCCGGAGACTTCGACAGTGTGTGAGGTTGCGGCCAGCAATGACGCCTGCTTATTCATATAAGACATATATTGTTAGTTCCCTGCGTAAATAAATTGATCCTCTGTCCGGCTCTTCTTTCCGAACACCGGACAATGTCTTAGGAGCTACTATTTATATTGGGATTTTCTCTTTTGCGCTACTTACCTCAAAACCTGTCAGCAGGCTGCTGCGGGCTTCGATTAGTCCGCTCTTGATAGACTGAACCCTCTCAATCACAATACCGATAAGGATATGGTGTTCATCCACAATGGAAGCGCCTCGTAGCGATTCCAGCAGATTATCCGGTGCCTCTGGTTGGACAGAGGTCACCAGCGGAATAGGCACACCCCCTTCTTTCGAAGGAGGTTGCTCGCTGGATTTCGGAGCCAGCAAGGTCTCCAGACTTGTATTCGGCTGGGGGTCGAACTGAGCAAAGCCCCCACCCCCAGTCGCCATGGGGGTCTGCTCCCCCATGTGTCTGGCAGCCGAGGTTTCGCCCTCTGGCGTCACCCTGGCAGCCTCCTGAACCTCTCCTTGGCTGGGGAAGGTCCTTTGGGACAACACCTCATCGTCTCCCTTGGCCGTGGGAGAGTGAGTGGCCGGCGGTGACTCGCTGGCCATCGCTTTCAAATCCAACGAACCTCTTGATGAGGATCGCAGGGAGTTGTCGTGGGCCGGACTGTAATGGCATAAATTAACATATTAATATTATGAAGCAAGAGAGGTTGGATGCATGGACATATGCAGGTTTTTAGTACTTACGACGCGACCAGAGGCTTGTTTCGGGGGCGTCGCTCCGGGCTGCTGTCGACGTCCCACGCGGAGTTATCTATCGGATCTCGGGTTCTGGCAAAACCCTTAAGGTTCAAACACTAGGGTGCGCGCGAAGATCTCTCCCTCACCGATCACGCCCTCAACCTCATCACGATCTCTAAGGCAAACTCGACGAACTCGCAACACAAGGGACACAAGATTTATACTGGTTCGGGCCACCGTTGTGGTGTAATACAGTGTGGTGTGGTGTGGTGGATTACCTCTTGGGATGATGATGAACAGTACAAGGGGAAGAACAGCCTCCCGAGGTGAGGTGTTCTTGTGCTTGGTGAGTGTGAGGCTATGGATGGAATGGCTCCGATCCAAGATGAGGTCGATCCAAGATCAGGTCGATCCAAGATGAGGTCGATCCCCTAGCTATGGTGGTGTCTAGTCCTATTTATAGAGGCCCTGGTCCTCTCCCCAAATATTGAGCGGGAAGGGAGCCAACAACGGCCAATTTGAAAGGGGACAGCTAGTACAACTTATCCTGACAAAAGAAGTCTTCGCCTGCCAAAGGCTTTGGTGGTGACGCCGCCTTGGGCTCCGCGGTGATCTCCGTCCCGCCGTCCTGCTGGTCTTGGTCTTGTTGCACCGACATGGAAACCTTTGCCTGATGCCTCAGAACTCCTCTCCTGTGCTTGCCTCCTTAGCACCAAAGAGGAAACAAGGACACTGTGCGCGCTGGCATCCGCCTGGTCTCGATCGTCATGGCTCACGTCATTGGAACCTCGCGAGGTTTGACTTACGTTGATCTCCCCACCCCTCGTGAGCCAGCCTGGTGAGGCCGCTCCCGAGGAGGTCTTGTGTCGTCCGCCTCGCGAGGCTTGGCCCCTCGCGAGGGTCTTGAATACTTGTTGGTGAAGATGGGTCGTACGGGCCTGCTTGCAGAGCCACGTCGTGGGCCGCAGGCAGGCAAGTCTAGGGACCCCTGTTCCCAGAACGCCGATAGTAGCCCCCGGGCCCAAGGCGCGCTCGGGCTTGGCTTTGAGGTGAAGCCAAAGGGCAAGTGTGGAGCACCGCGGGCCCCAATAGCTTGCGGCCTTGGTCGATGCGTGGTGGTTGATTGGACGTGGGTGTCTCTGCTTCCCCACGTTGTCTTGGCAACTGCCCGACTGTCAAAAGGCTGGCGTAGACAATGCTTGCCTTCACTGCTTCATTTCACTTTGCTCGACATCCCCTTTCTTGCTCCCTGCTTCCGAAATCTCCAGATCTACTCCCATCCCCTTCCGCATTAGCGACCAATGGCGCCCCGGAGGATCAAGCCTGCCTCGTTGCCGGCTTGGTACGAGCCATCTCTCGACGCACCCAACGTCTCGGAGTAGAACCTTGCCGCCATGCGCTTGCTAAGGCGGGGAAAGCAACAAGAAGGGGAAGACTGGGCTCTGGGCCGGCTTCGACGTGCTGGAGCCCGAGGGAAGCACCTTCTTCCCCTTCTTTACGAGCAGCATCGTCGCAGGGATGGTTCCCTGATAACCCACAAGTATAGGGGATCGCAACAGTTTTTGAGGGTAAAGTATTCAACCCAAATTTATTGATTGGACACAAGGGGAGCCAAAGAATATTCTCAAGTATTAGCAGCTGAGTTGTCAATTCAACCACACCTGGAAACTTAATATCTGCAGCAAAGTGTTTAGTAGCAAAGTAATATGATAGTAGTGATAACAGTAACAAAAGGTAACAGTAGTAAAAGTAATATTTTTGGTATTTTGTAGTGATGATAGAAATAGCAACGAGAAAGTAAATAAGTGGAGAACAATATATGGAAAGCTCGTAGGCAATGGATCGGTGATAGAGAATTATGACGGATGTGGTTCATCATGTAACAGTCATAACCTAGGGTGACACAGAACTAGCTCCAGTTCATTGATATAATGTAGGCATGTATTCCGAATATAGTCATACGTGCTTATGGTAAAGAACTTGCATGACATCTTTTGTCCTACCCTCCCGTGGCAGCGGGGTCCTTACGGAAACTACGGGATATTAAGGCCTCCTTTTAATAGAGAACCGGAACAAAGCATTAACATATAGTGAATACATGAACTCCTCAAACTACGGTCATCACCGGTAAGTATCCCAATTATTGTCACTTCAGGGTTAATGGATCATAACACATAATAGGTGACTATAGACTTGCAAGATAGGATCAAGAACACTCATATATTGATGAAAACATAATAGGTTCAGATCTGAAATCATGGCACTCGGGCCCTAGTGACAAGCATTAAGCATAGCAAAGTCATAGAAACATCAATCTCAGAACATAGTGGACACTAGGGATCAAACCCTAACAAAACTAACTCGATTACATGATAGATCCCATCCAACCCATCACCGTCCAGCAAGCCTACGATGGAATTACTCACACACAGCGGTGAGCATCATGAAATTGGTGATGGAGGCTGGTTGATGATGATGATGGCGACGGATTCCCCTCTCCGGAGCCCTAAACAAACTTTAGATCAGCCCTCCCGAGAGGTTTTCGGGCTTGGCGGCGGCTCCGTAGTGTAAAACGCGATGATTTCTTCTCCCTGATTTTTTTCTCCCCGAAACTCAATATATGGAGGTGGAGTTGGAGTCAGAGAGGCAACATGGGGCCCATGAGGTAGGGGGCTCACCCTAGGGGGGCAGGCGGGCCCGACCCTCGTGGAGAGACGGTGGGCCCCCTGATACGTCTCCAACGTATCTATAATTTTTGATTGCTCCATGCTATATTATCTACTGTTTTGGGCAATATTGGGCTTTATTTTCCACTTTTATATTATTTTTGGGACTAACCTATTAACCAGAGGCCCAGCCCAGATTTGCTGTTTTATGCCAATTTCAGTGTTTTGAAGAAAAGGAATATCAGACGGAGTCGAAACGGAAGGAAATCAACTGGAGAAGTTATTTTTGGAAGGAAACACACCTGATGGATTTGGACCCCACGTCAGAAGATACGGAGCTGCCCACGAGGGTGGGGGGCTCCCCCATAGGGCACGCCCCCCTGCCTTGTGGGGCCCCCGTGGCTCCCCTAACGTACCTCCTGCACCCATATATACCTATGTTACCTAAAACTTCCAGAACGAAAGATAGATCGGGAGTTCCGCCGCTAGAAGCCTCCGTAGACACCAAAAGTCAATCGGGACCCTGTTCCGGCACCCTGCCGGAGGGGGGAACCCTCACCGGTGGCCATCTTCATCATCCTAGAGCTCTCCATGATGAGGAGGGAGTAGTTCTCCCTCGGGGCTGAGGGTATGTACCAGTAGCTATGTGTTTGATCTCTCTCTCTCTCTCGTGTTCTTGAGATGATACGATCTTGATGTATCGCGAGCTTTGCTATTATATTTGGATCCTATGATGTTTCTTCCCCCCTCTTCTCTCTTGTAATGAATCGGGTTTCCCCTTTGAAGTAGTCTTATCGGATTGAGTCTTTAAAGACTTGAGAACACTTGATGTATGTCTTGCGGTGGATATCTATGGTGACAATGGGATATCACGTGATTCACTTGATGTATGTTTTGGTGATCAACTTGCGGGTTCTGCCCATGAACCTATGCATAGGGGTTGGCACATGTTTTCGTCGTGATTCTCCGGTAGGAACTTTGGGGCACTCTTTGAGGTCCTTTGTGTTCGTTGAATAGATGAATCTGAGATTGCGTGAAGCATATCATATAATCATGCCCACAGATACTTGAGGTGACATTGGAGTATCTAGGTGACATTAGGGTTTTGGATGATTTGTGTCTTAAGGTGTTATTCTAGTACGGACTCTAGGGCTGTTTGTGACACTTATAGGAATAGTCCAACGGATTGATTGGAAAGAATAACTTTGAGGTGGTTTCGTACCCTACCATAATCTCTTCGTTTGTTCTCCGCTATTAGTGACTTTGGAGTGACTCTTTTTTGCATGTTGAGGGATAGTTTTATGATCCAATTATGTTAGTATTGTTGAGGGAACTTACACTAGCGAAAGTATGAACCCTAGGACTTGTTTCAACACATTGCAATACCGTTTACGCTCACTTTTATCACTTGCTACCTTGCTGTTTTTATTATTTCAGATTACAAAACTTATTATCTACTATCCATAATGCACTTGTATCACCATCTCTTCGCTGAACTAGTGCACCTACACAATTTACGATTGTATTGGGTGTGTTGGGGACACAAGAGACTCTTTGTTATTTGGTTGCAGGGTTGCTTGAGAGAGACCATTTTCATCCTACGCCTCCTACGGATTGATAAACCTTAGGTCATCCACTTGAGGGAAATTTTCTATTGTCCTACAAACCTCTGCACTTGGAGGCCCAGCAACGTCTACAAGAAGAAGGTTGTGTAGTAGACATCAAGCTCTTTTTTGGCGCTGTTGCCGGGGAGGTTAGCGCTTGAAGGTATATCTTTAGATCTTGCAATCGATTCTTTTAGTTTCTTGTTTTATCACTAGTCTAGTTTATAAAAGAAAACTATAAAAAATGGAATTGAGTTTGTCTCATACGCTTCACCTTTTTAATATCTTTCGTAAGTATGATGGAAAGGATAATTGTGCTCAAGTGCTAGAAGAAGAAATCTATAAAATGTTTGGCACTAAATATTTGAATGATGAGCATGATTGCAATGTTGTTAGTATGAATTCTTTGAATATCCATGATGCTGATGATGATTGCACTAGTTATGATGAAAATGCCTCCTATAAACATGTCAATTTTTGTGGAGTAGACTGGGTTTGCAAGTACACACCAAATAGGGAAGATAGATATTGCAAGAGGCATAAGTACTTAGAAACCAAATCGTTGCAAGAAAGCCTAGATGAATGTGCTGAAAGATTCAATATTTTTCGTGCCCCTTGTGAACTTTGCAATGAACATGGTCATTTAAAGCTCCAATGCTATTTGTTTCATGATCAAGTCGTGTCCAAACATTGTGATAATTTGATTACCCTTGAGCATCATAAAGAGCTTAGCCTTCTTTTGGGTTATGAAGAAATGAAACATATAACTGAGGGTATTCCAAAGTTTAATCTTTATAGAGTTCTTGATTTTGATCTAGAAAATATTTATATGTATTGTGCAGTGAATTGCATTGAAAATCCTTATATTTCCAATTACATAAAGAAAAGAAAACAAATAGAAGATGAGGAGAATACTAATGAAAGGGAAGAGACTTCCCAATATCCTCCTATTATTTCTTATGATGAATCAGGTAACGAGGAGGAGCCTCCTATTCAACCAATCTCATTAATAAGGAGCTCCAAAAAGAGGATTGAACCCACACATGATGTGGTGAAGAAGAAGAAAAGAAAAAGGAAGAGAAGTAAAAAGATATCTCTCCCAAATAATGCAGCTCCTATTACTATTGTGCCTCATGAAAACATAGTTGTGGAAGATAATGATACTTCTTATGATCTTGAAAATCTTTTTGGCACTTGGTTGGAAGAATATGATAATTGCTATACTATTGGTGCTATCTATACTATTAATGACGAGAGTGATTATGCTTATGATATGAAAAGGCACAAGCTTGGGGATGCTATGTTTGATGAAGATGATGTTTTTGAGAATATATTTTCTGCAATTAATGTTTGTCCCAAGCTTGGGGATGCTACGCTTAATGAAGATGATATTTTTAGTCTCCCAAGTTTTGATATGCAAATTCATAATGATAATAACATGCCTCCTACTTATGATAATTATGGTGATGATACATATGCTATAAAAAGTAGTGAGGATTATATTTATAAAACATGTAATGATTATGGTTACCCCTTTTCTGAACATTACTCTTTTAATGTGGAAACAATTTATAGTATCCAAGTCTCTTATGATACTCCCACTATCCCGAATGAGAAGAATTTTGCTTATGTGGAGAGTAGAAAAATTTCTATGCTTGTAGATCATGAAAAGAATGCTTTAGGTTCTGGTTATATTGTTGAATTCATTCATGACACTACTGAAAATTATTATGAGGGAGGAACATATTCTTGTAGGAATTGCAGTAATACCAAGTTTCCTCTCTATGTGCTTAAAGTTTCAAAGTTATGCTTGTTTTGCCCTCCTATGCTAGTTGATTATTGTTCTCATAAGTTGTTTGATCACAAAATACCTATGCATAGGAAGTGGGTTAGCCTTAAATGTGCTAGTAATATTCTTCATGATGCTCTCTTTATATTTCAATTCTTATCTTTTATGTGAGCATCATTGAAATCATCATGCCTAGCTAGGGCGTTAAACGATAGCGCTTGTTGGGAGGCAACCCAACTTTATTTTTGTTCCTTGCTTTTTTCTCCTGTTTAGTAATAAATAATTCATCTAGCCTCTGTTTAGATGTGGTTTTATGTCTTTAATTAGTGTTTGTGCCAAGTAGAACCTTTGGGAAGACTTGAGGAAAGTCTTGTTGATCATGCTGTAAAAAACAGAAACTTTAGCGCTCACGAGAATTGCTGCCACTTTTATTTGGAGAGTGATATTTAGTTAATTATTTTTGCAGATGATTAATAGATAAATTACTCAGGTCCATCAATTTATTTGAGAATTTTATGAGTTCCAGAAGTATACGTTTGATCCAGATTACTGCAGACTGTTCTGTTTTTGACAGATTCTGTTTTCATGTGTTGTTTACTTATTTTGACGAATCTATGGCTAGTAAAATAGTTTATAAAGCATAGAGAAGTTGGAATAGATTAGTTTTAGCACCAATATAAATAAAGAATGAGTTCATTACAGTACCTTGAAGTGGTGATTTATTTTCTTATACTAACGGAGCTTACGAGTTTTCTGTTAAGTTTTGTGTTGTGAAGTTTTCAAGTTTTGGGTAAAGATTCGATGGACTATGGAACAAGAGTGGAAAGAACCTAAGATTGGGTATGCCCATGGAACCCCAAGGTAAAATTCAAGGACAACCAAGAGCCTAAGCTTGGGGATGCCTCGGAAGGCATCCCCTCTTTCGTCTTCGTTCATCGGTAACTTTACTTGGAGCTATATTTTTATTCGCCACATGATATGTGTTTTGCTTGGAGCGTCAATTTATTTTGTTAGGATTTTATTTCTGTTACTTAGAACAATGTTTTTCATATTTTATTTCAATAAAAGTGGCATTGATAGCCTTTACTATGCCTATTTTAGAAGTCCACATGTTGCTGTTTGAAAACAGAAAGTTTACCGCTGTTGCAATAATTCCCTAGAAAAGTCAGAATGTGATAAAGTGTTTAAACCTTTTGAATATTAAGCTCTGATAAATTTACTATAGTGGGAATTTTCTTTCATAATTTTTGGAGCTAGGGAAGTATGGATGTTGCAGCATTCTTTACAGACTATCCTGTTTAGGCAGATTGCTGTTATGTTTGCATTGTTTGCATATGTTTGCTTCTTTAATGATTCTATTTGAGGATAGAACTATTAAATATGCAGAGGCATTAAGTATGAAATGTTGAATAATAATTTTAGTGATTTGCTACAGTAGAGTATGATAAGGTTTTTGCAATGGTTTATGCTAACTTATCTCACGAGTCCTTGTTGAGTTTTGTGTGGATGAAGCTTTTGAGATTTAGGGAGACCGTGATATGAGAGGAATTAAGGAGAGACAAAAGCTCAGGCTTGGGGATGCCCAAGGCATCCCAAGATAATATTTCAAGAAGTCTCAAGCGTGTAAGCTTGGGGATGCCCCAGTTGGCATCCCACCTTTCTTCTTCAACAACTATCAGTTAGTATTGGTTGATCCTATGTTTTTACTTCTTCACATGATGTTTGCCATTCTTAGAATGTCATTTTATTTTGATTTGCTTTCTGTTTGAATAGAATACCAAGATCTCAAATTATTAAAATGTTAGAGAGTCTTCTCATAGTTGCATAATTATTCGACTACTCATTGATCTTCACTTATATCTTTCGGAGTAGTTTGTCGGTTGCTCTAGTGCTTCACTTATATCTTTTTAGAGCATGGTGGTGGTATTATAGAAATAGATCAACTTTCATGCTTCACTTATATTATTTTGATAGTCTTAATAGCATGGTAATTTTCTTAAAATCCTAATATGCTAGGTATTCAAGAATAATAAAATTCTCTTATGAGTGTGTTGAATACTATGAGAAGTTTGATGCATGATGATTGTTTTGAGATATGGAGATGGTGATATTAGAGTCATGCTAGTTGAGTAGTTTTGAATTTGAGAGATACTTGTGTTGAAGTTTGTGATTCCCGTGGCATGCACGTATGGTGAACCGTTATGTAACGAAGTCGGAGCATGAGGTCTTTATTGATTGTCTTCCTTATGAGTGGCGGTCGGGGACGAGCGATGGTCTTTTCCTACCAATCTATCCCCTAGGAGCATGCGCGTAGTACTTTGTTTCGGTAACTAATAGATTTTTGCAATAAGTATGTGAGTTCTTTATGGCTAATGTTGAGTCCATGGATTATACGTACTCTCACCCTTCCACCTTTGCTAGCCTCTCTAATACCGCGCACCTTTTGCCGGTATCATACACCCACCATATACCTTCCTCAAAACAGCCACCATACCTACCTATTATGGCATTTCCATAGCCATTCCGAGATATATTGCCATGCAGCTTTCCACCATCCAGTTCATCATGACACATTCATCATTGTCATATTGCTTAGCATGATCATGTAGTTGACATAGTATTTGTGGCAAAGCCACCATTCATAATTTCTTCATACTTGTCAATCTTGATTCATTGCATATCCCGGTACACTGCCGGAGGCATCCATATAGAGTCATACTTTGTTTTAGAATCGAGTTGTAATCATTGAGTTGTAAATAGATAGAAGTGTGATGATCATCATTCAATAGAGCATTGTCCCCAAAAAAAGGCCAAAAAAAAAGAAAGGCCAAAAAAAGGGAAAATAAATAAAAAGGGGCAATGCTACTATCCTTTTACCACGCTTGTGCTTCAAAGTAGCACCATGATATAGCGAGTCTCATATATTGTGCTTCAAAGTAGCACCATGTTCTTCATATAGAGAGTCTCATATGTTGTCACTTTCATATACTAGTGAGAATTTTACATTATAGAACTTGGCTTGTATATTCCAATGATGGGCCTCCTCAAGTGCCCTAGGTCTTCATGAGCAAGCAAGTTGGATGCACACCCACTAGTTTCTTTTGTTGAGCTTTCATACATTTATGGCTCTAGTGCATCCGTTGCACGGCAATCCCTACTCACTCACATTGATATCTATTGATGGGCATCTCCATAGCCCGTTGATACGCCTAGTTGATGTGAGACTATCTTCTCCTTTTTTGTCTTCTCCACAACCACCATTCTATTCCACCTATAGTGCTATGTCCATGGCTCACTCTCATGTATTGCGTGAAGATTGAAAAAGTTTGAGAACATCAAAAGTATGAAACAATTGCTTGGCTTGTCATCGGGGTTGTGCATGATTTAAATATTTTGTGTGGTGAAGATGGAGCATAGCCAGACAATATGATTTTGTAGGGATAGCTTTCTTTGGCCATGATATTTTGAGAAGACATAATTGCTTTATTAGTATGCTTGAAGTATTATTATTTTTATGTCAATATGAACTTTTGTCCTGAATCTTTCGGATCTGAATATTCATATCACAAGTAAGAAGAATTACATTGAAATTATGCCAACTAGCATTCCACATCAAAAATTATCTTTTTTATCATTTACCTATTCGAGGACGAGCAGGAATTAAGCTTGGGGATGCTTGATACGTCTCCAACGTATCTATAATTTTTGATTGCTCCATGCTATATTATATACTGTTTTGGGCAATATTGGGCTTTATTTTCCAATTTTCTATTATTTTTGGGACTAACCTATTAACCGGAGGCCCAGCCCAGATTTGCTGTTTTATGCCAATTTCAGTGTTTTGAAGAAAAGGAATATCAGACGGAGTCGAAACGGAACGAAATCAACTGGAGAAGTTATTTTTGGAAGGAAACACACCTGATGGATTTGGACCCCACGTCAGAAGATACGGAGCTGCCCACGAGGGTGGGGGGCGCCCCCCCTAGGGCACGCCCCCCCTGCCTCATGGGGCCCCCGTGGCTCCCCTGACGTACCTCCTGCACCCATATATACCTACGTGACCTAAAACTTCCAGAACGAAAGATAGATCGGGAGTTCCGCCGCCAGAAGCCTCCGTAGCCACCAAAAGTCAATCGGGACCCTATTCCGGCACCCTGCCGGAGGGGGGAACCCTCACCGGTGGCCATCTTCAACATCCCGGAGCTCTCCATGACGAGGAGGGAGTAGTTCTCCCTCGAGGCTGAGGGTATGTACCAGTAGCTATGTGTTTGATCTCTCTCTCTCTCTCATGTTCTTGAGATGATACGATCTTGATGTATCGCGAGCTTTGCTATTATATTTGGATCCTATGATGTTTCTTCCCCCCTCTTCTCTCTTGTAATGAATCGGGTTTCCCCTTTGAAGTTATCTTATCAGATTGAGTCTTTAAAGACTTGAGAACACTTGATGTATGTCTTGCCGGGGATATCTGTGGTGACAATGGGATATCACATGATTCACTTGATGTATGTTTTGGTGATCAACTTGCGGGTTCCTCCCATGAATCTATGCATAGGGGTTGGCACACGTTTTTGTCGTGATTCTCCGGTAGTAACTTTGGGGCACTCTTTGAGGTCCTTTGTGTTGGTTGAATAGATGAATCTGAGATTGTGTGATGCATATCGTATAATCATGTCCACGGATACTTGAGGTGACACTTGGAGTATATAGGTGACATTAGAGTTTTGGTTGATTTGTGTGTTAAGGTGTTATTCTAGTACGAACTCTAGGGCTGTTTGTGACACTTATAGGAATAGCCCAACGGATTGATTGGAAAGAATAACTTTGAGGTGGTTTCGTACCCTACCATAATCTCTTTGTTTGTTCTCCGCTATTAGTGAATTTGGAGTGACTCTTTGTTGCATGTTGAGGGATATTTTTATGATCCAATTATGTTAGTATTGTTGAGGGAACTTACACTAGCGAAAGTATGAACCCTAGGCCTTGTTTCAACACATTGCAATACCGTTTACGCTCACTTTTATCACTTGCTAGCTTGCTGTTTTTATTATTTCAGATTACAAAAACTATTATCTACTATCCATATTGCACTTGTATCACCATCTCTTCGCCGAACTAGTGCACCTATACAATTTACCATTGTATTGGGTGTGTTGGGGACACAAGAGAGTCTTTGTTATTTGGTTGCAAGTTTGCTTGAGAGAGACCATCTTCATCCTACGCCTCCTACGGATTGATAAACCTTAGGTCATCCACTTGAGGGAAATTTGCTACTGTCCTACAAACCTCTGCACTTGGAGGCCCAACAACGTCTACAAGAAGAAGGTTGTGTAGTAGACATCACCCCTGGCCTTCATCTTTGGCAGACATTTTTCTTATTTTCTGAAAAGTGGCCCCGTGAAGTTTCAGGTCATTCCGAGAACGTTTGCTCGTGCACATAAATAACACCATGGTAATTCTGCTGAAAACAATGCCAGTCTGGGTTAGTTCCATTCTAATCATGCAAGTTAGAGTCCAAAACAAGGGCAAAAGTGTTTTGAAAAGTAGATACATTGGAGATGTATCAACTCCCCGAAGCTTAAACCTTTGCTTGTCCTCAAGCAATTTAGTTGATAAACTGAATGTGATAAAGAAAAACTTTTACAAACTCTGTTTGCTCTTGTTGTTATAAATATGTAAAGCTAGCATTCAAGTTTTCAGCAAAGATTATAACTAACCACATTCACAATAACACATAGGTCTCAAGTTTACTCATATCAATGGCATAATCAACTAGCGAGGCATAATAATAAATCTCGGATGACAACACTTTCTCAAAACAATCATAATATGATATAACAAGGTGGTATCTCGCTAGCCCTTTCTGAGACCGCAAAACATAAATGCAGAGCACCTTTAAAGACCAAGGACTGACTAGACATTGTAATTCATGGTAAAAGAGATCTGGTCAAGTCATACTCAATGTAAACTAATAGTAATGAATGCAAATGATAGAAGTGCTCTCCAACTGGTGCTTTTTAATAAGAGGATGATGACTCGGCATAAAAGTAAATAGATAGGCCCTTCGCAGAGGGAAGCAAAGATTTGTAGAGGTGCCAGAGCTCGGTTTTGAAACAGAGGTGAATAATATTTTGAGCGATATACTTTCATTGTCAACATAACAACCAATAGATGGCCATATCTTCCACTACAAAAAATACACTTTCGTGATGACACGTGTTTGTCACAGTAGGTCGCTTTTTCTGTCATGCATGTACATCCATGACAAATTTATGACAGAATCAAGATAGTCATACCTGTGCTATCGTAGAAGTGTTCCACGACATTGCCAAAATTATCATCACGGAAGTGTCCACTTCCATGACGATAAATCGCGCGTCACAGAAGTGCTTTCATCAAGGGTGACCGACATGTGGCATCCACCGTAACGGAACGCCGTTAAGCTATCGGGTCGGGTTTTGGATCCGATAACCCATTAACAGCCCCGACCAATGGGGATTTTCCACGTGTAAAATCATCATTGGCTGGAGGAAACATGTGTCGGCTCACCGTTGGGACAGATGTCATCCGCTCATTGGACCGAAGGCGCCTATGATACGGTGACATGTGGCACGGCCCAACAGAGGCCCATTCCTATGAAAAGGCCGGCCCGTTTGACTTGGTCAAAAGGTGGTGGGCCGGCCCACGGAAAGCCTGTTAACGGCCTATTCGCATATAGCCCATTTACAACCCGCTAACCCAGGGCCCGTTACGCCCTATCCGAATTAGGCCTAGTAGCATCATCTGGGCCGTCCAATATGATTCAGCTCGTTTTAACTCCCGGCCCATGTGTGGCCCATGACTTCTTTCAGCCCATATGAGGACCTTTGTAACTCTTGGCCCATTAATGTCCCGTGGTGAAACTGGCCCGTAATGAATAGTGTATAACTTTATACCCATTAACGGCCCGTTATTCCATTGGGCCGTTTCCAGCCCAAGTTATCTTTCGGCCTTCTCAGGGCCCATTGATTCTTGGGCTCATTTGCAGCATTCGGTTACATACGGCCCGATACGTTTTCTTCTTGTGGGCCAAATTCAGCCCGTCGTTACAGTCGGCCCGTTTGCGGACCGTTAATATGTTGGGCCGTTTTCATGTCAAAAAACCCGTTGGGCTGTTTTCATAGAGTTATCAAATACGTCCTATTAACGGCCCGTTATGGTCCACGAATAGTATGACCCATGATTGGAGAAATGATGATACGCTCTGTAGAAGGCCCATGGATCCTACGGCCCGTATGAGGCCCATGGATAGTACGGCCCGTAGAAGGCCCATGGATCGTACGACCCGTAGAAGGCCCATGGACCCTACGGCCCGTAGAAGGCCCATGGACCGTATGGCCCGTATAGAAGGCCGATGGATCATACGGCCCGCAGGAGGCCCATGGTTACAACAGTTCGTGTGTTGCCATGATTGTTTTGGCCTAGTTACCAAAAATAGGCTATTGTGGCCACTAGAAAAAAAACAGAAAAAGAACTGCAGTGACTACAAGCAAACAACTAAACAAGACAATAAGGAAATAAATAAGCAAGCAATTAATGCGAGCCTATTACCGCTATTACACATATTACATCCACTAGGCATCAAAGTTCGCCACCAGTGCAAATACAGGGAACAAAGCAGCACATTACATACACTGGCCGTCAAAATTGGCCACCAGTGCAAATAAACGCGGCAGCAAAACAAGAGCATAACTGAAACAACTTCAGAAGAGCTCAAGAAACGTTTCTGGGTATCCACCATGCTGGCAATAAGCTTAGCAAGCTGATTAGCTTTGTCCTGTTTGGCGCTAAAATCCTCCAACACTTGCTGTTGCACCAGAAAGTATGCATCTGAATGCTCTAGGGACTTCCGCAGTCCTTCCGCTTCTTGTCGCAGCACAACTGATCGATATCTTTCAGCCTGTAGTTGAGACTCAAGAAACCGAACTGATTTAGACAGTGAGTTTGAATAGCTTGTGCAAGCGGTAGTGGCCATTAACTCGAACACTAAACCAAGACAGGACTTTGGGTTTGTCTCGCTGTCTTCAAGATAGTCTTCCTTAGCTATTTTATCAGCTTTGTTGGAGACCAACAAGGATGTGTCAGTATCCTGAACCTTATCTGCATTACTTCCTTTACCATTGCTTAATAAGGCACTCTTCCCCAATATTCTGTCAGCATTCTAAAAGAAGAAACAAGCAGACACATAACAAGTTTAGCATGTACTAGTATATGAAACTCATTTCGGTGAACCAGTTCATTAGTAAGGTGGACAGGATTAAACTACCAAGTCTTCTATTGCCAAGTACTAGTACATAATAAAATCATCAAACAAACATATATCTATGTCCTATGGTCACTTCATTGTCTTGCCAAATCAAAATAGAGACACGGTTCAAATCATACCAGTTCAAGACAAAGCAGAAGTGAAAGAATACAAAGCGTGGGAAACAACACGGCACAACAAGATTTCAGATGGGTACCACGGGTCTACATGTACAACAACACTATTGGCTCTGTTGTGATGCTAGTAATGTGCATGATATGAAAGTCAACTGTATACACAATTGAAATTGAAATCAACAAAGCTATTGATAAGAGCAAACCTGTTAAAGAAACATGCGTGAACATACCTGCTGTGCCATTGGAGTTTCGATTGGATCCTTCAATTTAAAAATAAGTTTGTATGAGTAAATACAGTGATACAAGAGAAAAGCAATCATAGTTAAAAAAGGCGCGCCTAAGCGAGCGCTTAAGCGCGCCTAGGCTCTAGGAATTGGAAAAACGCATTGCACATAACCACGCATAATCTGTGCATAACTGCGCATAAGCATGCGCTTTGGTCAGTAAAGCGCAAGGCAGTGGCAAAACGCACAATTAACGCCTAACGCTTTTTTGAACTATGATAGCAATGGAATCTTAAATTAGAACAGTTGTTCTTCAGGTTTAGGCACTTGTTCTACATGAACAGAGTACAGTAAGACGCAAGAATATAATACTTAAAAATAGAAAATGAGCTCATAAACCTTACCACATTCTTGGTTCGGGACCAGTACAGAACAAGGCGTTCCCAGTCATCGTCCAGTAAATGTGTCTCAGGAGAATGTAAGGGAATTTGATGAGTTTGTTTGCCGGTGAAGTACGTTTTCTTCAGGTAATTCCGATACTGCCACCAAGCATTCTTGAAGATAGCAGAGGTATTAGCACAGGTTACCTCATCCTGAGTTTCCAAATCGGTCCTTCTCTATAGAGAAAAATGGGAAAATTTGCTGTATTATAACCTTCATGGAGGTAGGATTTATGGGACGAAGCAAAGTAATTGCCATGAATAACATTACTTAAACATAACTCCTGGACAAACACCTACAACTGGCATTTTCCTTCATCTTCAGTATAATATTTCCAAGATGGGAAGATATGCACATACGATTTAGCAACATCAAATGCGATAGATGCTAAACTATGACTAGGTAGTTGTGCTTCCTCCACAGGAATATGCGTACTAACTGGTGGAGTTGGGGTTCGCCATGATAGTACTGGCCCTTTGGGCACTGGAGCTGCCTTACTAACTGCTCTTGTTTGGGAGCTATGTGGTGGAGATGGTGTTGTGTCAACAGGAACTGGGTTACTATCGGCTGGGGTTGGGGTTAGATTGGGTGAAGCTGGTTCTCTGTCCATCGCAGTAGGGGTACAATCTGCGAGAGTTTGGGTTATGTGTGGTAGGGCTGGTTCTTGTGCATGTACAACCGGGGTGCTATCTCCACCAAGAGGTAGCATTGTTTTATTTGAAGACCGTGTTTTTAGTCCGCTAGATACCAGCATCACCCGCTCCCATTCAAATGGCTGATAAACATGAAACATAGTTGAATGTACATACATTGTATGAGAGACAGATGCAATAGATAGTGTGGAAAAAAGAGGGCATGAAATAGTTGACATGTATATTGTTTAACTAAAATGGATAGCATGACATAATTTCACATATATGATGTCTATCTAAACTGGATAGCATAGCATAACATAATTCAAAGATATGATGAATAACTAAACAGGATCGCATGACATAATTGACTTACATGTTATCTAAGTAATCAGGATCACAACATTTAATTCACATATGTGATTTATATGCTAAACAGAGGGCATTCGATATGATGTCTAAACTAAGAACATGGTGTTGAATATTGTGTATATGATGTCTAAACTATGCAATGCAAGACACCGTATGCATGATATGAGTAGTATAACCGTGCCAAGTTAGAGCTTACACCTCAGTGGGGGAATAGGACTGGTCATCTGTCTCTGAATCCATCTCTGAGGAGCTATCAGGAGCCAACAAGAGATCTGCTTCGACAGGTAGCACTGTCTGCTCTGAAGGCCTTGTTTTCACTCCAGATTTTTCCATCTCCCACCCAAATGGCAGATTCACAGGAAGAGTAGTTTAATGTACAAACATTGTCAACAAACGGAAATGTAATGAAGAAAAGGATGGGCAAGATATCATTCAAATATATGATGCCTGGTTAAACAAGATGGCACTGCACATTTCACATATATTATGGCTGGCTAAAAGACATGAGACTACATAATTCCCATATATGATATAGAAACTAAACATGTGGCATTACAGAACATGTCTAAACTAAGCAGATGACATATATGATATCAGAAGTAGGCACTGCAAGGCAACATATGCATGATATGACTAACATCATCATGCCAAGGTAGAGCAAACACCTTGGGGGTAAATAGGAGTGGTCAGCGGTGTCTGAATCCGCCTCAGAATAGATATCTTCCTCTGGATTACAATCTGGAGAGGGGTGGGGAGGGTTTGCCATTGAACCCACCATGGAGCAATGTATGCATGACATTGTATTGCCGCGCAAAACTCTTCTCTTTTTCTCTACATGTTTAGCATGGCTGTGTACAATATCTGACATGCATACGAAAAAAATATGGTGAGATTATGTAAGGAGAGCATGCAAAAATTATGAGTGATGGTAACTACCAGTGGATCGACGTTTTTCCATTGAACCAAAATAGCCCTAATGGATCGACGTGAATGTATAGTAATAAGTGATGCAACAAGTGTACAACCTCTTTGCCGTAGCCGTGTCGACCTCAGCATCATTGGGTTGGTCGCTGAAGAAGTTGAGGCAGAGGTGGTTGTCGGAGGTGTGGAGGAAGATCTGAGGAATCTGTAGACGACGTCCAGGGCACTGCTCTGTTGTGATGGATTGTTCTGTCATTGGAGCAGCTCCGGTGAGCCGTAAGACGTCAAGGTTGAAGCAGCACAAGACATACATCGTCAATCTCAAGTGGGATTCTAATAGCATCTCCAATAGATGATGTAAAATGGATGTAAAATTAACATCACCAAAAACCACCTGACTACAACAGATGAGGTAAAAACTGTTGACTCTGAACTTAACTGTCGAAACTGAAATTTACTATGAAATCTGAATGCTACTGTCGAAACTGAACGCAATGGTAGCAGAGAGGCACTTGACATGTAGTTTAGGGAGGGCCTGCAGTTCATCTTCAACCTGCACCCCCCTGAGCCGCCAGCCACCACCGGCCGAACCACCAGCCCCAGCGCCGCCTCGCCACGCCGAAACAACTCGCCGCCGCCGCCCCGGCCAGCCCTCTAGGCCCCCCGCCCCCACCCTGAACCCTAAGATAGATAGTGGGGTACCTCTCCGGCGGGCCCCTGTCCCAGCTGCGGGTGGTTCTTCCTTAACTCCGGCGAGCCCGCCCCCCAACCCCTGAAAATCGACTGACCCAAAAGTCGATTCAATCGACTGAAGTGTGGCTTAATCGAAGCAGAGTAGCAGCACGAGCGAGGGGGGAGCAGTAGCAGCAGCTGGGCGAGCGAGCGATCGAGCGAGAGCCGGGGCAGCAGCAGCAGCGCGAGCGAGAGCCGGAGCAGCAGGAGCAGATCCGACTGGTATGGACGCTGCCGCCGAAGGGGCCTCACACTGGGGGAGAGCCGCCGTGGAGATGTCGCCCGCGGCGCCGGCTTCAAGGTAGCCGCTCCATGGGGGTGCGGGATGGAGCACCGTCGGCGCCGGGAGGTCGAGTTAAGGAGAAGGTGAGATGCGATGAGTGAACCTCTTTGGTGGCGCCGAGTAGGCCTCGACTTTGTCCGAGGAGTCGGTGAGGATGCTGCGGTTCCGGTGGAGCAGGTTAAGGCGGCGCTGTGGGGATGGAGCAGCCATGATAGACGAGGCGATCGTCGGAGCAGATACTTGGAGGTGGAGGACGGGGCGGCTGAACCGACAGGACAGTGAGATGGACGACGGTTCCTCATCCGGGAAGGTGGACGAGGGACGGCGAGCTATTGCGGTGGACGACGTCGTCGGGGAAGAGGCTCCGACTGGGCAGCGGTGACGTGGCGGACGGAGGAGGGTGGGGTTTCGCGGCTGGAGCAGAGAGGTTATGGCGGCCTGGGATTTCGAATGGCGAAAAGGGGGCGATGGGAGGGGGTGAAGCATGCCATAGGGACGCGCTTGTCCAAAATGTAGGGTGTGTTACAAAAGTACCCCCCACCGATTTGAACTAGTGTCCCTTTCGGCTCAGGGTTAGAAGGGGGATTTCGCGTGTCGGGATTTGGCAGCCGGAGGGAGTTTTCGCGCGCGTTGTAATTATGGGATAGCAAGGCGCCGGTTGTGAAGGCGCCAGTTTTGGGAGTACGATATCTGAATTTCGGGATATAACAAGACGCGGGTTGAATTTTAGGGACAAGGCTAACGGGTAGTAATATTGTACTTGTACGTACCAAATCAATATGCACTTCCCTCAACCAAAAAGAAAACGAAAAAAATAAAACTATTCACACCACACAAAGAGAGAGTCTTGCCCCGTTTTACTATACAAATGCTATTCAAAGCTACTCCCTCCTTCCATCTATATAGGGCCTAATGCGTTTTTCAATGCTAACTTTGACCAAATATTAGAGCAATGATATATGACATGCAACTTACACAAAGCACACCATTAAATTCGTCTATGAAAGGTTCTTTCAATGATATAATTTTTACATTGTGCATGTCATGTACTATTAATCTTGTCAATAGTCAAAGGCGGTCTTAAAAATCTCATTACGCCCTATATAGATGGAAGGAGGGAGTATGAATCCATGTTATGTCTGATTAAATTTTTTCGCTTGCTGTATAATGCATGTAACCTACTCATACCAACATTTTAGTGCATTCGAAATGTCTAGACTACTGCTGCAATTCGAACTAAATTTGAATTCGTTTCTCTATTTCAATAAGAATCTACAATCATGATTGTTGCCAACTTCAACCATCATAGTTTCCTTGCTATCCGCCAGATATAAATCGGACGGCCTATAATGCAGGATGGCAGGCACACCATCATCAACAACTCTATTTTTTATAAGAGTAGAGATAAAATATATTAAATGTAGCATAACATGTTCATAACCACACCATGTGTATCACCATTATATATATTCACACATGCGTCGGTTTGAAACACTATGATAAATTCTTCAAATATCCGAATTCACTTTTTATAATGAAGTATATATGATCTCTATTCGTCTTTTACACCCACACAACCCACTTATCTTTGTAGCTAGCGCTAACTTCTCTTGTGCATGCACACGCCCGCATCCCTCTCACCCTCCCTCAGCATTCTCTAGCTCCATCGCACAAATTCGTCTTTTCACTTTAGGTCGTTCACCCACGGTGTGTGTAGGCCCCCTAGCTCCTTCTTTACGGCACACATCGGTCGATATGCCTCTCTAGCCAGGTGTGCCTAGCACAAACACAAGCTTCCCCTCTTCTCTTGTCACCGTCCATGCCTCACTCCCACCACTCTTTTCATTGTTCTCGTACTCGCACACTCCTCCCCCTCGATATAGTATGCCTCTCGTACCACCTCCTACATGCATCCCTCTCTCTCTATCCTTCTCCTCGTGCCTCATTTGCTTCTAACACACACATGCATGTATACCGATCGATCTCCCAACATATACCTAGATCGACTTTAACTACCCCTCCATCGATTGACGTACCTCACAAGTTATGTCTCTCCTTTCTCTAACAAAGGGTGATTGATCTTCCTATGTAGTTACGTCTGCTTACCACAGCCACATCGTCACCCCTCATCATTCGTGCATCACTCCTGACCCGTCTCTCACACGCACATGCACAGACAACAAGTAGCCATCTCCTCTCTTATTGATATTGCGGGCGTGCCCTCCGTTTTTCTAGCAAGCCTATCCCACCATTTGTTAGAAGCAACTCCACTACCACCCCCTCCAACACTCTAGCTCCGTCTCTCTCCCAACCTTATTCCTCTCCTGCACATATGCATGGATGCCGATCGATCTCCCTTAATACATGAGGCAGATCGATCTCCTTAATACATGAGGTAGGCCTCTCTCCTCCTCCACACATATACCAGACATTGTACCTCTATAGTTAATTGGGCCTCCCTCTTCCCCCACCACACACCGATAGTTGAGCGCTGCAGGTAGGTATCGATGCCATAGAGACAAATTGCACATGTCCCATCTCACGTTCCAGTAGGCCAGCCACTCTATATCTTTGACATGGGCACACACAAATTCGACGACACTCTTTATCGATCGCGCGCGCACACACACACACACACACACATCATCCCACTCTTCGATTCTATGGACACCTCAAGGCGATGATACCTCCACTCTCTTCTCGTGGATCGCCCCCTCTATATACTCCCTCCTTTCTAAATTACTTGTCTTGGATTTGTCTAGATACAAATGTATCTAGACTCATTTTAGTGCTAGATACATCCGTATCTAGACAAATCTAAGACAAGTAATTCAGAACGGAGGGAGTATATGTTATATGACTCTATTTCACACACATTGCATATGTTACATTTTTTGATTGACCCCCCCCCCCAAAAAACTCTCAAGAACCCACACATTATATCTCTCTAGGTTTGTATCTCTCTCACACAACCCCATGTAGGTGGTGTACGTATACAAGAAGAGAATAGGTGCACCGTGCACGTACTCACGCTTCGTGCCCAGCCACACCCGTGCGGGTACACGGTGGAGCTCATTTCTTTACAAAATGGCAGCCCACGTGCTAATTTGAATGCCTGTAGCGGTTGTTTACCTAGGGAGGTCATGTACCATGCGTGCACGAAACAAAGTTCGACTTGACGCGTTATTTTTAAATAAAGTTATATTGCTCAATGGAACGTACACATAATATAAAACAATTTTTATGGAGAAAAAGGTAGTCCGCTCACTATATACAATGGAGCATGCCTGCCTAGTTTGTTGCTCTTTAGAGTATCTCACACAAGGCTGTGGTGGCCTCTCTCTCTCACCGTTGATCACTGATCCGACCGCATCCCGTCTGCCGGGGGAAAGGGAGTGCGGTGGTCTCTCTATCTCACCGTTGGTCACTGATCCAGCCACATCCCGTCCGCCGGGGGAAAGGGAGGAAGTGCATCGTTTCTCCGTTCGACGGCGCCGAGGCAGCACGTCCCGATTTGTGGTACACGCCATTCTCTATGACCAAGCTCCGGCGCGGCAGGGCCTACGCTACCTGCTCGCAGATTCCGCCCGCCGCCGCTCACCTAGTTACATCCCGATGACCTCCAGGTATTCCCTCCGGCCTTGCTCCACTGCCCGTCTTCCCACGTCGCTGCATGTGGATCTTCCATAGTTCTTTGCCCAAAATGTGGCTCGTCCGGCGTACTTTCCATATTGCATTCAGGTCCTCACACCGTTTTAGACAAACACAACCGTGTTGTTATCTTCCCTTAGGACAAGGAATATGCTTCTTTTTTGTTGTCGCATGTGTCATCAACTGTTATTGGCCAGTAATTTTCTCCTTTCTACCTCTTTTTTGCAAACAGGGCTATCCATTTCACCTCGTTGCTATTGCGACCTTTTGGTGAACTGCACAAATCACTTTTTTCTTAAGAGTGTTTTGTACGGTTGTACTAAAATGTCACACGGACAATGTCCTTACATTTCAGTGCGACTGCACAAAGGGAGATTGGTTTTGCTCTATCCTCCTCATCCCACTCCGAGCCTAATCTTCTCCAACTAGTTAGTCTTAAGAGAGACTGCAAAGGTGATAGGCTTCTATTTGTGTGTTTATTGTTTCATCAGCAGTCCTCTATTATCGTAATCACACTTAATATCTTTGGAACAAGGACGCTCAGCTCTATTTTAGTGGAACTGCACAAAATGATTGGAATGTTGCATGCTCCAGACAGCTACTTTTTTTCCCAACATGCCTTGTTGATTTAGACAGAGCTGGGGGGACATTGCTGCCAATGAAAGCATGGATCAATTTTAATTTAACACCTTCTCACAACTCTGTCTTCAGTTGTGATGCAATTATTAGCTCTGATCTGCTAATAATTGACATGCATTAGCAAGGAAGTTAGTTTTTTATTGTTTCCGAAGAGCATCAATGGAAAGACACGCGAAATAAAAGCTGAAAGCTCACACCATTGTACAATTTCATGTTGCTGGAAAATTATTTGTATAGTACGTTAATTATGTAAACAAACGATGGAAGCTTGATAGCATTGCCAGAAGCCTCTTCATCATCCGGGTCCATGTGCCATGCACAAAATTATACTCATTCGTTCCTAAATATTTGTCTTTTTACAAATTTCAAACGGGCATATTTTGGAGTGTAGATTCACTCATTTTGCTTCGTATGTGTACTCCCTCCGTTCCTAAATATTCTATTCATCTTTCTAGAGATTTCAACAAGTGACTACATACGGAGCAAAATGAGTGAATCTACACTCTAAAATATGTCTATATACATCCATATGTGCCAGTCCATTTGAAATCTCTAAAAAGACAAATATTTGATTAGTCACTCGTTGAAATCTCTAGAAAGACAAATACTCCGAAGTATAATTAAGAACCGAGGGGGTAGTGCACAACCGCATGGGAGACTCAGCCCGGTCGTTGCGCCGCATTAATAGTGAGTAATGAGCAATCAAATCATAAGCCCCACCTTTCCCACTATAAGTTGCTCTGAAGAAGCAACCATCAATACGCTCTTCTTTGAATCCGCTCATACTACTCCATCCGTCACTGTTTATACAGCGCTGTCGGTGCTGAGGAACGACACCTATGGGATCACGAGAATCCCTACTACGGTTAGCGGGGCGCGGGGTCGTGGGAAGAGCGGATCTAACAGGTAGCACACAGTTCGTTTATCCAGGTTCGGGCCGCAAGGATACGTAAAAACCTACTCCTGCTTTGGTGGATCGTGTATTTGTGTTCTTGAGCTAGCTATGGGGCGTGAGGAGCTCCAAAAATGCCGAATCCCTCTCCTGGTCACCTCGGGCCTCCTTTTATAGGAAAAGGGGTGGCCACGGTGGCACACAGGAGGTGGAAAGGGAACTGTGATGCGAGGTTATCCCTCGCATTACATGACAAGGCGCATTTAATGCGTCCTGCTTAGGTGTCCTTGCTTTATCGGGGATGGGGGAGAGATCTGCCTTGTCCGTCGTCACCGCTCCTTCTTGCGTCGACACGCGCCCTGGCCAGCGACGCCTGCGATGCCACGTAGGTAGGCAGGCAGCTGAGGTGGCGCGGTGGTGGGTCTTCACGAAGATCCGCATGCCGCCACGCAGGTGCCTACCCAGCTGGTTGGGTCGGCAGCTGCATGCATGCGGTGGTGGAGGCTCAGTCAGCGTGGGCCTGATGGTGGCCTTGTGGGTGTCCTTGGCAAGGGCCTTGCCCGGGCCCCGGCAAGGGTCTTGCCGAGGCGCTTGCTGTCATCCCCGGCAAGGCACTTGCCGAAGGCCTTGTGGTCTTCCTTGGCTGGGATCCCGCGAAGGGTTGTTGTCTCCTTAGTGCATATCCGGTCTTGAATGTCTTCACGAAGATCTGCATGTCGCCACGGGGATGTCTCCCGAATCCTTGCCCTTTGGGGGTAGTGGACTCAAGGGTGATTCACTCCGTAGGCGCGGGACGAGTCGCCGCGGCAAGGGTCTCGCCGGGGCTGCTAGAACTGTCTCCCGGCAAGGATCTTGCCAGGGGAGTCCGCTTCGTTCCCTTTGTCCTTTGTGGTCTTGGTCTTGGCATCGTGGTTCTCTCGAGCTTCGGTCTTACCCTGGCTCACCTCCCTTGCCTTACTCGGTGTGGAGGTGCCCGTGGCTTAGACTGCCCGTGCACAGTTATAGGGGTACAAAAAGTGTACCCCTCTTTTTGTACACCGACAGGCGCCCCTGGGCCTGGGCCACACATAAGCGCAACGCGTTGTTTGGGCTAGGCCCAAAAACGGTGCGCGGGCAGGCGGGGCGGTTTTTACCGCGGTAAGATTCTTCACGCGCTGCGCTTCCCATGACTCCCGCGTGTGGCGCGGCGTGGGGAGGCGCGTGTGACGTGGGCGACATGCGTGAGGTTGGTTCCCGCAGGCATGCGTCACGTCGTAGTAAAGGGGGTGGTTCGCGCCTTCCCCATAAACGGAGGGAGGCGTGGAGGCGTGGCCCATTTACAGAATGGGGCCGAGGCACAGTCCTCGAGGCGTCCACTCCCCACGATCACGGGGTGGGGAGAGGTCATCTCACCCGTCCCCTCGGTTCTGAACATCCTCCACGTGTCTCCCATGCGCTTGGGGTGGCAAACGGTGGAGGCAGGAAACCGGGCTGTCGCTGGTTAGGGCAGCGGGTCGGCCCTGGCTCCCTGCGCCTCCCGTGTCTTGATTGGCCGAGAGGGGCGGCCCAGCCCCAACCCCGATCCTTTATAAAGAGCGGGAGGGGGGGATGGCGTCCTGCATTCCTTCATCTTCTTCTTCCTTCAGCTTCTGCTCCTCCTTTCCATCCGTCATGGAGAGAGGGAACCCCGGTCCTCGAGGCCATAAGAAGGCCGAAGAGCAGTTTCTGCACACCGGAGTACCTTGATCTAGCCCCCTGCAGAAGGGAGCTAACAAAGTAGACTGGGTGCCGCATCATCTTCTTCCTTGACGGCACTCCAACCGGCTGCGTCGTCTCGGCATCGGTGGCATCAGGCTCCGTCGCTGCTCTTCAAATATTCCAATGCTGCTTCGGCTTCTGGTGTCAACTCCATCGGGCCCGCCTTTTTCAAAACCTCGAAAAAGGGAAGGGCGCGCTCGGCGGACTTGGAGATGAACCTGCCCATGGCGGCAACGCAACCGGCAAGACGACGCACATCCTTGACTCGCTTGGGCGCTTCAATCCGCTCTATAGCTTTGATCTTGTCCGGATTGGCCTCTATCCCATGCTGTGACACAAAGAACCCGAGAAGCTTGCCAGACGGGACGCCGAAGATGCACTTCTCAGGGTTCAGCTTGAGATTGATCTTGCGTAGATTTGCAAATGTTTCTTGTAAATCTGATACGAGGGTTGCCCTGTTCTTGGTTTTGACCACTATATCATCCATATAGGCTTCCATATTTCTATGGAGATGGGGTTCAAAACCAATCTGGACCGCCCTTACAAACGTTGAACCAGCACTCTTCAACCCGAAAGGCATCCGTATAAAGCAATACGTACCACACGGGGTGATGAATGCCGTTTTCTCTTCATCTTCCCTTGCCATGAAGATCTGGTGGTAGCCGGAGTAGGCATCAAGGAATGACAACAGATCACACCCAGCTGTGGAGTCAACAATCTGGGTGATGCACGGCAACAGGAAGGGGTCATTGGGACAAGCCTTATTAATATTTGTGTAATCAATACACAACCTCCACTTCCCATTTGCCTTGCGCACTACCACTGGATTGGCCAACCACGTTGGATGGAGCACTCCTCTTACCAAACCCGTTGCTTCCAATTTCTGGATCTCCCCTGTGATGAACTCTTGTCGCTCCAAAGCTTGCTTTATGACCTTCTGCTTGACGGGCCGCGCATGAGGACAGACATCAAGGTGGTGCTCAATCACCTTCTTGGGAACACCGGGGATGTCGGATGCTTGCCAGGCAAACACATCGACATTCGCCCGCAGGAAGGTGACGAGCACATCTTCCTATTTGTCGTCAAGGGTGGAGCTTATGGTAAAAGCTCCTCTCGTGCCGCCCCCCTTGACAGAAACCTTCTTGGTTCCCGGCGGTGTGGCCCTGGACTTCTTGTTTCTGTCGGCGGAGCTCTCTGGCACGTCCTCGATGGGAGCGCTACACTCCAAAGAGGTGCGCTTGCCGGAGTGGGTGCCTGAGGTCTCACCGGTCTTCTTCTTTTGCCTTCCCGGGGCTCCAGCGGCAGGAGCAAGCACCTTGGCAGTGGCGGCTGCTACAACTGCTTGTTGATAGAGTTGGTCAGCGCAAATTAGCGCATCCTTCTTGTCTGATGGGACGGTGATGATCGTCATAGGCCCCGGCATCTTCAGGGTGTTTTAGGCGTAATGTGACGCCGCCATGAACTTGGCCAGCGCTGGGCGGCCAAGGATCTCGTTGTAAGGCAAGGGGATCTTGGCAACGTCGAACACAACCCTTTCTGTCCTGTAGTTCAGATCGCTCCCAAAAGTCACGGGCAATGTGACCTTTTCCTTAGGTTGGCTTATTCCCGGGTTGACCCCTTGAAACGTGCCCGTCTCTTTGAGGTCTTCATCAGGAATCTGCAGTTTCTCGATCACGACAGGCGAGATTAGGTTCAGACCGGCCCCGCCATCGACTAGCATCTTTGTCACCTTGAGGTTGCGTATTGTTGGTGAAACCAACAATGGCAAGCACCCGACTGCAGTAGTGCGATCAGGGTGGTCCTCAGTGTCAAAAATGATAGGTGTGCTGGACCACGCAGCGGCCTTTGGGCATCAAACGACGGTTCCGCCGCTGTAATCTCACGCGCCCACTCTTTAAGCTGGCGGTGAGAGGTATGCAGCGAGGCGCCGCCATCGACGCACATGGCCTCTGTAGCTTTCTGAAATCCTTGGTCGCCAGACTCGTCATCCTCTTCGTGATCATCATCTTCTGGCTTTTTGTCACGGCCCCGGGCGGGCCTCTCCCGCTGTTTATCTTTGCCGCGACGCCCCGCCTGGCCGTCATGCTGCTTACCGGACCCCTGAGCACCGTCCTGGCCTTTCTTCTTGTCCCGCCTCTCATATTCAGCCCTCTGCTTCACAGCAAGGAGCTCAACCTGTCGGCAGTTCTGGAGATCATGGCCTTTGGTGCGATGGATCTTGCAGTATTACTTGTCGGAGTTTCCTGGCTTCTCGGCAGTCGCCAAGGCCCGGCAGGCGACACATCCGGCAATTTCCTTGCTGGGGTCATCTGCCTTGGTTTTCTTGGCGGAGCCGGAGTCGCCAGATCCCTCGACAGCAAGCACAACTTTACCTTTCCGCTTCCTGTTGTGGCGCCGGCCTTTCTTCGCTGGGGCAGCAGTATCCTCTTCCGAGGAGTCGGTTTCCACGCTGGCATCTTCACCGGGGTACTTCCTTCCCTCTTCAGCCCGGGCACATTTGTCAGCAAGAACATAGAGTTCTGCCACATCTTTCACCTTGTTCATTGCCAGTTCTTCGCGCATCTTGCGGTTATGCACATTCTGATGGAACGCGCTGATGATGGCGGCAGGGTGAACATCAGGGATATTGTACTGTACCCGGCTGAACCTTTGTATATACTTGCGCAGACTCTCGCCTCCCTTCTGGGGAATAACATGCAGGTCGCTTGCTTGGCCATGGGCTTGGTGAGCCCTAGTAAAGGCACCCACGAACTCATGGCACAAATCCGACCAGGAGGAAATAGAGTCTACCGGCAAGTGCATCAACCACGACATGGCGTTGGGTTTAAGAGCCAATGGAAAGTAATTCGCGAGCACCTTATCGCCGCGGGCTCCGGCGGCTTGCATCGCAATGGTGTAGATGCTGAGGAACTCAGACGGGTGAGTCTTGCCGCTGTACTTTTCGCCAACGTCGGGTTTGAAGGTGCGGTGAGTGGGCCACTGGAACTGCCGCAGCTCGTGGGTAAAAGCCAGATAGCCTATCTCGTAAGGTCGGCCTCCAGGGCTCTCCGGGGCCGGGTGGTTCACAGGAGGCCCTGCTCGCCTGTCTGGCTGGTGGCGCGCTCCGCGCCGGCGCTCGATAGTGGTTCGAGCGTCTTCATGGGCTCGTTCCCGAAGAACTTGGTGCTGATCACAGTGGGTCCACGGGTCAGACGATGCTATGGAGATGGCGTCGCCCGCGACGTCGCGACGAGCCGGCGTCCGCGGTACCGGATGGGGAAGAGGTGAATGCACCGTGGTCGCGGCGCCGCCGGCTTTTCCGCCACTGGTCCGCAGGACTCCATCGGAGCGTCGACCCGGGGGCCTCAGCGGATTTGGTTCGTCTTTGTTGGCCACCGCAACAAGGCTTCGGATAGTGGCTCTCCATTCGTCGAGTTTCCCGTAGTGGGAGGGAAATTGAGGAGCAACTGCGCGCGCCAAGGCCTCTGCTGGCGTCGGTGGCAGCGAAACCTGCACGGATCGCGACGCGCTTCGACTTCTGACCATGTCAGAAGGAGCTCTATCATGACCCCGCGGTCGCATGCCACTTTCGCCAGTGCCTCGGCGAGTGGGCAGGTCTTCTACGTCCCGGGAGTGGCGCTCGGGGCTCTTCCCGCGGCGACGCCCGGGGTCTTCGGCGTGACTACGCCGTTTGTCGCGCGCTGCCTGGGAGGAGCGTGCTATTGACGCCGGCGTGGGAGTCTTGGAGGCCCTCGCGTTGCCTTCGGGCGGGGCGGCGATGACCTTGGAAGGCCCCACTCCGCCCGCGAAGGACTTGGCTTCGCCTTTGGATTTGGCGACATGTGGCCCGTTACCAGGCACACGAACATCGCCGCCTCCCAAACTCCGGCTGCTGGCACTACTAGGAAAAGGCCTACTAATGGCGCACCAGTTTTGCGTACTAATGGCACACTACTGATGCGCCATTAGTATCACGCCACTAGTATTTTTTTACTAATGGCGCACCACTGGTGCGCCATTAGTATGCCTAGAGGTCCGCCATTACTATCTGACTTAGTAATGGCGCACCACATAGAAGTGTGCCATTAGTAATAATTTTTTTTCAAATTTTTTCATTTTTTAAAAAAAAAATTGATTTTTTTTATTTTTTTTCTTAATCTCGGGTCACTATGGCTTAATCTCGAGTCAATATGACTAATCTTAGATTAAATCGCACTCTGTGGTCAAACTTCCCGAAAGGTCACCCATCCTCACACTACTCCAGCCCAAGCATGCTTAACTTCATAGTTCTATCCAACCCCAGCACCACCTCACTTCACAAGCACTTGTTGATATATCTGTCATATCAATCCTATTAAACCATGCTGATGTCTAGGACTTTGTTCATGTTCATGAGTATGGTGAAATTTTGGAAAGATATTTCAAACTTCATGGTCATATTACGTATCATATTTTGAAAAATAATTCAATTTTTTTTCGAAACCAATTTTTTTCTGTTACTAGTGGCGCACCTAGCATACGGTGCGCCACTAGTAAGTTTGAAATTTTTTGAATTTTTTCCCTCCAGATCTTAAAAGCACCATAACTTTTTTTCTGTTAGGTTTTAGGGGATTTTGAAAATGTTTAACAAGGTTCCCCCAGTTAAATTTGGATGTAACTTTTCGAGTAGATGATTTTTCATATAAAAAACTTTTTAATCCGAGTTCGTATGCAAAAGTTATGCCTATTTTACAAATTTCAGAGAGATTTTGCAAATAAAGTCGAAATTCATATTTGTAAATTTTCCCAACAACTAGACCACATATCACATAGGAAACGTATTTTCTTTTATTTTTTTGACATTTCCATCATTTTATTTTATTTTTTTTTAAAACTGAAAAGGCGGTCCACCCGGGGGGGTGCATTCGGTACGTTTTGGGCCAAGTTAGTAATGGCGCACCGTGGGGGTGGTGCGCCATTACTAGTTAAACTAGTAATGGCACACCACACCCACGGTGCGCCATTACTAGTTTTGAAAAAACAATAAACAAATTCTGATTTAAAAAAACTTAGTAATGGCGCACGAGTTGATAGTGCACCATTACTAGTTTTAACTAGTAATGGCGCACTGTCCACTGGTGCGCCATTACTAGTTTTGACAAAATAAAAAAAAGTTGGAAATATTTTTTGAAAATAATTTACTAGTGGCGCACTGCTCCCACGATGCGCCATTACTAGTTTTGAAAAAATGAAAAATAATTGTTACTAATGGCGCACCATGTATGTGGTGCGCCATTAGTATTTGGACACTAATGGCGCACCACATGTCTGGTGCGCCATTAGTGTCATTTCCATCTATAGCCCTTTTCCTAGTAGTGTGTGATGGTGTTGGTGTTCGCGAGCAGCGCCCCGGGTCCTCTCTGCGACCGGTCCGCTGCTCGCCCGCGTCGGGACGGGCTGTCCGGCTTCAGACTGGCCAACCGCCACCGTCGTCTTCTTCTTGGGCGCCATGATGATGAAGAAGCGCCGAACTAATTGCTAGAGCCGATTCTCACAACTGCGCCCCCTACCTGGCGCGCCAAAGATGTCGGTGCTGAGGAACGACACCTATGGGATCACGAGAATCCCTACTACGGTTAGCGGGGCGCGGGGTCATGGGAAGAGCGGATCTAACAGGTAGCACACGGTTCGTTTATCCAGGTTCGGGCCACAAGGATGCGTAAAACCCTACTCTTGCTTTGGTGGATCGTGTATTTGTGTTCTTGAGCTAGCTATGGGGCGCAAGGAGCTTCAAAAATGCCGAATCCCTCTCCTGGTCGCATCAGGCCTTCTTTTATAGGAAAAGGGGTGGCCACAGTGGCACATAGGAGGTGGAAAGGGAACAGTGATGCGAGGTTATCCCTCGCATTACATGACAAGGCGCATTTAATGCGTCCTGCTTAGGTGTCCTTGCTTTATCGGGGACGGGGGAGAGATCTGCCTCGTCCATCATCGCCGCTCCTTCTTGCGTCGACACGCGCCCTAGCCAGCGACGCCTGCGATGCCACGTAGGTAGGCATGCAGCTGAGGTGGCGCGGTGGTGGGTCTTCACAAAGATTTGCATGCCGCCACACAGGTGCCTGCCCAGCTGGTTGGGTCGGCAGCTGCATGCATGCGGTGGTGGAGGCTCAGTCGGCATGGGCCTGATGGTGTCCCTGTGGGTGTCCTCGGCAAGGGCCTTGCCGGGGCCCCGGCAAGGGTCTTGCCGAGGCGCTTGCTGTCATCCCCGGCAAGGCGCTTGCCGGAGGCCTTATGGTCTTCCTTGGCTGGGATCCCGCCAAGGGTTGTTGTCTCCTTAGTGCGTATCCAGTCTTGAATGTCTTCACAAAGATCTACATGTAGCCACGGGGATGTCTCCCGAATCCTTGCCCTTTGGGGGCAGTTGACTCAAGGGTGATTCGCTCCATAGGCGTGGGATGAGTCGCCACGGCAAGGGTCTTGCCGGGGATGCTAGAACTGTCTCCCAGCAAGGATCTTGCTGGGGGAGTCCGCTTCATCCCCTTTGTCCTTTGTGGTCTTGGTCTTGGCGTCGTGGTTCTCTCGAGCTTCGGTCTTACCCTGGCTCACCTCCCTTGCCTTGCTCGGTGTGGAGGTGCCCGTGGCTCAGACTGCTCGTGCAAAGTTATAGGGGTACAAAAAGTGTACCCCTCTTTTTGTACACTGACAAGCGCGCTTCAAAAAAAGAAAAATATCGGTGGGACCAAGGCGACTACCGATCGGCCTGAAAAATAGCATTGGTAGTTATAGCACGGCGTCTATTACTAGAGGGAATAATGCTTACACACATGCATGCAGTGCTTCCACCCCGGGTACACACATGCATGCACTTACTCCACTCTGTAGTAGTACAGTACATGGAGAGAAAATTGTGGACTTGATTGCGGTTACCACACCCTAATTAATTGAGCATTAAACCAAACGCGTCTAAAGTCTCTCTGGTGGTAGAAATGCATTGAGAGAAATGCATCATAATGAAGCGTGCCCTGTAAACTGTGATGGAGGGAGGAGTAGTATGAAGGTGCAAAACCAAGTACGCGTATGGCCAGTCGGTCAACGCACGTCCTCTTGCCATATCACTGACATGTGGGACAGGAGTGTGAGCAAACCGATCTCAATTGACGGCAAAGAGCCAACCCGCAGTTCTTGAGAGAGACGAGGGGGCTATTTGGTTCTCAGCCTAAGGTTGCCACGTCTAACCTTAGTCATGCCACAACACCTTAGGCATATGTTTGGTTTATTGCCACACTTGTGGCTTGCCACACTTTTCTAGTTATATGGCCCACAAGTCATAGGCTCAAATTTTTGCCAAATCTTGCCACACTTGTGGTGGCCATTTTGTTAGCCACACTTTTTGTGGCAGCCACAGTTTGCCTAAGATTAGTTGTGGCAAAGTTATTCATGAACCAAACAAGCCCGAGGAGCGAGAACACACAGACAGGCTCACACGGAGGCCAAGATATATTAGAGCATGGTTGGTTGATCGATATCATTCATTACAAGTTGGGCTGCCGTTTTCCGCCCTTACCCGGAATAAACGTGTACTTTATCAGAGATAAAAAAAGAGTACAGACGCTCCACCATGCGGTTCTAGTAGTAGTACTACTCATACTACTGCACTTGGCTCTTCGCCTCTTCGTGAAGTCGAACAATGATGGTACTCCGCATGTTGGGTACTACAGTGTATGCCTCTCACAATATGACACCGAATGGACTGATGCATGTCCACCGAGGGTAGGTTGCATTAGTCAAAAGGCGTAAGCGAGCTTCACCTTGTCCTGCAAGCTTCTCCTCGTTCTGCGAGTTGACGGGACACACCAAAAAGTAGTGCTAGTCCATACTCCCTCCTTTCCAGTTAATATGGCTTCAAAACTACTACTCAGACGATACTTGTTCGGACGAAAGCTGGACGATGGTGAATCCATTGGCATGTCGTAGTTTGCTCATAGGCATGGACAACTTGATTAGCACTGTCGTGTAAGAATTGTGCACCATGAGTCGTCTGCATAGCAGCGCTCATATGGCTTAATCTTTTTTGCGGGTAAATGAGAGAGCTTTATTCATATATAAGCATTCTTAGGACGATCAGCCAAGACACTGGTCACTAGGAAGTGAGGTACCCCGCAAAAAAAGAAGTAGGAAGCGAGGTGTTTCATCAATCCAGCTCTCGGCCACATTCAAAGTGCAGCAAGCATGGTTCGCATGAAGATGCGCCGCAAGGTTTGCTGACCTATTTACATGTTGAATAACAAAAAAGAGGAAATATTACCGAGCACTACTATTTGTAACAGGATATGAGCCAGAATTAAGCGAGAATTGTGGCGAGTGTTCCATGCAATCAACTTCCATTATCACATGCGAGAACCCTCGAAGAGAACCAAATGTGTTGAAGATTGCTTTATCACATTTTAAAATTATAATAAAAGTGCAGACGCTCCTCCATCCGGTTCGTACTAGTATAGTACGTACCTTTATAGACTATAGTAGTAGTACTAGTAAACTTTGTGCTTGGCTGTTCGCCTATTCATGAAGTTGAACAATAATAGCACTAGTAGTAGTATAGTGTATGCTTCTGGCAATCTGACACCAAATTAACTGTTGCACGTCCACCGGCTGAGCAAGGGAGAGCTTGCATTAGTCAAAAGTTTGCCCTTGTCCTGCGAGCCACCGCGTGCAAGCTTCTCCCGTCCTGCAACCTTCTCCTTGTTCGGCAAGTTGATGGGACACAACAAAGTAATGCTAGTCCATACTGCCTCCTCTTTGGTTAATATGGCTTAATTTCAAACGAGATAAATACACCGTCTGTCACTGTATATTTGTAAAAATACGGTCAGTGGACTTCATAATACGCTCATTGCGCTCAATATATATATTTTCCGTTGTTTATACGGTCACTAGCTCACCCTGACTGAGTATGTGTGTGCATGCACGTGTAGGTTGAGCACTTGAGCGTGACCGTGTGTGTCCCGTCGTGTGCTTGGACATGCATTCATTAGGCGTCGCGCGCGTTTTTGCGTCCATGTGTACATGTGACTGTCGCATACACGTAGGGGGAGTACGTGTAGGGGCCACTAAGGAGCAGTAAAATCACACAGTAAGTTAGTCGGAAGAAGCAACCATCATTTCACTCTTGAATGACACGTACGCAATATAAAATGGTTGATATGGAGAGAAAAAGAAAACCACTATATACACTAGCAGGAGCCTAAGCTACAAGACTGCTTGCTTAGGTTGCTCTCTTCACAAGCACAGAACGACGGGCCTGATCCCGCAGCTGGGGGAAGGGAACAATGGTCTGTGTAGACGCGGTCGACATCGGCGAGGGAGAAAACTCACAGTCGGTGCGTCCCAATCGGGGGTCACCACGGTATGGGCCGATGCCGCATCCCAACCGCCCTTCTAGCTACAGCCCGACATCCCAGGTAGTCCATCTTACTTTTGGATCCGGCTTGCTCCACTTCCATAGCTCCATCTCCATGTCGATCTTTCTCTACTTCTACCGGCTTCTACTTGTGATGAGTTTATGTCTCATGAACTAGTTCCAGTATTATTATTCTAATCGCACTTCTTCAATATCTTTGCCATCTGGGATGCTCAGGTCGATTTTAGTGGAACTGCACAAAAGCATCGTATGATCCGAGGGTGCCAGCTGTCTTTCCTTTGACAGGTTCTACCTGGCCAAGAAATTAAATCATGTTTAGGGTTTAGGGTTTAAGTCGTAGTGACCCCATCAGTAGTTTTTCTTTCGTACATGCTCTCACAACTTTTTTCTTTAGTTGTGAAGTAAATATTGGCTATGATATGTGAATCATTGAGATGCATCAGCATGCGTGTTAGTTTTCCTTTGTATTTGATGGAATGTTGTAACGGGGCAACCTTGGAATAGGAATGAAAATGGAGTGGAAAGTTTCCGTTTTTCCGAAGAAACAATGGAAACGGATAGAAACCAGCGTTTCGTTTTGTTGGATCGCGCCATCGAGCAAAACCAACATTTAAATCAAGTCTGTCGTGTTCGTGTCTCACCCTCCTCCATGGCTCGACCCCACACGGTACCTCGGCATGCCACTCACCGCAAACCGAGTATACGATAACTTTCCCGCCTGCTTGTCGATGGATCGTGCCATGGAGTACTAGCACTACTGGAAGAGATTGACGAGTTGGGGGAGGACAGCTAGCTGTAGCATGGACTCCCAAGAACTTTTTACATGCATGTTGTAGCCGGCTATTGCGACCTTTAAACCCGGAGCAGCCGCGTCCACCCGGAAGCGGCGCGGGTGACGCTCTATCGACCGGCGCGCCGCTTAAATGCCGGCGCCAGTGAGAGGTCGCGTACACTCTGGCCGGGCATGAATGCGGCACTGACCGTTTCGGGAGGGAAGCACGCGCAGGTGATGAAGAGGGTTCGGGTTGGTCAGGACCGGCCGTGGCAGCGGTCCGGACGTGCGCAAACAAGAGATCATGTATGTTAATATTGCTGCGTATATAATTAACAACGTAAATAATGTGCCAGTTGGACAAATATGATTGGAGATGGAGATGGAAATGGAATTTTACGTAAACACGGATATGCATGTCTATTTCTATGTGTGTGTGCGCGACGACTCTCGCGACCTGGAAGCGGGGGCGTGTTTTTGATCGAGTTTTCTTTCTTGGTACGTTAGAAAATCAGTTTGTCTAATGCACATCTAGATGTTATTTAAGGATATCACATCTAAGCTCCCACAAGTACATAATGTAGCAACAAGAAACAAAAAAAACTAGGAAAAAATAGACCACAAACAGAGTGGACATCAACTTAGGGTTTGCACTCTCCACACGCTCGCCACACTACATATATGTTACACGCTGGAGGCTCAACGTTCATTTGCTATGGTTTGCTATATTCACAGTCTCTCACCCTCTCTTCACCAGATCTAAACAAGACTGCGTTGGCCTCTTGTCTCTCTCTCTCCCCCCTCACAGTTGGTGAAGGAGGCGTCCATATCCCGTCCCACCGGGAAGGGGAGGAGGTGCAACGTTCACTCTATCACCTTCGGTGAGGGAGGCAATCCACTGCCGGCTGTGCTATTATCTTTCACCTAGCGCCTGTGTGGGAGGGCCACCGACCCCTTCTTCCTCGCTGCCGTACATAGTGTGGGAAGATCCGGCCTCCCGCCGCACGCGTTGCCACATCCCGACGACCCTAAGGTATAAGTTTCTTTGAAACAGTCATTGCTCTAGCTGCATGTGGATCTTTTTCGATCTGTAGTTGAATCTAGGTCTTGGTTCAAAGAGGAAAGAATGGTGCGGTGGGCTGGAGCAAGAATCTAGGACGTGGTTGAATGAGGAAAGGAGGGGCGGAAAGTAGTATAGACTGGCTATCCAGCCGCTTTGTAGGTCGAAAATGGAAAAAGCGGATAACCTAGTACACACATCTGTAAGGAACCGATCTCTTTGTTGAAAAGGTAAAGAAACTAGGGGGTCGGGTAGTTTGTGCAGGACTAGATTTGTTGCCCTCACATAGGAAGAAGGTGCAAAGAGAACAAATATGGGACCAACGCATATATGCTGCTTGGCTACATACTCTGCATCACCCATTTATATGTGTGGACGCACATGGTGCTGGCATGTCCCATACAACTATTTTGCTGTTGTTAATCTAAGAATGCCGCCGAAAAATTGAAGCAATGCCACTGATAAAAGTAAATTACATTTTTTAGTGAATGTTGTTTCAAGAATATGTCTCTGTTAATGTGAATCAACGCAACCGTTTTAGAAATGCTACTGTCCTACTTTGTTTTCCATCCAAGATAAGTTAGATGCTTCTTTCTGTCACCATTTGTTTCATCCTCCTTTATCGGCAAGTAATTATTTCCTTTTTTGCCTCTGTTAAAACAGAGGTATCGATTCAACTTGTTGCTATTGCAACATTTTTCTTCGCTACTCAAAACACTTATGTTTTAAGACTGTTTTGTGCAGTTCAACTTGAATGTCACACCGGTGACTTTGCTTAATTTTGGTGGAACTGCACAAAAGGAGATCGAGATTTGTTTCCAGTCTTCGTATCGATTCAACTTGTTGCTATTGCAACATTTTTCTTTGCTATGCGAAACACTTTGCTTGATTTCAGTGCAAGTGCACAAAACGAGATTGGATTTCCTATTCGTGTTGACAGATTCGTATTTTATCTTGTCCATCTCATGAAAGGTCAGTACAGGCCTTCATCCACATGATTGTGTAGTGTGCTTTGAGATGTTGTGCTACTTGTATTGGTATTGTTTTAAATAAATGTTGGATTGAAGCTATTGTATTGCTGTCTTTCCCATTAAGTAGTGAACAAAAATGGGACCAACCCAGACATGATGCTTGTTGCTTTGTTACAACAAACTCTGCTTCACCCCCTTTATAAGTAGATGGAAGCACATACTGTTGTTGCGCCCACCCCCCCTGGAACTGTTTATGCTTTTCGTTAATCTAATGCCGCTGGTAAAATTAAGCAATGCCACTCTCAGAATTAATTAACTACTGATTTTTAGTTCAAAACTGCAACACTTGTTAGGAATGGTACTATCCTGCTTTGTAGTTCTTTCTACATGTTTAACCAAGGTATTGTTAAGATAATGTCTCTGTTAAAATGAATCAGTTGCATTGTTTTAGGAATGGTGCTTTTCTGCTTTGTCGTTCTTTATACATGTTGAAACAAGGCATTGTTAAGATAATGTCTCAGTCAATATGAATGAATCACACTGATGGAGAATTGCTACTCTCTTGCTTTGTTTCCCATTAAGATAAAGTAGATCAGTAGATGCTTTTCTTCTGGGAGTACAAGACATCAACCATTATTTCTCAGTAATTGTTTCCCTTATACCTATTGTTGCTTACATGGATATCAAAATTAAAGCTCGGTTTTACTCCGACTTCGATTTTAGTTGAACTGCACAAAAGGAGCCAATGTGTCCAAGGCAAACTGCTGCATTACTAGGTCTAGTTGGTCGTTCCACTTTGCAGAAAGAAGCAGTCACTGTTTGCGCTACATTACAGAAGGCATGACCGAGAATCTTTACAGAGTATTATTAGACACCGGTGACATGACTAGTCTATAGAGACCATTGGCAATTTAACAACACATGGAGTGCCCTGGGCAAAAAGTGCCCAAACAAGTACAAGAGCTACGACAGGACGATCATAGGCATTACATATTTTGACTGGGAAAAGCTTGTCAAAGTTTAATCATTGATGTTAGCAAGAAGATGTTAGTTTAATATATTGGAATTGGAAAACCTTGTCAAAATTTGCTCATTGATGTTAGCCAGAAGACATGCATTTGATATTTTTGAGTGGGACTCCCTTGCTGTGAGCAACGTCGAGTGTTTTTTCCTATTCCTGTGTTCAGTTTAGAAGTAAATAGTTACTCTGCTGAGATATTCCTGTGTTAAGAGTTTGTTCTGAATATTGTCTATGTAATGCCAGGCCTTGTGTTTGATTGCAAAGTTGAGCTTGGAATGTTGTGGCATGCGGCATCACGAGCTGTTCACCGTGCCTCCTGAGAATAATGTTTCGTATTGTTTTGCATGTCGATCTAATGCCAGTGATTTGCTTGTTAAGAAGATCATCCTCTTATGTTGTTTCCGTGCTTAAGAAGTTCATTGTCTGATGTTTCATTCATACCCTATACGACAAGTCAGGTAGGCTAGACGTGAAACCATATGATCTTTCGACCAACTCATGATATTAGGCCGTGATTGGATCATCGTTTTCCAACCAAAACCACTTGTAAAACTGACGCTTGTAAATTAAAGCAGATGGTCTCGGGCGAAGGCGCTTGGTTGGTCGATTTCGACTAGTAAAATATCGGAAGTACTTCACACACGATAAAAATGCTGAACGACAGTCGGACGATTGCTAATCCAGCCGTTAGCTGCTGTTTCAGCCTTGCCCATGGATGGCATGATACGCACGTCGTGCATGTATCGTCTGGTAATGTCATCCATATAGAAGTGCTCGTAAAATATACACTGGTCTCCCAAATTACACGCGTAACCCGCCGGTTTTACTTACAGACCTCGGGCCCTCGGTTTCATTACGCCTGTATTTTACGCGTTGTTTCCGATGATGAGTAAATTACACTTGTATGTTAATACAGGTTTGAAATAAACCAGAGCTCCCAAGCGCGGCCTTACCGTTTCATGCCATCTCAGTTTCTTGAAGGTGCTCATAGGTGTCCGATGATCCTGGCTTCCTGAATGAGCAGCGGGCGCTGTATCAGACCATCCGTAGGGCCCGCGAGGACCTCTCCATTGTCCTTCGAGTTGTTGCGCTCGCCGTGGCGCCGAGCATTGTTAACATCGTCAACGAACATGAGGATTCAGGAGATGACTTTATTTTGACTGGATAACACTAGGGACCCACTAGGGCCATAGCTGTACGTACGCAAGTGCCTCCTTATTATGTACAACTATTTTTTTTGCTTTCTCCTGGTTTCCTGACATCACGGTCCCACACCATTGTCAACCTATGTAGTCAATATAAAGGAGAGAATTGCAAAAGGTGCGGCCGACAGCTAGGACCAAGCAGCTCAAGCAGTATTTGTGTTTTTGAGGCGTGAGCACTGCATAGTTTTTCTTCGCGGTGATTTCATTGTTGTTCGGAGGAGAGCAGGGTATTAACTTGGCGGGCTGTGGTCCGTCTAGCCCAGGCCAGATATCCAGCCCAGATACTAATTTTTTCAAGATGAAAATGGCTAGCCCAGCTATACGTCTTTTTGAGGAATACCCAGGCAAGGTCAACTTGTTATTCTCCGCCCCGCTGGGCTGCAAATCTTTTCTAGGAGGGATGCATTAGGCTTAACAAGAAAATGGGCTTTAAAAATAAGAAATGAGATGTAATTATAAAAACTGGGCAGTAACTATAAAAAAATGCACCAAACACAAAATTAGTTTATAAAATAGTATTATTTATGGATTTTGAAAATCTTAAATTTTCATTGTTGCACGCGCAATGTTTTGTTGGATTTTTACGTAATACAAATTTATATTTAATCTGACTAGAAATTTCGGGATAAAAATATTTCAGATCCCATCAAAATGTGGGAAATTTTATTGAATTATGTCTTCAACGGTTGGTTGAAATTATTAATCAATGTCCTAGCTAGAAAAATGGGTTGTACTTTTAACAAACTGTAAATGGGCTGTTGTAAATTCCATTAGAATTCAAAAATGGGATGTACATTCTTACAAAATGCAAATGGGCTATAAGTTCTCTGCCACACACTTGTTGGCCTACTAAGTGACGCATCCCCTAAAAAAAATAAGTTGACGCGTATGCAAGGCTTTGTCAACTTATTATAGTCAACACACGGTTCTAGCAGCAGTGGCCATTGGATGTCTATCCAACGGATGTCGTGCTTCTTCTTCAATCTCGGATATTCTTAGCTTCGGCCGCCCAAAAAATGATTCCTCCCCCTAACATCTGGGGCGCACCGTTTCGAAGGCTGACCTATAGGCCTACTAAGTTGGAGCGTACCAAGGGCTTTGTCAACTTAGTCAATATAAACGATTCTAGCTTCAGTGACCGTACGATGTCCATCCGACGGCCGTAGTGCTTCTTCAACCTCTGGTCTTCTTGGTCCAGCCGCCCAAAGCAGCGCCGGTCGTGCCGCCTGCTCCTGCCTCCCATGGCCGGCTGTGCTGTCGCGGAGGCCTTACCGCCCCCATACTACTCCCACCGCTGGCCAGGCCATCCCTCCACTCACCCACACCCCCTGTTATTCGGCGGCCACGGCAGCCTCACACCGCAGCCGAACCAGTGAACGCTCGTACTCCTCTCCACGTGGGCATCACTGCCGTGTCTTGCCCGGCTCCGCGTCATCCCCTTCCTAGGCCTTGCCATCGTCCACTGCCGTGGTGCTCTCAGCGCGGCGTGGTCAATGTGGTCAACGACCGACTTCCATCGAAAGAGTACTCTACGTGGAGAGGCTGACAGCTGGGTCCACGGTAGCCGCAAGGAAGTGCCTCCTCATTACGCGGAAAATAATTATTCCTCCACCTGACAGCGGGGACCCACCAGACGGGCCACCATATTTCGCGAAAAAAACGTTCCCCCCGCTGTCAGCTCGGACCCACCGGGAGTGCCTCCTTATTACACACAAAAAAATGAATACTCCCCCGGCTAGCTAGGACCCACCTTGGTGGGAGGCTGACTTGTGGGCCTACTAAGTTGACGGGGACGAAGGGCTTTGTCAACTTAGTCAATATGAACGATTCTAGCACCAGTGACCGTACGATGTTCATCCAACGACCGTAGTGCTTCTTCAACCTCTGGTCTTCTTGCTCTAGCCGCCCAAAGCAGCGTCGGTCGTGCCGCATGCTCCTGCCTCCCGTGGCTGGCTGTGCTGCCGCAGAGGCCTCACTGCCCCTACTATTCCCACCACTGGCCAGGCCCTGTGGCGACGGCAGCCTCACACCGCAGCCGAACCAGTGAACCCTCGTACTCCTCTCCGTGTGGGTTTCCACCGCCGCGTCTTCCCCGGCTCCGCGTCGTCCCCTTCCTAGGCCTCGCCGTCGTCCACCGCCGTGGTGCTCTCCGCGCGGCGTGGTCAACGTGGTCAAGGAATGACTTCCAATAGAAGAGTACTGTATGTGGAGAGGCTGACAGCTGGGTCCACGGTCACAGCCCAGTTTTTTTGTGATTTGCCAAGTAAGTCGCTTTGTCAGGCCTGTTGGGCTGCAAATCTTTCAAGACGAGGAGAGCTTTCATTCGGCTGCCCGAGAAAATGGCCCATTAGTAATGAGAAATGGCCTATACATTTTTAAAACACATCAAACCGGAAATTAGTTTCAAATATCATTTTTTTCATTTCAAGATTTTAAATTACATTAATTTTTATGCATGGAGAATTTGTTGGATTTTATATTGATATACATTTATTTTTAAAACCAGTTTGAATGTGAGTTGAAATTTCAGGATTAAAAACAGTTCAGACCGCACCGAAATATGCAAAATTTTGTATTCTTTTTTAACCGTGGCCACAATATGGGCTGTAATGCTAACAAAAAGAATATGGGCTCGAAAAAAACCTTAAGAATTAGCAAATCGACTGTAATTTATTAGAAATAATGGCAGATGGGTTGTACGCTATTTTCCACAGATTTGAAGCTTTCCTAAAAAAAAGGTTGACGCACAAGCACTGACTGTTGGATGTCCATCCAATGGCCGTCGTGCTTCTTCAATATCTGCTCTTCCTGCTCCAGCCGCTCAAACAAGCGCCAGCGGGACTGTCTGCTCCCTCCTCCCCGCGGCCGGCTGTGCTGCTGCAGGCCTCACCGCCCCACCATACTCCCATCGCTGACCTAGCCATCCCTCTACTCACCCACACCTGCTGTTATTCTCCGGCGACGGCAGACGAACCAGTAAACCCTCGTATAGTCGTACTCCCCTCTGCGTGGGAAACAACTGCCGAGTCTTCCCTGCCTCCGTATCGTCCCCTTCCTAGGCCTCGCCGTCGTCCACCACCGTGGTGCTCTCGGCGCGACATGGTCAATGTGGTCAACGACCGACTTCCATCGGAAGAGTACTGTGCATGGAGACGCTGACAGCTGGGTCCACGGCCGCAGCAAGGAAGTGCCTCCTTATTACGTGCAAAATAATTATTCTTCCACCTGACAGCGGGGACCCACCGGACAGGCCATCGTATTTCGCGAAAAAAACGTTTCCCCCCTGACTGCTGGGACCCACTAGCTACACCTTCGCATGCAAGGAAGTGCGTCCGGGCAAAAAAAAAACAAAATGATTCGCCCCCCTGACTGCTGGGACCCACCAACTACATCTTCGCACGCAAGGAAGTGCCTGACAGTCGGGACCCACCTGGTCGAAGCGTACGTAGCGTTATCATTCTGGTCACAAACGTGTACGTACATATATACTGGTGGATGTAGAGGCGCGCACATGTCGTAGTAGAGGCGCGCACGTAGCATGTACATGTACGTACAGCGGCCAGGGTGCAAGAAAGAAAATACAGCCACGTATGTGTACATATGGGCGGGGTCTCGAACGCCTACTCACGCATACGTACGGCGAGGGCTCGTTGACATGGCTGGGTCGGAACAGAGAAACAACGTCGTCGTCGTGTTCATGGGGAGGCAACGGAATGCGTCGTGTTCATGGGGAGGCAATGGAATGTGCCGTGTTCATGGGGAGGCAACATAATGCGTCGTGTTCATGGGGAGGCAACGAAATGCATCGTGTTCATCGGGAGGCAACGGAATGTGTGGGATCCAACCGGCTGGGTCGGAACGGAATGCGTGGTCGTGTTCATCGGGAGGGCTTGAATGGAACAGGCGATGTAAACGAGGCCTGAACGGGGTCCTATTGATCGGGAGGGGTTTGGCGTACCGCAAAACGGAGGAAACAGACCTCCTACGATCAAACGTAAAAACATAGTCTAAAATACACATAAACTGCAAATTTTCTTGTATTACAACCTATATTTTTATTTTCTTATGTCAAATTTTATGTAGTGAATCAATAGGAATGCAACTATTTGAATTCGAAACATAATTTAATTATGAAATGATCGTAACATTACCTCGGGTGAAGAATAGCTTATTCTGCACCCTGGCAGAAGACCCTCGTAGTACATCTCGGGGTGGCGGTGCTCCTTGCCCTCCGGCGGCCCCTCCTTGATCAGCTTCACAGCGTCTAGCTTGACCCACTGCAATTTCACACGGGCAAAAGCCCGGTGTGCACCTTCAATGCAGACGGATCGCTTGACGACCTCCAGCCATGGGCAGGCATCCACAAGCCGCCTCACCAGGCCGAAGAAGCTGTTCGGAAGGGCGTCGCCAGGCCACAGCCGGACTATAAAGCCCTTCATGGCCTGATCGGCCGCCTTATGTAGCTCGACCATCTGCTTCAGCTGGTCGCTCATCGGCACCGGATGTTCGGCCTCAGCATACTGAGACGAGAACAACTTCTCCGTTGAGCTTCCGTCCTGGGCCTGGTAAAATTGTGCAGCATCGGACACACTGCGGGGCAAATCTGCGAATGCTCCTGAAGAGCTCCAGATCCAGGTAAGTAACCGGTAATTTACTTTTACATGCTTGCTTTGCATATAGAAAGCCTTACCCGCCACTATCTTCTTCATCGCGTCGATCTCTTGGAGGGCCTTTTGGGCTTCGGCCTTGGCACTTTTTGCACTCTCAAGGGCTGCGGCAAGCTCAGACTCCCGCGTCTTGGAGTCAAGCTCCAACGCCTCGTGCTTCCTCACGAGAGCCTGGAGCTCTTGTTGCACCTCGCCCACCCGAGCCTCGTGCTTCTCTCGCTCGGTGCACTCCTGGGCCGATTTATCTTCGGCCTGGGTTAGCGCTTGCTTCCGGGTCGCCACCATGGTCGTGGCCCCTGACAAACATAGAATGATCCTGTCATTTAGCAATCGCATCCTTTTTTATATATACATATCTATAGACGGGGTATTACTTACCCTTGTTCTCCTCGAGCTACCTCTTAGCAAGGCCGAGCTCTTTCCGGGACCCCTCGAGGGCCTGCTTCAGTATGGTGACCTCCGCAGTCAGTGCGGCGGACGCCAGCAGTGAAGCCTGCATATGCATATTGACATACTTATATTAGACTCCTGTGATATTATTTGATCCTCTGTTCGGCTTTTCTTTGTGAACACCGAACAAAGCATCAGGGGCTACTGTCTATGCGGTAATATTTCTACTACATTTTAAAACACTTACCTCGAAGCCTGTTAGAAGGCTGGCACAGGCTTCAGTCAATCCGCTCTCAGTGGACTGAACCTTCTGGATCACCGCACTCATGATAGTGCGGTGCTCCTCGTCGATGGAAGCGCTGCGAAGCGCTTCCAGCATATTGTCTGGTGCCTATGGATGGACAGAGGTCACCGGCACAGGCGTCTTGCCCCTCTTAGAAGGAGGCTGCCTGCCCGAGCCCGGAACCGCTGGAGGGTTCGGCACGGTGTTCGGCTGAGGGCCGAACTCGGAGCTCTCGGGGGCCCCATCCCCTCGGCTCCTGGAGTCCGGTAGGTCGCCTTGGGGCGCCTCCGGGACTATCTCCCCTCGATCCGGTGCCTCTTGAGACAACACTTCGGCATCGTCGGCAGGATGAGGGGAGGTGGCGGTTGGGACCGGATCACTATCCATGTCCGACGAGCCCAGGGAGCCGTCCGATGATACCTCGATATTGGCTTGTGGCGGCCTGCATAATCATGTTCGGCGATTAGGGAAAGCAGTGCGATAAAGGAATCCTATGAGTTACTCTGGTATCCGAATACTTACGATCTCCCCGGGGGCTTGACCCTGGGCAACCACTCGTCTTCGCCTTCGTCAGCGGCGGTGGAACTGTCCGGAAGAAGAGTCCTTCCCTTCTTGGACCCCCCGGCCTCCCCAGTAGGGGCGACCTTCCTTTTCTTGTCTCCCCCAGTCGGTGGGGGAGCATCATCTTCTTCTTCCTCGTCTTCGGGGGAGGAGTGTGCCGCAGAGTTATCGGACGATGAGTATGATAATTCCTGGCGCGGGGAATGCTTTCGGGTTCCCTTGGCCTTCTTGGTCTTCTCCGGCACCTTGTAAGGAGCTGGAGTCAGCATCTCCGTCAGGAGAGCGCTCGCAGTGTCTTCGGGCAAAGGGGCCGGACAGTTAATCTACCCCGACATCTCCACCCAGTCCTATCAAAGGCAGGGAGATTAGACCCCGCGCATAATTAAGCTGGGAAAATAAATGACCTACGAGACATATCGAACTCACCGGACGCGCTAGGCGCTTTGCGCTTAGTCCTCGGTCCTCGGGGAGAGAAGGGGGGACCTTGGCGCCCTTGAACAGCACCTTCGAGACGTCCTTGTGCATCGTGTCGAAGAGCTCGCTTAGAGTCTGGTGCTGGGCCGGGTCGAACTCCCACAAGGTAAAATCCCGTTGTTGACACAGGAGGGTCTGGCGGATGAGCATAACTTGGATTATGTTGACAAGCCTGAGCTTCTTGCTCGCCATGCTCCGGATACATTTCTGGAGTCCATCTAGCTCCACCGATGAACCCCACGACAAGCCCTTCTCTTTCCAAAAAGTGAGTCGTGCTGGGAATCTGGATCGAAACTCAGGGGGTGACGCCCATTTGGCGTCGCGCGGCTCAGTGATGTAGAACCACGCCGATTGCCATCCCTTTATTGTCTCCACGAAGGAGCCTTTGAGCCGTATGACGTTGGGCATTTTGCCCACCATGGCTCTGCCGCATTCTGCTTGTTGGCCTCGTACTACCTTCGGCTTGATATTGAAGGTCGTTAACCACAGGCCGAAGTGGGGCCGGATGCGGAGGAAAGCCTCACACACGACGATGAATGCCGAAATGTTGAGGATGAAGTTCGGGGCCAGATCATGAAAGTCCAGCCCATAGTAAAACATGAGACCACGGACGAATGGATGGAGGGGAAACCCTAGTCCACGGAGGAAGTGGTGAAGGAAAACTACCCTCTCGTAAGGTTCCGGGGTAGGGACGATCTGCCCCGCAGCGGACATCTGATGCGCGATGTTCGCGACTAAGTATCCGGCTCCGCGTAGTTTTTTGATGTCTCCCTCCATGACGGAGGATACCATCCACTTGCCTCCCGCTCCGGACATGGTTGGAGAAGGTTGAGGTGGAAGTGTGGACTTGGGCACTAGAGCTCGAGTGTGCAAAAACGGATGAGCAAAGGAGGAAGAAGGCGTGGATTGAAAGGTGAATCCTTATCCCTTTATATGAGCGGACGAAACTAAGCGTCCCCACTTGCCTGGTAAAACTCGCTTATCCCCCAAGCGCCGCAATTGATGGCGCGGTTGGGTTACCCACGCCCGTATTGATGAGAATCCCGTAATAAGGGGACACGATCTCTGCTTTGACAAGACATGTCGAAAAACTACCTCGCATTATGTGCGAGGCTGGTTAAAAGAAACGGTTCGAATAATCACCAGGCCATGACATAACGTCATGCTGCCAAAACAAGCCAGCAGATTAGATCTGCGAAAATATTATTCTCTCTACGGTGGAATGTGGAACTTATTTTCTAGGGTCAGACACTATCCTCGTATTCAAATTCTTCTATGATGTATTCGGAGAAGGAACCCACCTTGCAATGCCGAAGACAATACTGCGCGCCAGACTCGTCGTCATTGAAGCCTGGTTCAGGGGCTACTGACGGAGTCCTGGATTAGGGGGTCTCCGGATAGCCGAACTATCTCCATTGGCCGAACTGTTAGACTATGAAGATACAAGATTGAAGACTTCGTATCATGTCCGGATGGGACTCTACTTGGTGTGGAAGGCAAGCTAGGCAATACGTATATGGATATCTCCTCCTTTGTAACCGACCTTGTGTAACCCTAACCCTCTCCGGTGTCTATATAAACCGAAGGGTTTTAGTCCGTATAACAACAACCATAAGAACAATCATACCATAGGCTAGCTTCTAGAGTTTAGCCTCTCTGATCTCGTGGTAGATCTACTCTTGTACTACCCATATCATCAATATTAATCAAGCAGGACGTAGGGTTTTACCTCCATCAAGAGGGCCCGAACCTGAGTAAAACTTCGTGTCCCCTGCCTCCGGTTACCATCTGGCCTAGATGCACAGTTCGGGACCCCCTACCCGAGATCCGCCGGTTTTGACACCGACAGTCTCTTTTGGTCAGGCTTGCTTTCATCTGGATTGTCACACTGTGAGCATTGTTCTTCAATCTTGTTTTGGTGGTTACCCTCAAGGTTTTAGGGTTAAGTTTCTCCGGGACCGTTCATTTCAATTTTCGGTAGCCTCAAAATCTGTTGGGTTTGAACTCTACAACGGTGGGCGTATTTCTGAGAGAGATTTTGAGCTGGTTTTTAGCCTCTGGGGAGAAGGTGGTCCAAATTGGCGCCGAGAGGAACGTTTGTTCTACCAGGAAGAGCAAAATTCTTGGACTTTGGTTACCCGAGGGCCTTCCCGTTCTTCCTCCCGGGATGGTTCCGGCGGTCGCCGGAGGGAGCTTCCTCGCCACGTTTCAGTTTTTCAAAGGTTGGCTGGGTTACCGGCCTCATCAACGGAGTTGCATGAAACTGCTATTGATGCTAGGTGCATTGAGTGCAATGATTCACCTGTGATCAATGACCGCGTGGTTCAGGGGGAGGAGGGCGCAAATCCTGGATATTCAAACTCGGTTATTATGTGCTATGGCTGCGGTAATCTGGGCCACATGGCCTGGGCCTGCCCAGAGCCCCGTCTCACTAGGCTTTGGCCATTCTTTAAGGTGCCTTTTTTCCCTCTCCTCCAGCTGAGGCTTGGGTCCCTAGGGTGGTGGATGACTGGTTTTCGGCCATAGGCCCATCCCAACCGCCGATTCGAGGTTCCTCTTTTAGACAGCTCGCTGAAGGCATGTTCCTGAACTTTCAGCCTCGATTCACACTTGCCTCTTCATCTCCTCCCTTGCTTTCCACTGTTCAGCCTCGAGCTTGCCGACCAATCTCCTCGCAGTCAAGGGATTCTGTTGCCGGCGTTGAGCCGGCCATGGCAAACATTCCGTTTGATCCTCAGCCTTTTGTTCCCCATGGTTTTTATATCCTCAACATCGAGGGCCGCAATGGTGTGGCCAGAGTAGTTCTCCCCCACCGCCAGAAGCGACACGAGGATTGGGCCATCGTCACCATTGAGCCGCTTCCGGATGAGGTACTTTTTCCGAATGTGCAAGAAGTTTTAGATGAGTTCTTTGCGGATGTTCAGCAAGTTCAGATCTGAGAAATGCAGCGCTGTCCGTTGGGAGAAGCGTATGTGCGTTTTGTAAATCCTAGAGACAGAGATAGGCTAGTGTTGCAGAGTCCACACCAGTTTGGAGATGTTTTTCTCACTTTCCACAATCATGATAATGGTCGCAACTACAGAAGAACCCAGTTTAATAGAACAGTTTGGCTGCTCATTCTAGCTGTCCCGTTTGATTTCCGCAACTCGGAAGATATTGCTAGGGCTATCAGTCATTTTGGGAGATTAGTCTCTTGGGAGAATGATCCTCTCCATATGGGCAGAGTCATTGCAAAAGCTAAACTTAGAGATTTGGAATCCATACCTAAAAGTGTTAGATTGTCTGAAGGTGAAGTTTTTGATGAGGATGCTTGGTCTTCTTCAGTGGAAATCCTTCTACAGCAGATGATGGGTGGGGCACCTGCCGATGAGGACCCAATACCACCTGACAATGTGGACCCTCACCCTCTTCCAGGAAACAACATTGCTTTCCCTGGTTTTCATATTAACCCCCAGCCTGCTCAGCATGATGATATGGATGCAGATGAGGGGCACTGGGCTCTACAGCCTCCAGTGGCTAATAATGTTGATGTTGTGAAAGAATTTGATTTTCTGCAAGGTGTCCAGCAGGAAGAAATTGCTTGGGCTGATGGTGAGGAGCTTCCACCCCCATTGGAAGGCCACAGCAGCATCACAACCACTGTTTCATTGTCAGAAGGGTTTTCTTCTCATGCAAGTGAGGAAGTGAATCAGATTCCACCTATGCAGCAAATTCAGGGCAATGGTCTTGAGCTTCTGATGCAAGACTACCAAGAGGAGGATCAAGATGCTCCTGCGATCCTAGTTCTTTAGGCTCCTCCTGCTATGGAAGTCCCACAGGAAATCTTAATACCCGTAGTGCCTCTGGTTGAGTTACAGGTTCATCCAGTCTTGGAGGAAATAAACCAAATTTCTGAGCTAGTGATTGGGCATAGCTCTGATGCACTTCAGGATCTGACTCTGGTCTCTAATAGAGTTTTTCTTGTGGATAAGAAAGCAACAGACCAAGGCAAGGAACCCTCTCAGTCAGAAGCTGCAACTTTGGAGGGGGAAGCAGGTGTCAGTTCTCCAGTAGTGAACCTACCTCTTTTGGCCAATACTGGGGTGGAAAATGTCAACAACAAAGGTAACTGGATTGACCAAATAGAGGAACACTTTGAGTTTGTACCCTCCTTACTTGGTTTAAAATCTATTCAGCTAAAGGCCCTTGCTAATAAAGATACTATTCTATCAGAGGAAGGACTTGTGATTTGGAAGGAGAACTTTGCCCAAACTCCTTTGGAGGGGGTTCCTTCATTTTCTGTTAAAGTCCCAATAAGTTGGTTCAATTTTATTGTGCACCTTCTCATGACACCAGACAAGTTTACCTGGACACTCAATATGCTTAAATCTCCCTTGTGGGAATTACTTGCTGAAGTAGAGAGCACCGAGGATTCTTATCTTTTCCACATTCCTGATAAATGTCTATCTACTAAGGCTCCTATTTGTCAGCATATCGTGGTCGAGCCACATCAACAGGACATAAAAAAGGAAAATGCAGGAGATTCTTCCAACTAGCAGGACTTGGACTCTTTGGCCCTTCTTCAACCTTTTGGGGCTGGAAACTCCAAGAAAAGAAGAGGAGGAAAGACACCTCTTGTAGAAATAGAAGTAAGGAGGAGTGATTGAATTAAAAAAGATAATGCTAGATTTAAAAGAGGTTCATGCTCTAATAATAAGTGTCTTCCATGTAATCCCGCCCCCAGTTGTTCAGAAATCAGTGGTTAAAAATCTCACAACCTCATTTTGCAAGGTGGCTGATCAGGACTTGGAGGGGAAGATCTCTATCAAGCCCAAGAGAAGAGTGGGAGAGGAATTGGCTGGGATGCTCCCATCCAATGAGGACAGGCAGGACTCCCAAAGTGCTTAGATGATCAAGTTATGTGCTTTTGTAGATGAGAGAGAGAGGGGATTAAAGTCATGACTTGTACCCCTGTTCCTTTTGGTTGTACTTGCACTTTATGGGCCCTTTGGACTTACTATAATAGTTCATGTACCTCTGGCAATGCACTCTGCTACTATAATACCCTCTGGGATTACCTCTTTTGCTATGTTATGGATGTTGTGGTTGCTGTATCTGCTGAAATTGCTTACTCTGCTGCCTTGTGGGTCAGTTTTTCCTGGGCTCTGGCCAAGTGGTGGTGCTTGGTCACTGGATACTCTCATAAATTGTTTCCATGAATAGTCAAAATAGAAGCTGGAACATCCTCAACTGGAACATCAGAGGGATTAACTCACCTGATAAATGGCTTGCTCTAGGGCAAAAAATTGAAGAAAGTGCTTGTGCCATTCTGTGTCTGCAAGAAACCAAGAGGGAACATTTTGATGCTACTTACATTAAGAACTTTTGTCCTAACAGGCTCAATAAATTTGCTTTCCTGCCTTCAATTGGTGCTTCTGGAGGACTTCTAATCACCTGGAATGGCTCACTCTTTGAGGGAGAGGTCATCTTCCAAAACAGATTCTCTCTCTCAATAAGTTTTACTAGTTTTTTGTCCAATCAATCTTGGGTCGTCACCAACATTTATGGGCCTTGTGAACAAGTAGACAAACTTGAATTTATCAATCAGTTCTCCAACATTCATATGCCTCTGGACACTAATTGGATCCTGGTTGGAGATTTTAACTTCATTAGAGCTCCTACTAATAGAAATAGACCTAGTGGGGATGTTAATGAAATGCTTCTCTTTAATGAAGCAATCCGTAACCTTGGTTTAATTGAGCTCCCACTTCATGGTAGAAAATACAGCTGGAGTAATATGCAACAGAGTCCTTTGTTGGAAAAGCTGGATTGGTTCTTCATCTCTGCTTCTTGGATGACTGCATTTCCTGATACAATTGCTATGCCTCTCTCCAGGCCTATTTCTGATCATCTGCCATGTGTTATTAAAATTGGGACTGCTATTCCAAAGGCCGGGGTCTTTAGATTTGAAAATTTCTTGTTAAAGCACTCAGACTTTAAAGATGTTGTTTCTGCAGCATGGAGTATTCCTGTGGGTAATCTTGATGCAGCAAAAAGCTTAAATGCCAAGTTCAAAAACCTGAGAAGGGCTCTCAAACTTTGGGCCAAAAACTTGTCTTCCATGAAAGTAAAAAATTGCAGCAATTAATGAGGTTATCTTCTTGTTTGATCTGTTTGAAGAATTCAGAGACCTAGGTGACTTTGAGTGGAACTGCAGGGTGATTCTCAAAGAGCATTTGCTCATTTTACTGAAAAACCAAAAGATCTATTGGAAAGAGAGAGGTAAGATCAAGGGGGTTAAGTTTGGTGATGAAAACACCAAATTTTTTCATACAAAGGCTTCTATAAACCACAGGCATAACCACATTGCAATGCTAAAAAATGAGGATCAAGTGGAAATAACAGATCATGCAGGAAAAGCTGCCCTTCTGTGGAATGCCTTTGAGGGAGTCCTGGATTAGGGGGTGTTTGGATAGACGAACTATACCTTCAGCCGGACTCCTGGACTATGAAGATACAAGATTGAAGACTCTGTCCCGCGTCCAGAAGGGACTTTCCTTGGCGTGGAAGGCAAGCTTGAAGATACGGATGTTCAGGTCTCCTACCATTGTAACCGACTTTATGTAACCCTAACCCTCTCCGGTGTCTATATAAACCGGAGGGTTTTAGTCCGTAGGACAACATACACATCAACAATCATACCATAGGCTAGCTTCTAGGGTTTAGCCTCTCTGATCTCGTGGTAGATCAACTCTTGTAATACCCATATCATCAATATTTATCAAGCAAGACGTAGGGTTTTACCTCCATCGAGAGGGCCCGAACCTGGGTAAAACTTCGTGTCCCCTGCCTCCTGTTACCATCCGGCCTAGACGCACAGTTCAGGACCCCCTACCCGAGATCCGCCGGTTTTGACACCGACATTGGTGCTTTCATTGAGAGTTCCTCTGTGTCGTCGCCATCAGGAAGGATGCCTCGCCCCGTCTTTAAAGACGGCACCGTTGCTAAGGGAGCTTTGGCTGTCGGCCAAACCTTCCGGCTTGGTGGTTTTCTTATGACCACCTGTTCGGCTTCTACGCCGACGATGACCTCTCGAGCCATCGAAAACAATCTTCATGTCAACTCGGAACTTGCCGAGCAGTTAAATCCAATAGAGCTTTCCTCCATAAACGAGCTCTTGGATCGCTTCGCCGCCCTGGGAGTCGCTACGGATTACGACCAGATTGGGCCTAAAACCGATCTGAGAGAGATTAACTCTCCCCAAGCCACCCATCACGTTGCTGTGGTAGAGGGACAGTGCGGCGACCCTTCATCTATCCTAAGGACTCGCTACGTCCGGATTCCCGATCCCTCCAAGCCGGATGTCCGTGGAGGGGAGGATATCACTCAAGACCTGAACCCAGAATCAGGCGACGGACTGGATTCATTGGACGACATCTAGGAATCCAAACTTTTGAGTTCGGAAATTCCTCGGCCTCTGAGCCTCAGAAGGGGTAAGGCTTCAGATTCAATTCCACTCACCCACCCGAACATTAGCGATCTATCCCAAATCAGGGAAGATCCCAAAGAAACAGTACATCATTACTGGGCTAGATTCCTCCTGGTTATGCACAGGATAAAGGGCTGCCACGAGGAAGATGCAATTTCATCTTTCTGCAATAATTGCAAGGACAAGGGAATACTCAACGCCATAAGTCGCCACGATATTACACGCTTTGTTGACTTAGCGTCCATAGTACGAAAGTACTGTGCGATGGAAAGCGCCCGGAAAACCGAAACAAAATTTTAGGACAATCCGGCCCTTAATGCAAGCCTAGTTCGAAATAAAAGGGTGCATCATCGCCAGACACCCGGGTCAAACACCAAAAGGCAAAAACCCTCTACAGGGCATGGAACCATACTGGAAGGATGGCTTAATGGACCCTGTAAAAATCATAGTACAGAGGACGCCACACCAACTCACAGCCTTAGAGCATGTTGGATACTCCGGCAGGTGGCCAAAATTGGCGAAAACCTCCTAACCCCGGAGGCCACAGAAAGCCACCCCAGAGACACCAATACGGTATTAACAGTCTTCGAGACCTTCGCATCAAATAATATGCGAAAAAGGACACTCCGCAGCCTTGCCGAAGTCTACCAAGTAGCAACAATAAACCCATGGAGTGACACGGCCATTACCTTCAACGCCAGTGATGAACCTAAATTCTGAACAGCCCGAGCACCAGCCGCATTGGTCCTCAGTCCAATAGTGGACGTCTTTCGTCTCACCAAGGTACTCATGGACGGTGACAGCGGATTGAACCTCATCTATGAGGAAACTCTCCAAAAAATGGATATAGACTGGAACCGCATCACGCGAAGCAGCACAACCTTTAGAGGAATAATCCCCAGTCGGGAAGCGCGCTGTACAGGAAAAATCACACTAGATGTGGTGTTCGGCACGTCGGACAATTACAGGTCCGAAGAAGTCACGTTCCATGTGGCCCCGTTCAGCAGTGGTTATCATGCTTTGCTAGGGCGGGAAGCATTCACAATCTTCCAAGCAATACCCCATTATGGGTACATGAAGCTCAAGATGCCCGGGCCTAACGGGATCATCACTCTCGCTAGTGATTCGGATGTAGCACTCCGCGCTAAAAACAAGACAGCCGCACTGGCCCTCGAGGCACTATCCGAAGCCCTACCGGCCGAGGAACTGACTGCGCTGCACTCTACCGTGAATAGGGACGACATGGTACTCGACAAAATATCCAAGTCCACCTCGTTTAAACTAGCGGACGAAATAGTGAAATTCCAAGTCCATCCAACGGACCCCAACAAAACAGCTTCCATCGGGGCGCAGTTAAACCCTGATGTCGATGCCGCATTGCGAGAGTTCCTACGGGAGAACTGGGACATTTTCGCCTGGCATCCTTCAGACATGCTAGGAATCCCACGCAGGGTGGCCGAGCACAGCTTAAATATCCAAACAGGATTCAAACCTATCAAACAGGCTCTTCGGCGTTTTTCCGAACCTAAGAGACAGGCTATGGGAGAGGAGCTAGCAAAGCTATTGGAGGCCGGATTCATCAGAGATATAAAACATCCGGACTGGCTAGCAAACCTGGTGATGGTACCAAAGAAGGACAAATCCTGGCGCCTGTGTGTTGATTTTAAAGACCTCAACAAGGCTTGCCCAAAGGATCCCTTCCCTCTCCCCCGCATCGATCAAATTATCGATGCCACCGCAGGACACGATTCGTTGTGTTTCCTTGACGCATATTCTGGCTACCATCAAATCAAGATGGCAGAATCAGACCAAGCCGCAGCGGCATTTATCACACCATACGAGCCATTCTGCTTCAACACGATGCCCTTCGGGCTAAAAACGTCGGCGCAACATATCAGCACATGATTCAGACATGTCTGGCAAGCCAGATCGGTAAAATTGTGGAGGCATATGTAGATGATGTGGCCGTCAAAACAAGACATGCTGAATCTCTAGTAGACGACTTGAGGCTCACATTTGATAATCTCCGAACATATGACATCAAGCTCAACCCGGAAAAATGCGTTTTTGGCGTTCCAGCCGGAAAGCTCTTGGGCTTCATTATATCCAATAGAGGAATTAAAGCAAATCCAGCCAAGATCCGAGCTCTGTCACAATTGGATATCCCAAAGGACCTCAAACAAATACAAAAGTTAACCAGATGTGTGGCGGCTCTAAGCCGCTTTATCTCCTGCCTGGGAGAAAAGCCCCTTCCCCTTTACCGCCTCCTTCGGCGCACCGAACACTTCAAATGGACGGACGCAGCCACGGCCGTACTCGACGAAATAAAAGCCATACCGGCAACAAACCCAATCCTGGCCGCGCCAAACACCGGCGAACCAATGCTATTGTACATCGCAGCAACACATCAGGTTGTAAGCGCAGTGCTCGTTGTCGAACGAGAAGCAGACGGACACAAATTCCCCCTTCAAAGGCCTGTTTATTATGTGTCCACTGTCCTCACTCCCTGCAAATCACGGTACCCGCATTATCAAAAGATTGCGTACACGGTATTCATGGCATCCCGGAAGCTACGACACTACTTTCAAGAGTGTTCGATAACAGTAGCCTCGGAAGTACCACTTAACGACATTATCAACAACCGTGACACAACGGGCCGGATTGCGAAATGGGCCATCGAGCTCCTCCCATTCGACATCACTTATAAGCCACGACGAGCCATCAAGTCACAAGTTTTGGCCGATTTCATCGCAGAATGGACGGAGGCCGAACTCCCTAAAGAGTACGGCACATATTCAAATTGGATCATGCATTTCGGCGGCTCCAAAATGTTGGCTGGACTGGGGGTTGGTGTCGTTCTGACGTCCCCCACAAGAGACACAGTTCAATACGTACTACAGATTCTGTACACGGACTCCAACAACGCAGCCGAATATGAGGCCCTTCTACATGGTCTCCGGATGGCAGTATCCATGGGCATCCAATGCCTAGAGGTGCGCGGGGACTCAAACCTTGCAATATCCCAAATAAATGGAGACTTTGATGCCAAGGATCAGAAAATGGCAGCTTACCACAACGCCGTCCTAAAAATGTCAGCTCGGTTCGAGGGGCTTGAATTTCACCATATAGCTCGGGAAAATAATCAGGCGGCAGATGTCCTGGCACGCATCGGTGCAAAACACGACGTAGTCCCCCCCCCAACATCTTCGTGGAAAGGCTTTTTAAGCCATCCGTGGCATGGGAAGGGGATCCAAACAATAACAGCCCGGACCCAACCGCACCGCCCGACTCCGAACATTCTGACACAATCGGTGGCTCTGCCATTGAAGTAACACCTTCAACCCACATAATAATGGTCGTCATTGCCCCATGGACGGAACCATTCCTCGCCTACCTTACTAGGCAGGTACTCCCCGAGGACCAGAATGAGGCACGCTGCATAGTGCGGCGATCCAAAGCCTACAGAGTCCATGAGGGGGAGCTTTATAAGAAAGGCACTACCGGAGTCCCTCAAAGGTACATCTCCGAAGAGGAGGGGCAGAATCTCTTGGCTGAAATCCATGCTGGACTCGGCGGTCATCATGCTGCAGCCCGATCTCTGGTAAGCAAGGCCTTCCGTACAGGTTTTTATTGGCCGACGGCCCGGGCAGACGCTCAGGACTTAGTCCAGCGATGCACCGGTTGCCAGCTCTTTGCAAACCAAAGCCATATGCCACCCACCACCCTCCAAACTATCCCCATCACTTGGCCCTTTGCGGTCTGGGGGCTTGATATGGTTGGACCACTTAAAGGCGGAACCCACAAGCACAAATACCTACTCGTCATGGTGGATAAGTTCACCAAATGGATAGAAGCTAAGCCTGTTAAGACGGCTGAATCCGGGCCTGTGATAGACTTCATATCCGGGGTTGTACACCCTTACGGCGTCCCCCACAGCATCATCACTGATAATGGCACGAACTTTACGGCCGACGAGGTAAAACTCTGGTGCAAAAACTTAGGCATCAAGCTCGATTACGCTCCTGTCTATCACCCACAGACCACCGGCCAAGTCGAGCGTGCAAACAGTCTCATCATGAGCGGCATTAAAACTAGATTAGTACAATCCCTCAAGGAATCTAACACACACTGGGTAGAGGAGCTCGACTCCGTACTCTGGGGGCTGCGGACCACACCGAATCACACCACCGGATATACACCATTCTTCATGGTGTACGGCACTGAGGCAGTTTTTCCTTGCGACATAATTCATGACTCACCTCGAGTGCGCATGTACGAAGAAAGAGAAGCCGAGCTTGATCGGCATGATAGTTTGGACGCATTACAGGAGGAGCGTGACGTGGCAAAAGCCCATTCCGCATTTTATCAACAGCAGGCTCGAAGACACCAAAGCAAAGAAGTACGGGCCAAAAATTACAATGTTGGCGAATTAGTTCTATGCTTGCCGGACAAGAAAAACGACAAACTCAAGCCCAAGTGGGAAGGTCCCTTCATCATCAACCAAGTCCTGACTGGTGGTGCGTACCGCCTGCGAAGTGCATCGGATAACCGACTCGAGCCGAACCCATGGAACGCAGCCCGCCTCCGAAGATTCTATGCCCAGCGCCGGATCCTGTGTTCGTCTCCTTACTCTGTCCATTTTTTATACATACCTTCTGTCTTACATTTCTCTCCTTCTCTCTCTCTTTCCCTCTTATATCCTTTAGAGGCTCACAAAGTGACGCGCTATCCGCGCTCAGCAAACCTGGGGGCTTCTTTCAACAAAAGCTTATTTCTACGGGCTTCACGTCCAACACATGTGTCAAACTTCCGTGTGTACCTTTTATTCACCACTATATGCATCGATATGACTTAAGTTTTGGCCAAGCTAGGTTGCCTGGCTCCTGTGCTTACCCCTACGTTCCCGATTGTTCGGCTAGGCGGTAAAGGGAGCACCTCTGCGATTGTTACTGTCGGGTCAGCCGGACATGTACCTCAGACTGGGTGAAGCCAAAAGCTAGCTTCTTAAGGGAATATTCGGTCGGTGAACTAAAGACGATCTTTTTTATTTTTTCCACGTGCCCCCAGATGTTTTTCCTATGTTTTTCTTCGCAGCATGGACATGCACTTTGGGGCATGCCTCCCAGGGAAAGGAACCCCTAACGGAACTATTCTCCCTGGAAGATGTTTCTTACTAACCATGTAATATAACATAACTAGTCGGGCACTTGTCTGTTCACGCCATAATGACCCCTACGCCTGGTCTCCACGCATTCCCCGGTTCCTATATAACCGCATGGGAATTCGGACACACTCCGGACCGTCAGGTCCCGAGGCTAAAGCGAAAAGGTCGGCCATGACAAATGATCTACAATTCGGCTAGAAGGCATTATAAATGTCAATTAAATTACATAGTCATTTTGACTGATTGTACTCCTCTTCAATACCATCTAACAGGCTGTCTAATTTACAGCCTACTGGGAATACTTTGCAGCCAACTCTACTTGGCCGTATACTAAGCTCACAGGGATCTCCTTCCCATCGGGCCCTACAGGACCAACCTCGGCCATATGGTTGGGGTCGGCCTGTGAATACCGCGTCTTCACCATGGCCCAGGCCTCCCTAGCACCTTGATGGCAGGCTGATATCTTCCACAACTGGAAGCGCCGCCGTGCTCCCCTCAGCTTCTCTGCAAGCTCTCCAAGATCTTCGGGTGTGGAGACGGATGGCCACAGGACCTGGGCGACGCCTCGCATCGCCTGCCGAACTCGATCGAGCAATTGCAAGAGCTCGGGAAGAAGGTCACCCGTAGAACCGGGCATCTCCTCTGCAGGATGACCTGTTAACATACCTATGGATATTGCTCTGTTAATCAACGGCACCGCCAAACTTTCTTTTAAAAGGTTCGTTCAAGCACTTACTAAATATGCCGCGCCGAAGCCGCTGATTCTCCTTCACGGAGTCTGACAGCTGGGCACGAACATCTTTTAGCTCGACGCCCAGCCGGGTGTTGGCATCTTGGAGAATGTTCTTCTCCCCCATCACCTTTAACAGCACCTTCTCACCAGCCTTTAGTTGGCGTTCGAGGTTTTGCCTTTCCGGATTCAATCCGACGCCATCTACAATTTTATTTGTCAGATTCGCACAAAAGTCGTGCTTCGCCACATACTTATCTTTCGAAATGTATATGATCAGAGGGGGTCTCCTTAGGCTCCCCTACCGCGGCTAGTGCGGCCTCCAGTTGGGCTTTGCACTCGTCCAGCTCCTAGGTCAGTAGGGAATTCTTTTCTGTAAGAACCTGCATTTCAAATGATCCTTGAACCAGTTATTCTAACTGTTTTCAGTCTCGGGGGCTACTGCTACATATATATTTATCAAATTTTCTTACCCGTATGTCTTTTACATATTGCTCTGTGCCTCTGGCTAGACCATTTTGAGCGGCACGGAGGTGCGCATCTCCCAAATTGAAGGCATCTAATGCCTCTTGGGAGAAGCAAGCGTCGCGAAGAATTGTCCGGCAACGCCTGTGGTTCATGGAACTTTCCACCTCTGAGTTGGTGGCAGATAACCCATCCACATCCTCCGTCGGAGGAACGTCTGGCACACGCCTTGTGTTCGCTTCCACCCCCGGACCAGGCTTTGGAGCCTGGCTGGTGGAGGCGCGATTAGCAGCCTCTCCGGATATAGTCCGGCGAGGTCTCTTTGTCCTAAAAAGGGCACGAGTGTCAAATGTGCCTTGAAGGTATAACAACTGGGATAAAGGGGCGCGCCATACCTTCGCGTTGATGCCTCGGTCCGGACTGAACCTCTTTTCTGCCCATGGGGCCCTGCGGCCCCTGGTTGGTTTGTCACCGCAGGTTCGGCCTTCTGCCTCAAAAACCTCCCCTGCAAAGTTCGGTTGCAATCAGGAAATTAAACACGCGTGGACGGACCCCTGTCCGGGGTACAGGGACTTCGGTCTCAGGTACCTAGGGTGTTTGGATTAGCCCTGGGTAATAGGCTGTAATGGCCACCAAGGCGTTGTCCTCGCTCAATTGATGGAACACTCCATCAATCAGCTCCACAGATATGTCCGGATCCTCTTGAGAGGCCAGGTCGAGAGACCGTCCTGAGTCCTCGGGTTGTGGAGGCGGGCTGCTTATGTCCTTAACGGCCCGGCGCAGTTCCTGCGTTGAAGTCATCAGACTAAGTATTTAACAATGGGAACACTAAACGGATGAGCAAGTAAATGCGACCACTTACCCAGCTTGGGGGATTGTGCAAAGAGAATCCACCCTGTGGGTTGACGCGGAGAAATTCCTCCTCTTCTCCCTTGTACAAAGTGGACAAGATCTTTAATAGAGCGGCAACTGAATCTGGCCCTTTACGGCCGTAGCGGGTGGCGTCGTCCTCCCCGTTGAAATCCTACATGGGGTGGCTTCTGTACTGAAGCGGCTGCACCCCCCGCATGATGCATTCGGCCATAACTCCGATCATGGTTAGTCCAGAATGGGCCCACAATCTTATTCGGCCCATGAGATAAACGATGTCCCTGTCACTTTCCCTTTGAGGGCTCCGTGGACGCCAGCTTAGGCGCTTCTTTAAAGGAGCACTATCGAACTCTGGGAGGCCGATCCGGACAGGATCCGGCAGCGGGACGTCTTCTATATAGAACCATTCCGAGGGCCAGTCTTCAGACGCCTTCTTTGGTGTTTCGGACAGATATCCGGTCCCGGCGATGTGCCATACTTCGGCTCCGCCCACTTGATACATTGACCCTTTCTTGGAACAGGGCACGAGGCAAAATAGCTCCTTCCACAGTCCGAAATGACCTTCAATACCCAAGAACAGCTCGCAGAGGGCTACAAAGCCCGCGATATGCAATACTGAGGCAGGCGTGAGATGATGTAGCTGGAGGCCGTAGAACTCCAGCAGCCCCCGGAGAAACGGATTGATGTGAAATCCGAGCCCCCTTATTAAGTAAGGAACAAGGCACACCCACTCTCCTTTGGATGGATTAGGGGCATTCTCTGCTTGCTCTCCGCCGTTGTAGACGGCAAGACCGGCTCGGACCGGGACCATATAGGCCGGGGGGAGAAATCCCTTGGTCTGAAGCGTCACTAGCTTGCTATGCGGAGTAGAACATCTCTCCCAATATCCAGGCTTAGGGCTAAAAGGGCGAGAGGAGGAGTTGTGGCGGTTGGCCATGGTGGAATGGACCTTTGTCGGATGCGCTCTGATGAACACTCGTGGAGGGGAGAAGGTGTGGATTGGATCTAAATCCTCGTCCCCTTAAAAAGGGCAACTCATTTACACAGCTAGGGGTGAGAACGTAAAAACACTTAGATTTTTCATATTCATTTGACACGTGGAAAACGGCCATTATTAGGCGTAGAAGCCAAGGAGCGCAACATCTACAAGAAACTAGACTTTATTCAAACAGGTACATAGAATTTGGAGGAGAACCCGCCTTGCAATGCCGAAGACAATCTGCGCGCCGGACTCATCGTCATTGAAGCCTGGTTCGGGGGCTACTGAGGGAGTCCTGGATTAGGGGGTGTTCGGATAGCCGAACTATACCTTCAGCCGGACTCCTGGACTATGAAGATACAAGATTGAAGACTCCGTCCCGCGTCCGGAAGGGACTTTCCTTGGCGTGGAAGGCAAGCTTGAAGATACGGATGTTCAGGTCTCCTACCATTGTAACCGACTTTATGTAACCCTAACCCTCTCTGGTGTCTATATAAACCGGAGGGTTTTAGTCCGTAGGACAACATACACGTCAACAATCATACCATAGGCTAGCTTCTAGGGTTTAGCCTCTCTGATCTCGTGATAGATCAACTCTTGTAATACCCATATCATCAATATTAATCAAGCAGGACATAGGGTTTTACCTCCATCAAGAGGGCCCGAACCTGGGTAAAACTTCATGTCCCCTGCCTCCTGTTACCATCCGGCCTAGACGCACAGTTCGGGACCCCCTACCCGAGATCTGCCAGTTTTGACGCCGATAGCCTTCAAGAATAGATTAGGGCAGTCTCAGCAAACCACTATGCACTTTGATTTATCTTCTCTGCTGCAACACCAAGCTAGTTATTCAGACTTTGAATAGCTGGAAATTTCTTTCTCTGAGGAAGAAATCAATGAGGTTGTCAAACACTTGCCATCATACAAGTCTCCTGGACCTGATGGATTTAACAATGAATTCTTTAAGAGCTGCTGGGATATCATAAAGCCTGATGTCATTAGAATGATTCATGAGTTCTATGCTGGGCAAATTCCTCTAGAGAGTATCAACACCTCTTCCTTAACTCTGGTTCCCAAGGGGCCCTCTCCAATTACTGCAAACGATTTCAGGCCTATATCTTTGCTAAACTGTTGTCTCAAGCTCATTACCAAATTGCCTGCAAATAGGCTACAAAAGGTGATCCTCAAAATGGTCCATACAAATCAGTATGGTTTCCTAAAAGAAAGAGCTATCCATGACTGTCTAGGCTGGGCCTATGAGTACTTGCATCAATGCCACAAGTCCAAGGAGGAAATTGTTGTGCTGAAACTAGATTTTGAAAGGGCATTTGACCTCATTGAACACTCTACAATCACTGACATCCTCAGAGCAAAGGGGTTTGGTGAAAGATGGATTGGCTGGATTAAAATGCTATTTACCTCTGCTTCATCACAAGTGATTCTCAATGGTATTCCTTGGAAAAAGTTTTACTGTCTGAGAGGTGTAAGGCAAGGGGATCCCCTGTCTCCTCTCCTTTTTGTGCTGGCTGCAAACCTCCTTCAGTCAATCATGAACAAAGCTATGAATTTGGGTCTTCTCACACCTCCTTTGCAAGTGCAGGAATGTCCTGATTTTCCCATAGTACAGTATGCAGATGATACTCTGATTCTCATGCAAGCTGATGCCCCACAACTCCATTGTCTTAAAGCCCTGCTTCACACCTTTGCAGATGCTACTGGGCTAAAGGTCAACTACAGTAAATCAAATCTCATTCCAATCAATGTGAGTGATGAAAAAATGGAAATTTTGACTGGCACTTTGAACTGTTTGAAGGGATCATTCCCCTTTACCTACTTAGGCATGCCATTAGGGCCCCTAAAAGCAACAGTGGAACAGTGTTTGCCTCTAGTAAGCAGAATTGCAAAAAAAATGGTGGGCCTATCCTCTTTTATGACTCTTGCTGGCAGGTTGCTTCTGGTCAAGTCAGTGCTCAATTCTCTTAGTATATATTTCATGGGTTGCCTTGATGTTCCTATCACCATCAAAAACCAGGTTAACAAATACTTGAGACATTGTCTTTGAGAGGTCCAGACTTGGAGGATCACATGCCTGCTATGGTGGCTTGGTCCACTGTGTGTAGACCCAAAAATCAGGGTGGCCCAGGAGTGATGAACATCTTTGTGCAAAACCAAGCCCTTCTGCTCAAAAACCTACACAAATTCTACAATAGGGAAAATATCCCTTGGGTCAACCTCATTTGGGAGGCTTATTATGACAATGGCATCCTCCCAGGACAAAAATGGGAAGGTTCCTTCTGGTGGAAGTGTAACTTGAGGCTCATTGATAGTTACATATCCATGGCAAGATGCACAATTGGAGATGGTAAATCTGCTCTGTTTTGGTCTGACCTCTGGCACTCTGCTTGTCTGAATCAATTGTTCCCTCATCTGTATTCCTTTGTTAGAGATCAAAACATTTCAGTGCAACATGTCCTTATGTTTGAATACTTGGAAGACTTATTTCACCTACCACTTACCCGGGAAGCTTTTCTGGAATTTGAGCTGATGGAAGAGATTTGTGACAACTTAAGAGGATCTGTATTTTCTGAACATCTGGACTCTTGGAGTTATATGTGGGGAAATAATATATTCTCTGTGGAAAAATCATACAAAATTCTGATAGGTGTAAAAATTGTACCAGCTCAGTTCAACTGGATCTGGAAAAGTTCAGCTCAGCCAAAACACAAGGTCTTCTTTTGGAGACTTCTGCATGACAGACTCAATACCAGGAATCTGCTAAGAAGGAAAACTTTTCATCTTGACACCTATAACTGTGCTACTCTCAACTGTCAGTAGGAAGAAACTTTACAACACCTAGTTTGGACCTGCCCTTTTGCTTCTGCTTGCTGGGATATCCTATGCCCTAACAGACAAAGAAACATAACCATCATGGAAGCCATTCCAGACATAAGAGACAATCTACAACAACCTTTTTCTATGGAGATCATTATCATTGCCTCATGGGCCATTTGGATAATCAGGAATGATAAGATTTTCAATAACATTCCTACCAGCCTTGATAGATGGAAATTCATCTTCCTCTCAGAGCTACACCTTCTCAAATTTAGAATTAAGGAGAAGTTTTCATCTGCTTTCACTTCCTGGTTGGACAGTCTAGTCCTGTAATTTTTTTGTTGGATTTTTTAGATTAGTTTTCACTTTTCTTCTGGGCTTATCTCAAGCCTTGCATGTTTGTACTCTCTTTTTATAAGTTATAAAAATTGCAGTGGGGTTTTGCCCTACTGTGTATAGTCAAAAAAACTCAATATATGGAGGTGGAGTTGGAGTCGGAGAGGCAACATGGGGCCCACGAGGTAGGGGGCGCGCCCTAGGGGGGCAGGCGCGCCCACCACCCTCGTGGAGACACGGTGGCCCCCTGGCCTTCATCTTTGGCAGGTATTTTTCTTATTTTCTGAGAAGTGGCTTCGTGAAGTTTTAGGTCATTCCGAGAACGTTTGCTCCTGCACATAAATAACACCATGGTAATTCTGCTGAATACAGCGTCAGTCCGGGTTAGTTCCATTCAAATCTTGCAAGTTAGAGTCCAAGACAAGGGCAAAAATGTTTGGAAAAGTAGATACGTTGGAGACGTATCATTCCCCCCTGTCTGACTTCTTCTACGAGGTCCTTGGCCACTACGGACTGCAGGCGCTGCACCTTCATCGCAACTCCATCCTCCTCTTGTTGATCTTCGCCTACTACTACGAGGCATCCCTCGGCGTGATGTCGCCTATGGCCCTACTGCGTCACTTCTTCTTCCTCCGCATCAACGAGGGTCATACCTCCGGGTGTGCCAATTTTATCGCGGCCGGCAAGGCCAACTCAATCTCGAAGATGGGGAAGAAGGCTGATGGCTTCAGGAGCAAGTGGGCCATGATGGATGCCAAGTGCGTCCACCCACTCTTGATGCTGCCGACGGAGATGCCCCAGTCCAACAAGGGGTGGTCTCGCGCTAAGCTCACTGATGAGCGGGCGACGTTGGTGCTGGAGCATATGAACACCGACCTGAAGCCGGGCAACGCGAAGGCGGCAATAGTGACAGGGGCCATGCTCCTGAGGGAATTCCAGATGCTGCGCGTAGCCCCGCTTCAGGCGCGTACGCGCCCCTTGTGGGAGCTTGGGAACGAAGAGGACGAGGTTTGCCTGAGCCCGAAAGCCTTGTCCGATGATGAGCTGGCTGTGGCTCTCCACCTCCTGGTTGGGGACGACCAGGAGTACCCGCCGAATGTCTTCACTCCCTTGTTCCACCGCAAGGACGGGGCGCAGGTCTTGGCCGCCAGGCCGACCTTCGATGGGCGCAGGCTGGTGCCGCTGGCGCCCGCCAGGGCCCCTACGGCGCCGACGCAGGTGGAGCTGTCTTCTGGTGAGTCCCGCGGGGAGGAAGAGGAGGAGGAGGAGGAAGACTCGGAGGTGACCCCTTAAGAGACGGGGGAGACCTCCCGCTTGAGCAAAGCTGACATCCTCCGCACCCTTCCTGACGACGACAAGGCTGACGCCCGCCAGGAGAAGGGAGAGCCGCCTGTAATCCTGATGAGGGACTGATCGGCGCTGATCTCCCGAGATGTTGCTTCTGTTCTGGCGCCGCCTGGAGCTGCTTCCGGCTCAGCCGCCGCTCCTGCTTCTGCTTCCGGGGCTGGCGCACCCACGCCACGGGTCACGAAGCTCTCCGGCTTCAGGCTCCCGATGCGGAGGGACTACGCCATAGTGGATCAGTAAGTGTTCCCTTCTTGCCTTGTTTTGCTGCGGATGCTTGTTTTGACTCTTCTTCCTTGTTGCGTAACTAGGCCGACACCTGTGGTGAAGAGGAGAAGGGAGAGCGAGGTGGCGCTGCTTGAGCCCAGGTCGCCTCCTGCGGCCGCGCCCCTCTCCATGAGCAAAGGTGGGGACGGCGCTCGTGCATCTCCAGCCCGATCATCCTCATGAGGCTGGGTGGAGCATCCTCGGGAGAAGTCAGCCCCCAAGGCCCTGCTGACTTGAGAGATGCCAGAGTCCGGCTCGGGTGCTGAGGTCCAAGAGGCTCAGGAGCTTCCTGCCTCCCAGGCCATGGTGACAACAACGCCTCTTCCTCCTCCTTATGCCGTGTCGCCAGCCCCAGGTTCCTCTGCTTCTTCTAACATCCTGGACCGGGCCCTTTCTGAGATGGCCCGGCTGCGAGAAGATCTCCAGAGTGCCGAACCCCTCCTGGCGGCTGGGCCCATGGAGCTGGTCTCTGGTTGGCTTCATTCTGACGTGTCCGTTCGGGCAGCGCTGAGCCAGGTCGCAGCGACCTCTGAGGGGGAGAAACGAGCCACAACTCAGGCAGCAGTTGCTCGCGAGGCGGCGCTGAAGGACACCGAGGCCGCCCAAGGTCACTGCCGGGTGCTGGAGGCCGAGCTGAAGATCCTGCGTGAAGAGCGTGCCGAAGATGCCCGTGGCCGTAAGGCGAAGGAAGAGAGGATGAAGGCCCGGGAGGACGCCGTCAAGGGTCACGATGCCGAGCTGGAGCAGCTGGCGTAGGCGCAGGCCACTGAGTGCGGCCGGCTAGAGGAGCTGGAGTAAAAGGTGCAGGCTGAGAAGGCTAAACTCGACGCCAAGACGAAGGTTCTGGCCGAGGACCGCGCGGCCTTCGCGCTTCTTGAGAAGAAGTCCCATGAGGCTCTGAAGTCACTCTATGAGAAGGGCTTGGAGAATTCGTTGGCCACCAATGAAGACGGCCCCGCCCAGTTGCTTCCCTACTTGGTCGAGGTGCTTGAGGAAGTCATGCGCGGCATCGGCCCCATGGCAGAGGAAGAGGCTCACGTCCTTTCTTCAGCCGCGCTAACGCGCGTCTTCAGCCACCTCCATCTTCGCGATCCTGCCGCCCGCCTTGACGAGCTGCTGGAGCCCGTGGCAGATGAACACTGCACAGCCGTCGCCGCAGCCCTGAAAGGTCAGGTGGAAGCCTTGCTGAAGAAGTTTGATGGCTTCGCCCCTGAGCCTTCAACCAGTGGTGCAGGTGAAGGCGACGCCACCCAGGAGGTGCGCCTCTTGCGGGTGCCGACAGTATCTAGGGATGACTGGCTTGCGGCTTCTTTCCTGTTGAAACTCCTGCGGCATGTAGTGTGCCTCGTGGAGGCATTTAAACTTGTGTTTGATATTTGGAGAACAATATGTCTTGTAATATTTGCTTTGAGATTTTGCGATTTCCTTCCATTTGCTTTACGTTCTATGTCGGCATAGCCCAACCCCGCGCATACCTCAGCCGCCGTTGGGCCGACCGGATCACCAGGGCGGACCAAGGAGTGAGGGGCTACGTGGTTATTTAGGCTCCTGAGTCGCGATGCTCAGGAGTCCCCCTTGACGTTCAAACGACCTTCATACCTTGGCTCCACTTGGGAGGGCACGCGGCGACCAGGTCCGAGGGACCTGGCGGGGTGGTGTACGCTTGGGCGTGACCCGAGCGCAGCCCCCGTGCCCAGCCCCCTCGCGCGGCTCTCCCGAGGGGAGGTGTTGCGATGAGGCCAGACACCGAGCACGGAGGCTCCCTGAGGTTGATACGGCCGTGAGGCCGCCCTCAGTTGTTTATCACCAGGACGGACCATGGCGCTTCCGCACTTGCACGGGCATAGCCGCTCTTCAGCAGTGTCGACTCCAGCGCGGAGCATGGTGCTTCCACTGGTACATGGGAGGGGACTCCCTACTGCGGAGAGCCCCCGGGCCATGTACATCCCCGCCCTGACACGTTGCTTGCATGACAAGGCTAGACGAGGTGTGTCTGGGCACTCGTGAGCCAGCGTGGGACTCACAAGGCCCTACCTCAAGGTAGGTTGCGCCTGGTCTTGATTGTTGTTCGCTGTGTTGGTCCTGCGAGGTGGTCAGACAACCTGTGCCAAATGAATCTCCTGAGGTTATCGTGTGAGAAAGCCAAGCACCAACGACCCCAGGAGGTGACGTGAATAGGGCCAACCCGCTAGATAGAGCTCAGCCGTTGGATTTATCAACGCTGCAGGGACGGGCCCGAGCATAGACGCCGTGCCTAACCCTCTCACGTGAAGGGTCCTGAAGAAAGACGACCGGCGCGTGGCTCCCGCGGTGGGCGACAATCAAGCAGGTGATAGTCATAGATAGATTAAGCATGGAAGGCAAACTAGCTCAGGTAAATGCATGAATGATACGTGGCACTGGGTTAGGCCCGAGCGGCTTGGGGATGATGCAGCCCGAGGGGCGCCCCCAGCGAGGTAAGCTAAAGACATAAAAAAGAAGGGATACATGCCACAGGGACAGAACCACACGGCCTCGGAATGATGCATCCCTGGGGGTGCTCCCAGCTAAATAAACTTGGAAAGTGTCACCTGGTTTCGTTGATGAAGGGGTGTTGAGGCAGCTGAAGGTACACGGCGAAGGGGTTGCTCCCCACGAGCCACCGGGGCCCTGAGCCTCGGGAGGCTCTGGGGGTCCAGGCGGTTCCTTGAGGACCGTCGCCATCTCCACCAGGACTACGTGGTGCTTGGCCTCCTGACCCATCATGACGCTTCACAGGTTGCGCTGGAAGGCAGCAGCCACGCTCGGCAGACCAAACGGCATGCGAACGTAGCTGTGAGGTGGACCTTCGCAGCGCCCGACACGCGAAGGCTAGAAGCGCTCCTGAGATGCGGCCTGGTTGAGCCCTGGTATGTCGATGCAGACGCGCACCTCACCACCCTCGCCTGGGTGGGGAGCAACGCCAGGTGGGCGGCAGTCACCGCGTATTGCTCTTGCTTCTTGAAGCTCTTGAGATACCTTGGTAATGAACTCCTGAGTGCCGGGCGCTCCTTGCACAATGTCCTCCTGAGGGAGACGTGCCACGAAGCACGCCTCCAAGTGGTGCCTGAGCGCCTCCCTCGTAATGTTGGCAATGTATGAGGCCCTCCAGAAAAGAGCCCCCGAGCCCTGCCCGAGGAGGGATCCGGGCGCGCCTTCCTATGCGACAGAGGGAGGCACCCCAGGTGCGGGCGCCGATCCTGACGAGGTACCACTTGTGGCGCCACCCTCCCGAGGTCCGTCATGGAGTAGCTGCTTCTTCTTCTTGGGGACGACCTCAGGAGGGTACCGAGCTGCATTGTTGTCGGGGTCTTCGATTGACGCTGCTTGTAAGGCACACTTGAGGGAGCACACTGCATCTCTTTCTTCGCAGGGGGCTATGATGATTCCACCGCTCCCTGGCATCTTGAGGACGTTGTAGCCCTGGTGCGTCACTGCTGTGAACTTGGCCAGGGCTGGATACCCGAGGATGGCATTGTACGACAGACGAATGTGGGCGACGTCGAAGTCGATGAGCTCGATGCGGTAGTTCTTGCGTTCTCCAAAGGTGACTAGGAAGCGGACCTGACCTATCGGCGTGGTGGAGCCGTCAGTCATGCCCGAGAAGGGCTTAGTGGGCTAAAGCTGATCGTATGGCACTTGAAGGTTGTATAACGTCTCGATGGATAGGACGTTGAGCCCCGCGCCACCGTCGATGAGGTTCTTGGTGACTTGCACGTTGCTGATGACGGGTGAACAAAGCATTGGGAGAGCGTCGGCGGTGGCAACGCACTTGAGCTGGTCTATTGAGCTGAAGGTAATAGCGCACTTGGACCACCTGAGCGGGCGTGTAGCTTCGAGCTTGGGAAGAACTGCGCTCACCTCGCGAGCAAACTGCTTGAAGATACGTTGTGAGGCTGGGGCTTGAGCTCTGCCCAAGATGCAGGCGATAGCACGCGACTCCTGGAATTCCCCAGCCCCCTCGTCTTGGTGCTGGTCGGCATTCCTTCTTGGTGGTGGCAGTGGAGGAAGCCCAGCATTGCCCTGAGGACGGTCCTCGCGAGGCTGATCCCTCTAGGCACCTTCGCGAGGCTGATCCTACCAGCGTTCCTCATGAGGCCGGTCGCGCCACTCCTGGCATGGGCCCCGGTTGTCCCAGCGTCCTCTGCCTCGTCTTTCTCCTCGGCCGTAGCCTCGGGCATTGCGCTCGGGGTGTCGACCGAAGCGTCTGTCGCGCATGGCTCTGAGCTCTTGGCAATCATTGGTGTTGTGGCTATGTACGTTGTGGAAGGCGCGGAACGGTCGGCTACCCTTGAATGACTCAGGCTGGTCCCTGCCGCGCTTCATGTCTGGCTCTGCCACGAGTACGGCCACTCCCTTGCGCTTCACGTCCTTGGCCTTGGTTTTCTTCTCCTCCGGGTCGGCAGCCGGGAGCTCGAGAAGGGAAAGGCGCCCTTCCTCAGCCCTTGCGCACTTGGTCACCAGGTTGAACAGCTCCAGGGATGTGCACAACTCCTCATGGATGGCGAGCTCCTCCTTCATCTTGATGTCGCGGACACCATCGGAGAATGCAGAGATGATGGCCTCGTCCGTCACCTTGGGGATCTTGAGACGAACGTTGTTGAAGCGCTGGATTTTCTTTTAGAGGGTCTCCCCTGGTTGTTACTTGACGCGGTGCAGGTCACCCACGGCCGGGGGGCGGTCGCGAGTGCCCTGGAACATGGTGACGAAACGGTCGCGCATCTCATCCTAGGAGGAGATAGAGCCCGGAGGCAGGTTCAGGAGCCATGAACGAGCGTCGTCCTTGAGTGCCATGGGGAACCAGTTCCCCATGAATTTCTCGTCGCCGTTGGCCGCCTTGATGCTTAGCTCGTAGAGCTGCAAGAACTCTGCGGGGTTGGGGGTGCCATCAGAGCATGGAGGCAGGTCTGTCTTGAACTTGCCCGGCCAGGCGACACTAAGTAGCTCGGGGGTGAAGGCACGGCAGCCCGCAGTGGTCACCGGGGCCCGCCTTGGAGCTGGAGCCTGGTTGTGGTGCCCCTGCGTCACCGTGGCACGTGGCGCATGGCCCTGTCGCAGCTAGCAATCCTGGCGTAGCGGAGCTGGGAGTGGTGGAGCACTTCCTTGGGGACGAGGAATCTCTTGACAGCTTCTTTCCTCGTGCGCTGGCACATGGTGCGGTGGGTTGCGCCGCTGGACCGCGCATCTTGGAGCGAGGACGTCGCCTTGGCGTGCGAGAGGCTGAGGTGCTCCCTGAGCCGCATGCCTCGGCGCAAGGGTGCCATCTTGTTATGGAGGAGGCGGAGGCGCTCCGTGAGCGATGTCGCCCGTAGCTGGAGGAGGGCGAGGTAGCGAGAGGGACGGTGTGGGAGAGCCTCTCGCGGTGCTGACGAGCTCGGCAATGCGGTCCAGCCAGTCCTCGTAGAGGTCATCGATCGAACGGTAGCGCAGGAGCTCGCGTGCCATGAGCAGCGTGTCTTGCGCGTCCGTGGGGGCACGGCGAGCGTGAGATGATGAGTCGACCGGAGTCAATGACGGGGTGGCGGTGTGGCCATCTCGGCGCATGGATGGATGCAGCAAAGAGGCTTGCTGCTCGTTTGCCGCCGGACCGGTGACGGTGGGTGACGGAGACCGACGGGGAGGCCCGCCGACGGGAGCCGTCTGATCAACGCGGGTAACGAGGGCGACCCGGCACTCAGCGCGAGCTCGGCGAGCATCGGCCATGAGATTGGTGGAGTGATGAAGCGTGGGTCGATGAAGAAGAAGGCTTTCTGCGCACCCCTACCTGGCACACCAAATGTCGGATCTCTGGTTCCGGCAAAACCTTTAAGGTTCAAACAGTGGGGTGCGCGGGAAGATCTCTCCCTCACCGATCACGCCCTCAACCTCGCCACGATCTCTAAGGCTAACTCGACGAACTCGCAACACAAGGGACACAAGATTTATAATGGTTCGGGCCACCGTTGTGGTGTAATACCCTACTCCAATGTGGTGTGGTGGATTGCCGCTTGGGCTAATGATGAAAAGTACAAGGGGAAGAATAGCCTCCTGAGGTGATGTGTTATTGTGCTTGGTGGGTGTGAGGCTAAGGATGGAAGGGCTCCGATCCAAGATGAGGTCGATCCCAGATGAGGTCGATCCAAGATGAGGTCGATCCCAGATGAGGTCGATCCAAGATGAGGTCGATCCCCTAGATATGGTGGTGGCTAGTCCTATTTTTATAGAGACCCTGGTCCTCTCCCCAAATATTGAGCGGGAAGGGAGCCAACAACGACTAATTTGAAAGGGGACAACTAGTACAACTTATCCTAACAAAAGCAATCTTCGCCTGCCAAAGGCTCTAGTGGTGACGCCGCCTTGGGCTCCACGGTGACCTCCGTCCTGCCGTCCTGCTGGTCTTGGTCTCGTTGCACCGATATGGAAACGTTTTCCTGATTCCTCGGAACTCATCGCCTACGCTTGCCTCCTTAGCACCAAAGAGGAAACAAGGACACTGTGCGCGCTGGCACCCGCCTGGTCTCGATCGTCATGGATCATGTCATTGGAACCTCGTGAGGTTCGCCTTGCCTTGATCTCTCCGCCCCTCGCGAGCCAGCCTGGTGAGGCCACTCCCGAGGAGGTCTTGTGTCGTCTACCTCGTGAGCCTTGGCCCCTTGCGAGGGTCTTGAATACTTGTTGGTGAAGGTGGGCCATACTGCCCCGCTTGCAGAGCCACGCCGTGGGCCACAGGCAGGCAAGTCTAGGGACCCCCATTCCCAGAATGCCGACATTATCTGCAAGGGGACCCTTCCCCCTCTTGGGCGCCTCCGGCTCCAGATTTGTGGAGGCTGCCCTCTTATTCCTCCCCCATCAGGGGAGAGGTTCTTTCTTCCTCCTCCTCGTCATCGTCTTCGGCGGTGGAGGAGTGTGTCTTGTCTTCGGATGACACGTATGAAGCTCCCTTGCGGCAGGGGCCACTCCGGACCCCCCTGGCCTTCTTCTTGACCTTCTTCTCCGGCGCCTTGTAGGGCGCCGGCACCAGCATCTTTGCCAGGAGCGGGATGACTGGTTCCTCGGGCAGCGGAGCCAAACATTGAATCCGCTCCGCCCTCTCCATCCATAGCTAAAAAAATAAAGTTTAGATATCCTCCTTGAAACAAGCAAGTAGAGGATGCGTCTGGAGATGTGAAAGGCTTACTACATTGGCAGAATGGGTAATATCGTGCCCGCGGTCTGAGTCTATGGCTGGCGGCGTCTCGTTGCCCTTAAAGAGCAACTTCCAGGCATCTTCGTGAGTGGTATCGAAGAGCCTTTCCAAGGTTTGGTGCTTCTTCGGGTCGAATTCCCATAAGGGGCAGCTTCGGCTTTGGCATGGGAGGATCCGGCAAACCAGCATCACCTGGGTTATGACAACGAGCTTGATGTTTTTATCCACCATGCTTTGAATGCGTGTTTGCAGCGCTATCAACTCGTCCGATGAAGACTAGTTTGAGCCCTTCTCTATCTAGGAGGTGAGCCGCATTAGAGCTCCGGACTTGAATTCGGAGGCCGCGGCCTAGGTGGCGTCGCGAGGCTTTGTGATATAGAACCACAGTTTCTGCCACTCCTTGACGGTCTCCACAAAAGTACCCTTGGGCTATGTGACATTGGGCAACTTGCTCACCATGGCGCTTCCGCACTCCGCGTGCTGGCCATCCACCACCTTCGGGTTCACATTGAAAATCTTGATCCACAGTTCGAAGTGGGGTTGGATGCAGAGGAAGGCCTCACACACGACAATGAATGCTGAGAAAAGAATTCGGGGCTAGGTCATGAAAGTCTAGCCTGTAATAGAACATAAGACCGCGGACGAAAGGGTGGAGAGGAAACCCTAACCCACGGACGAAATGAGGGATGAACACCACCCTCTTGTTGGGTTTCAGGGTGGGGACGATTTGCCCCTTGGCTGGAAGCCGGTGGGCGATTTATTTCGCCAGATACCCGGCCTCCCGAAGCCTATTGATGTCCTTCTCCCTAACGAAGGAGGCCATCCACTTGCCTTGCCCTCCAGATCCGGACATGGTTGAGTGTTTCCTTGAGGCAGAAAGAATGAGGACTTGGGTGCTGGAGCTCGAGAATGGAAGGGCAGAGAAAGAGAGAAGGCGTGGGTGAAGAAAAGGGAATCCTTATCTCCTTATGAAGGCAGTGAATATCAAGTGCCTCCCCACTCACCTAAAAACTCACCTGTTCCCAATGGTTGTGTAAATGGCACGGTTAGATTACCCACGCCCGTATTGATGAGAATCTCACAATGAGGGGACACGATCTCTGCTTCGACAAGACGTGCCTATGAAAACCGCGTCTTGAAACATGGAACGGCAGACGGAAAACGGTTCGAAATGATGACCAAGCAGACATGATGTCACATTACAAAAAGTTGTTAGCGGATTGGACTCGTGGAATATTATATTCTCTATGGTTGTGTGTGGTACTTGTGTTGCAGTTCCGGACACGTTCATTACGTTCGAAGACTATCTTGGAGTATTCGGAAAGGGGAACCCGCCTTGCAATGCCGAAGACAATTTGCGCGCCGGACACCTTGTCATTGAAGCCTGCTTCAGGGGCTACTGAGAGAGTCCCATACTAAGGGGTCCTCGGGCTTCCGGCCTATTAGGCATGGGCTGGATTGATGGGCTATGAAGATACGAAGAACGAAGACTCTACCCGTGTCTGGATGGGACTCTCCTTGATGTGGAAGGCAAGCTTGGCACCCAAATATGAAGATTCCTTTCTCTGTAACCGACCTTATGTAACCCTAGATCCTTCCGATGTCTATATAAACCAGAGGGCCAGGTCCGTAGAGATATATCCTCATAATCATAGTCAGACAGGCTAGACTTGTAGGGTTTAGACATTACGATCTTGTGGTAGATCAACTCTTGTAATACTCATATTCATCAAGATCAATCAAGTAGGAAGTAGGGTGTTACCTCCATAGAGAGGGCCCGAACCAGGGTAAACATTGTGTCCCCTGTCTCCTGTTACCATCGACCTTAGACGCACAGTTCGGGACCCCCTACCCGAGATCCACCGGTTTTGACACCGACAGCCACCCCCCCTTTACTTCTCCTACTCCCTCTCCTCCCCCTTTCCACCTCCATGAGAAGGAAAAGAAGGGGTGACGAATCCTACTAGGACTAGGAGTCCTAGTAGGACTCCCCCCTTATGGCGCCCCCTAGGGCCGGCCTCTTCCCTCTCCCTCCTTTATATACGTGGGCAGGGCACCCCTTGGAGACACATCAATTTCCAAGCCGTGTGCAGCGTCTCTCTCCATGGTTTATTCCTCTGGTCATATTCACGTAGTGCTTAGGCGAAGCCCTGCGTGGATACCATCACTGTCACTACACTGTCGTTCTGACAAAACTCTCCCTTGACCTCTGCTGGATTAAGAGTTCGAGGGATGTCATCGAGCTAAATGTGTGTTGAACTCGGAGGTGCCGTACGTTCGGTACTAAGATTGGTTGGATCGTGAAGACGTTCAACTACATCAACCGCGTTAAACTAACGCTTCCGCTTTCAGTCTACGAGGGTACGTGGACACACGCTCCCCTTGTTGTTGCTATGCATCTTATAGATAGATCTTGCGTGATCATAGGAATATTTTTGAAATTGCATGCTACATTCCCCAACACAAGATAGGCATGTCAGCGTCGATAAGCTGCAGCTCGCCACACAACATGATCGATGGCGCGCCGCAGAGCAAGCTAGGCGCGTCCACGCTGATAGGCTATGGCTCACCGCACGGTGAGACCGTTGGAGTGCCGCAGAGCGAGAGGCGCAGCGCGCCGCACATCAAGAGCGGATCCATCGGTGCTTGCATGCTGTCGACAAGGTGTCATAGCTAGGTACACGTCCCGTCAGTACCCCCATTCCTCGCCAGGGCAGAGGCCCTCTGCTCTGTACTTGCACCAGAGGCTGGCCGCGCCATACTTGCACCAGACGCCCACCGCACCGTTTGCATGGGTCGCGCCGTTCGCCTTGTCCGCGGCCCGCTTGATGCCAACGCACTGGTCGGTAGGCTCGACCGCCTCCTTGGCCCAGGTGTCCACCTGGGCGCAGTAGAGGAACATGGCCGTGATAACCCACAAGTATAGGGGATCAATTGTAGCCTCTTTCAATAAGTAAGAGTGTCGAACCCAACGAGAAGCTAAAGGTAGAACAAATATTCCCTCAAGTTCTATCGACCATTGATACAACTCTACGCACGCTTAACATTCGATTTACCTAGAACAAGTATGAAACTAGAAGTACTTTGTAGGTGTTTTTGGATAGGTTTGCTAGATAATAAAGAGTGTCTAAATAAAAAGTAGGGGTTGTTTAGATAAATACACAACTAAGTTAGTTTTAGTAGAGAGCTTGTTGTCACACAAGAAAGTTATTTGTCCCTAGGCAATCGATAACTAGACCGGTAATCATTATTGCAAATTTATTTGAGGGAGAGGCATAAGCTAACATACTTTCTCTTCTTGGATCATATGCACTTACGATTGGAACTCTAGCAAGCATCCGCAACTACTAAAGATCATTAAGGTAATACCCAACCATGGCATTAAAGCACCAAGTCCTCTTTACTCCCATACACAAACAACCTACTTACTCAGGTCTGTGCTTCTGTCACTCACGCCACCCACCATAAGCAAATCATGAACATATTGCAAACCCTACAGCGGGGATCCCTCACGGTTGCGCGACACAGAGAGCACCATAGGACAAAACCAATAATAAAACATGCAAGTCAGACCAATCACGATCATCAATTAACCCCATAGGACAAAACGGATCTACTCAAACATCATAGGATAGCCATACATCATTGGGAAATAATATATAGTGTTGAGCACCATGTTTAAGTAGAGATTACAACGGGTAAAAGAGGGGTTACACTGCTGCATAGAGGGTGGAAGAGTTGGTGATGATGGCGGTGAAGTTGTTGGTGTAGATTGCGGTGATGATGATGGCCCCGGCGGCGTTCCGGCGCCACCGGAAGAGAGGGGGAGAGAGCCCCCTTCTTCTTCTTCTTCCTTGACCTTCTCCCTGGATGGGAGAAGGGTTTCCCCTCTGGTCCTTGGTCTCCATGGAATGGGAGGGGCGAGAGCCCCTCCGAGATTGGATATGTCTCTCTGTCTCTCTCTGTTTCTGCGTTCCTGATTCTGCCCTTTCACCATTTCTGAAATTCCCGGAGATCCGTAACTCTGATTGGGCTGAATTTTGGACACAATTTTTATCCAGATATGAGCTTTATTGCGGCGAAAGGAGGGAAGCAACCTCCTTATGGGGTGGCCACGAGGGCCCAGGGCGTGCCTGACCCCCTGGGGCGCGCCCCCTGCCTCGTGGCCCCCTCGGGTATCGTCTCGCATTGATTCTTCTTCCCAAAAATCACATATATTCCAAAAAAATCTCCGTCAGTTTTTATCCCATTTGGACTCCGTTTGATATGGATTTTCTACGAAACAAAAAACATGCAACAAACAGGAACTGACACTGGGCACTAGATCAAGATGTTAGTCCCAAAAATAGTATAAAAAGTTGCCAAAAGTATATGAAAGTTGTTGGATATTGGCATGGAACAATCAAAAATTATAGACACGATGGAGACGTATCAAGCCATCGCATCCTCGAGCTGGTGATGTCCGATGAAATAGCCAACTTGGAGCTCGAGATCGTGCTCCAGATGTACCGTGAGCGTGTTGACCGCTTGGACGAACGCCTGCACGAGTTCAGGCAGAGCCAAGAGCTACCGTAGCCAAGGGCTGCTGGTTATGGTCTCATGGACGCATTTTATTTTGTTGAGTCGTTTCGACGTGGATAGCTATGTATTCACAACAATCATAGTATTGCTCTGTTTATTCCTCTGTTTCAATGTGTGTACTCTGTTTTCCATTCTTATATGTTCTGTTTCAATGTGTGTATATACGCTTTCCATTCTGTATATGTGGATGATAACAGCTAGATTCAAATTATTATACAAAAACAGATAGAAAATGGAATTCATAATATATATATATATTAATTGTTCATTAGTTCATCACAGAATATATATATATATATAACATCATCACATATATGTGATGATAGTTAACTACTAGGTACAACTCATAAAATTGAAAACGAACAATACTAAAACTAATAATCCCTCTTGGGTCCAGTATTTCGGCAGCCCCTCGCCAGTAGCTCCTTGGTGTGCGGTGTCTTCCCAGTGCGGAGGCAGTAATCCGCCTCGCAGCGCTTGACATACCGATCTGCTTCTTGATAGCGGACGACCGTGAACGATCTTGTCATTTCATTGGGTGCCCACCGGAGCTCCTCGTCAGTGGCATGCTAGAGCTTACCGGCCCATCTCCACATAGCGACAAGGCGCCCAACGCCTTTGACCATCCTCGCGAAGTACCAGTCTCCGTACACCTCCTTCGCACGAGGACGCGCCCGCCCCCAAAGCTCCGCCGCCTCCTTTTTCCGGGTGGTGTCATGGGCTTCATAGGCCGCCTAGTACCTGGCTTCCTCCTCTGCCATCTCCTTCTTGAACGCCACTTACCTGGCTTTCTCAGCCGGCGGCACCGACTTCCACACACAAAGATTGTACTGGCACCAAAACCAATCCAAAGTTGGGGGGTCCGGCGCAACCTCGTCTAGCGGCGCGTACGTGTCCTCGTCGCTGCTCTTCGAGTGAGCGTCCTCGGGGGGCGGTGACTCCTCGTCGACGCGTGGGCAGACCGGCGGCGCCATGGCAGAGATTTGAGAGAGAGAGAGAGAGAGAGGGCAAGCGAGGGGCCGATCTAAATGAGAGTGCAGGCGAGATGACGCGAGCAAGGTAGTATTTATTGGCGGCCAGAATCTAGATCGACGGGAACAACACACACGTCGATCGCCGGAATTTATGAGTACTATAGTTTGAATTACACACGATTCCCGCAGCAAAATCCGTGTGTGAACATAATAGCTGATGGTTTCCAATACAGAACCGTGTCTGATTAATGATCCCCGCCATTCAGCTACCAAACCTCGAGCCGCGAGATAGAGTGCCAATCGTGTGGGGGGCGGTTCTCTTGCCAGATCTTTACATTTTCTTTTTGAACACCAGATATTTAGATCGTCTGATGATTTTTTAACTCGCACACAAGTACACAAAAATATGATTTTTCAAACCATTATGGTTAGCCGTTGCATGTAGATGTAGTCCAAATTTGAATTACAGTCATTAAATAACTAGAAAATCGATTAAATGTCTTTAAAAGGTCAAATGACCCTTGAAAATTTCCAAATTTTCACATGACAGTTGTATTAGTGCATGTTAAACGCAGAAAAAATTGAAGGCCGTAAGAGGAAGCTATCTCCCGTTCGTCATCGAACATGCATTGTTCCCTCTCGGAACCACGAACCTTCTAGTGAGTTGCTCCGGTTTGTGAGGGGGTGTGTCCAAACTTTCGTCAAATAGCCCAATTTTTTAACCATATCATTTTGGTGGCATGACATTACATCAAGAAAGGTTTCATGTTTTTGTGATCATTTTTTATTTTTTTGGAATTAAAATGCCATGGCACTCCATGCATGTGCCCATGCCGTGAGACCAATATGTTTGAAAATTCCTTCTATTTTACTGCACATGGAATTAACTCGCACACAAGTACGTACATATGATTTTTCAAACCGTTATGGTTAGCCGTTGCATGTACATGTAGTTCAAATTTGAATTACGGTCATTAAATGGCTAGAAAGTCACTTAAATGTCTTTAAAAGGTCAAATACCTGCTAGAATTTTCCAAATGTTCACAGTACAGTTGTAGTAGTGCATGTTAAACATAGAAAAAAATTGAAGACCGTAAGAGGAAGCTATCTCCTTTTCGTCATCAAACACGCATTGTTCCCTCTCGGAACCACGAGCCTTCTAGTGCGTTGCTCCGGTTTGTGAGGGGTGTGTGTCCAAACTTTCGTCAAACATGCCAATTTTTTAACCACATCATCTTGGTGGCATGACATTACATCAAGAAAGGTTTCATGTTTTTCTAATCGTTTTTTATTTTTTTGGAATTAAAATGCCATGGCACTTCATGCATACATATGCATGTGTCCATGCTGTGAGACCAGTATGTTTGAATATTTCTTCTAATTCACTGCACATTGAATTAACTCGCACACAAGTACAAAAATATGATTTTTCAAATCATTATGGTTAGCCGTTGCATGTAAATGTAGTTCAAATTTGAATTATGGTCATTAAATGGCTAGAAAATCACTTAAATGTCTTTAAAAGGTCAAATGACCCGTAGAATTTTCCTAATTTTCACATTACAGTTGTAGTAGTGCAAGTTAAACGTACAAAAAATTTGAAGGCCGTAAGAGGAAGCCATCTCCCGTTCGTCATCAAATATGCATTGTTCCCTCTCGGAACCACAAGCCTTCTAGTGAGTTGCTCCAGTTTGTGAGGGGTGTGTGTCCAAACTTTCCTCAAACATGCCGTTTTTTACCACATCATCTTGGTGGCATGACATTACATCAAGCAAGGTTTCATGTGTTTTTGATCATTTTTAAAAATTTTGGAATTAAAATGCCATGGCACTCCATGCATACATATGCATGTGTCCATGTCGTGAGACCAATATGTTTGAAAATTCCTTCTAATTTACTGCACATGGAATTAACTCGCACACAAGTACACAAATATGATTTTTCAAATCGTTATGGTTAGGCGTTGCATGTAGATGTAGTTAAAATTTGAATTACGGTCATTAAATGGCTAGAAAATCACTTAAATGTCTTTAAAAGGTCGAATGACCCCTAAAATTTTACAAATTTTCACATTATAGTTGTCGTAGTGCACGTTAAACATAGAAAAAATTTAAAGGCCGTAAGAGGAAGCTATCTCCCGTTCGTCATCAAACATGCATTGTTCTCTCTCGGAACCATGAGCCTTCTAGTGAGTTACTCCGGTTTGTGAGGGGTGTGTGTCCAAACTTTTGTCAAACATGCCCAATTTTTTACCAAATCATCTTGGTGGCATGACATTACATCAACCAAGGTTTCATGTGTTTCTGATTATTTTTAATTTTTTGGAATTAAAATGCCATGGCACTCCATGCATACATATGCATGTGTCCATGTCGTGAGACAAATATGTTTGAAAATTCCTTATAATTTATTGCACATGGAATTAACTTGCACACAAGTACACAAATATGACTTTTCAAACCGTTATGGTTAGCTGTTGCATGTAGATGTAGTTCAAATTTGAATTATGGTCATTAAATGGCTAGAAAATCACTTAAATGTCTTTAAAAGGTCAAATGACCCCTAGAATTTTCCAAATTTTCACATTACAGTTGTAGTAGTGCACGTTAAACGTAGAAAATTTTTGATGGCCGTAAGAGGTAGCTATCTCCCATTCATAAAAAAAAATGCATTGTTCCCTCTCGGAACCATGAGCCTTCGAGTGAGTTGCTCCGGTTTGTGAGGGGTGTGTGTCCAAACTTTCGTCAAACATGCCAAATTTTTTACCACATCATCTTGGTGGCATGACATTACATCAACCAAGGTTTCATGTGTTTCTGATTTTTTAATTTTTTGGAATTAAAATGCCATGGCACTCCATGCATACATATGCATATGTGTCCATGTCGTGAGACAAATATGTTTGAAAATCCTTCTAATTTATTGCACATGGAATTAATTCACACACAAGAACACAAATATGATTTTTCAAACCGTTATGGTTAGTCGTTGCATGTAGATGAAGTTCAAATTTTAATTACGGTCATTCAATGGCTAGAAAATCACTTAATTTTTTCAAAAGGTCAAATGACCCTTGAAATTTTCCAAATTTTCACATGACAGTTGTATTAATGCATGTTACACGTAGAAAAATTTTGAAGGCTGTAATAGGAAGCTATCTCCCATGCATCGTCAAACATGCGTTTTCCCTCTCGGAACCACGAGCCTTCTAGTGAGTTGCTCCGGTTTGTGAGGGGCGTGTGTCCAAACTTTCGTCACACATGCCAATTTTTTTACCACATCATCTTGGCGGCATGACATTACATCAACCAAGGTATCATGTGTTTCTGATTTTTTTGGAATTTAAATGCCATGGCACTGCATGCTTAATTGTGTCATAGCCGTTAGACCAATATGTTTGAAAATTCCTTCCAATTTACTACACATGGAATTAAATTGCACACAAGTACACAAAATATGACTTTTCAAACCGTTATTGTTAGTTGTTGCATGTACATGTAGTTCAAATTTCAATTACGGTCATTAAATGGCTAGAAAATCATTTAAATGTCTTAAAAGGTCAAATGACCCCTGAATTTTTCCAAAAATTGACATGATAGTTGTATTAGTACTACAAAATTTCTCGTACATTTAAAACACCACCCGTTGCCACTTTACTCCAAATTCGTCTTTCACTAAAAAAATATCTACAACATCACACACAGTTGTTTTCTAGGAACCGTTTGCGATGAAAATATCTGGGTCTATTTAAGTCTCCCTCCTTAAGATTCGCCAGCTCGTCTGCTCCAGTGCCGGCAACCCCTGAATCCACGAATCATGATCCCCATTCCCGCACCCCCTACTTGCAAAGATGACGCCGTGGAAACGCTTCATGAAGGCCCGTACGATGGCTGCGTCCCCCCTGAGCGCCGCCGCCTGCGCCGAGAGCGCGGCCGTCTATGCCAAGAGTGCCACCACATCCGCATTGAGCACGACCGCTTCCGTCGAGAGGGCGTCTGCGGCAGCCGACAGGGCAGCTGCAGCAGTCGAGACGGCAACAGCTGCTACTGCGATGGCGGCTGCAAGCACCAAGAGCACTCGATCTGCTGTCCGTACCGCCGATGTCGCCCTTCCCATGTCGAGGCCATCCACACCAAGATCGAGGATGCACACGCCAAGATATTCCAGGCCACCTCAAACTCCAGCATGCAACCCACGTCCGAAAAGGCAGCAGTGGACTTGTAGCACCTGCTTCCTCATGAGGTCGCCGAGCGGGAGATGGAGATGCAGGTGAAGGAAATATGCCCTAGAGGCAATATAAAGTTGTTATTTATATTTCCTTATATCATGATAAATGTTTATTATTCATGCTAGAATTGTATTAACCGGAAACTTAGTACATGTGTGAATACATAGACAAAACTGAGTGTCCCTAGTATGCCTCTACTTGACTAGCTCATTAATCAAAGATGGTTAAGTTTCCTAACCATAGACATGTGTTGTCATTTAATGAATGGGATCACATCATTAGAGAATAATGTGATGGACAAGACCCATCCGTTAGCTTAGCATAATGATCATTTAGTTTTATTGCTATTGATTTCTTCATGACTTATACATGTTCTTCTGATTATGAGATTATGCAACTCCCGAATACCGGAGGAATGCTACCTCTTGAGCACCGCGTTAGTTTTCCCCGAAGAGGAAGGGATGATGCAGCAAAGTAGCGTAAGTATTTCCCTCAGTTTTTGAGAACCAAGGTACCAATCTAGTAGGAGGCTACGCGCGAGTCCCTCGTACCTGCACAAAACAAATAAATCCTCGCAACCAATGCAAATAGGGGTTGTCAATCCCTATAAGGCCACTTACGAGAGTGAGATCTGATAGATATGATAAGATAATATTTTTGGTATTTTTATGATAAAGATGCAAAGTAAAATAAAGGCAAAAGAAATAGAAAAGGAAATAACTAAGTAGTAGGAGATTAATATGATGAAGATAGACCCGGGGGCCATAGGTTTCACTAGTGGCTTCTCTCAAGAGCATAAGTATTCTACGGTGGGTGAACAAATTACTATTGAGCAATTGACAGAATTGAGCATAGTTATGAGAATATCTAGGTATGATCATGTATATAGGCATCACATCCGAGACAAGTAGACCGACTCCTGCCTGCATCTACTACTATTACTCCACTCATCGACCGCTATCCAGCATGCATCTAGAGTATTAAGTTAAAAACAGAGTAATGCCTTAAGCAAGATGACATGATGTAGAGGGGTAGACTCATGGAATATGAAGAAAACCCCATCTTGTTATCCTCGATGGCAACAATACAATACGTGCCTTGCTGCCCCTACTGTCACTGGGAAAGGACACCGCAAGATTGAACCCAAAGCTAAGCACTTCTCCCATTGCAAGAAAGATCAATCTAGTAGGCCAAACCAAACTGATAATTCGAAGAGACTTGCAAAGATAACCAATCATACATAAAAGAATTCAGAGAAGATTCAAATATTATTCATAGATAGACTTGATCATAAACCCACAATTCATCGATCTCAACAAACACACCGCGAAAAGAAGATTACATCGAATAGTTCTCCACAAGCGAGGGGAAGAACATTGTATTGAGATCCAAAAAGAGAGAATAAGCCATCTAGCTACTAACTATGGACACGTAGGTCTGATATAAACTACTCAAACTTCATCGGAGAGGCTATGGTGTTGATGTAGAAACCCTCCATGATCGATGCCCCCACTGGCGGAGCTCCGGAACATGCCCCAAGATGGGATCTCGTGGATACAGAAATTTGCGGCGGTGGAATTAGGGTTTTGGCTCCGTATCTGATCGTTTGGGGGTACATAGGTATATATAGGAGGAAGGAGTACGTCGGTGGAGGGCGCGCCTGGTGGGGGTGGGTGCGCCCCCCTACCTCGTGGCCTCCTCTTTTCTTTCTTGACGTAGGGTCCAAGTCTCTCGTGTCTTGTTTGTTAAGAAAATCACGTTCCCAAAGGTTCCATTCCGTTTGGACTCCGTTTGATATTCCTTTTCTTTGAAACCCTAAAGCAGGCAAAAACAGCAATTCTGGGCTGGGCCTCCGGTTAATAGGTTAGTCCCAAAAATAATATAAAAGTGGAAAATAAAGCCCAATAATGTCCAAAACAGTACATAATATAGCATGGAGCAATCAAAAATTATAGATACGTTGTAGACGTATCAAGCACCCCCAAGCTTAATTCCTGCTCATCCTCGAGTAGGTAAATGATAAAAATAGAATTTTTGATGCGGAGTGCTACTTTGCATAATTTTAATGTAATTCTTCTTAATTGTGGTATGAATATTCAGATTCGAGAGATTCAAGACAAAAGTTCATATTGACATAAAAATAATAATACTTCAAGCATACTAACAAAGCAATTATGTCTTCTCAAAATAACATGGCTAAAGAAAGTTATCCCTACAAAATCATATAGTCTGGCTATGCTCTATCTTCACCACACACAATATTTATATCATGCACAACCTCGATGACAAGCCAAGCAATTGTTTCATACTTTTGACATTCTCAAAACTTTTTCAATCTTCACGCAATACATGAGCATGAGCCATGATATAGCACTATAGGTGGAATAGAGTGGTGGTTGTGGAGAAGACAAAAAGGGAGAAGATAGTCTCACATCAACTACGCGTATCAACGGGCTATGGAGATGCCCATCAATAGATATCAATGTAAGTGAGTAGGGATTGCCATGCAACAGATGCACTAGGGCTATAAGTATATAAAATCTCAAAAAGAAACTAAGTGGGTGTGAATCCAACTTGCTTGCTCATGAAGACCTACGGCATTTTGAAGAAGCCCATCATTGGAATATACAAGCCAAGTTCTATAATGAAACATTCCCACTAGTATATGAAAGTGATAACATGAGAGACTCTCTACTATGAAGATAATCGTGCTACTTTGAAGCACAAGTGTGGTAAAAGGATAATAACATTGTCCCTTCTCTCTTTTTCTCTCATTTTTTTACTTGGGCCTTTTCTCTTTTTTATGGCCTCTTTTCTTTCTCTTTTTTTGTCCGGAGTCTCATCCCGACTTGTGGGGGAATCATAGTCTCCATCATCCTTTCCCCACTGGGACAATGCTCTAATAATGATGATCATCACACTTTTATTTTTCTTACAACTCGATACTTAGAACAAAATATGCCTCTATATGAATGCCTCCGGCGGTGTACCAGGATATGCAATGAATCAAGAGTGACACATATGAAAGAATTATGAATGGTGGCTTTGCCACAAATACGATGTCAACTACATGATCATGCTAAGCAATATGACAACGATGGAGTGTGTCATAATAAACGGAACGGTGGAAAGTTGCATGGCAATATATCTCGGAATGGCTTTGTAAATGCCATAATAGGTAGGTATGGTGGCTGTTTTGAGGAAGGTATATTGTGGGTGTATGATACTAGCGAAAGATGCGCGGTATTAGAGAGGCTAGCAAAGGTGGAAGGGTGAGAGTGAGTATAATCCATGGACTCAACATTAGTCATAAATAACTCATATACTTACTGCAAAAATCTACAAGTTATCAAAGCAAAGTATTACGCGCATGCTCCTAGGGGGATAGATTGGTAGGAAAAGACCATCGCTCGTCCCGGACCGCCACTCATAAGGAAGACAATCAAAAAATAAATCATGCTCCGACTTCATCACATAACGATTCACCATACGTGCATGCTACGGGAATCACAAGCTTCAACACAAGTATTTCTCAAATTCACAACTACTCAACTAGCATGACTTTAATATCACCATCTCCATATCTCAAAACAATTATCAAGTATCAAACTTATCATAGTATTCAACACACTCATAAGATAATTTTTTTATTCTTGAATACCTAGCCTATTAGGATTTAAAGAAAATTACCATGCTATTAAGACTCTCAAAATAATCTAAGTGAAGCATGAGAGATCAATAGTTTCTGTAAAACAAATCCACCACTGTGCTCTAAAAGATATAAGTGAAGTACTAGAGCAAAATTATATAACTCAAAAGATATAAGCAAAGCACATAGAGTATTCTAACAAATTCTAAATCATGTATGGCTCTCTCAAAATGTGTGTACAGAAAGGATGATTGTGGTAAACTAACAAGCAAAGACTCAAATAATACAAGACGCTCCAAGCAACACACATATCATGTGGCGAATAAAAATATAGCTCCAAGTAAAGTTACCGATAGAAGTAGACGAAAGAGGGGATGCCTTCCGGAGCATCCCCAAGCTTTGTCTTTTAGGTGTCCTTAGATTATCTTGGGGGTGCCATGGGCATCCCCAAGCTTAGGCTCTTGCCACTCCTTGTTCCATAATCCATCAAATATTCACCCAAAACTTGAAAACTTCACAACACAAAACTTAAAATGGAAAATCTCGTGAGCTCCGTTAGCAAAAGAAAACAAAAGACCATTTCAAGGTACTGTAATGAACTCATTCTTTATTTATATTGGTTTTATAAATACTGTATTCCAACTTCTCTATGGTTAATAAACTATTTTACTAGCCATAGATTCGTCAAAATAAGCAAACAACACACGAAAAACAGAATCTGTCAAAAACAGAACAGTCTGTAGTAATCTGTAGCTAGCGTAAGATCTGAAACCCCAAAAATTCTAAAATAAATTGCTGGACGTGAGTAATTTATCTATTAATCATCTGCAAAAATAATTAACTAAATATCACTTTACAAATAAAAATGACAGCAGTTCTCGTGAGCGCTAAAGTTTCTGTTTTTTACAGCAAGTTCAACAAGACTTTCCCCAAGTCATCCCAATGGTTCTACTTGGCACAAACACTAATTAAACACAAAAAACACAACCAAAACAGAGGCTAGATAAATTATTTATTACTAAACAGGAGCAAAAAGCAAGGAATAAAAATAAAATTGGGTTGCCTCCCAACAAGCGCTATCGTTTAACGCCCCTAGCTAGGCATAACAAGCAAGAATAGATATAGGTATTGCCATCTTTGTTAGGCAATCCATAAGTGGCTCTCATAATAGATTCATAAGGTAATTTATTTTTCTTTCTAGGAAATTGTTCCATGCCTTTCCTTAATGGAAATTGGAATCCAATATTTACTTCCTTCATATCAATAATTGCACCAATCATTCTAAGGAAAGGTCTACCAAGAATAATAGGACATGAAGGATTGCAATCTATGTCAAGAACAATAAAATCTATGGGCACATAATTCCTATTTGCAACAATAAGAACATCATTAATTCTTCCCATAGGTTTCTTAATAGTGGAATCCGCAAGGTGCAAGTTTAGAGAGCAATCATCAAAATCACGGAAACCTAACAAATCACACAAAGTCTTTGGAATCGTGGAAACACTAGCACTCAAATCACATAAAGCATAGCATTCATGATCTTTAATTTTAATTTTAATAGTTGGTTCCCACTCATCATAAGTTTTCTAGGGATAGAAACTTCCAATTCAAGTTTTTCTTCATAAGATTGCATCAAGGCATCAACGATATGTTTAGTAAACGCTTTATTTTGACTATAAGCATGAGGAGAATTTAGCAAGGATTGCAACAAGGAAATACAATCAATCAAAGAGCAATTTTCATAGTTGAATTCCTTGAAATCCATAATAGTGGGTTTAGCAACATCTAGGGTTTTAATTTCTTCAATCCCACTTTTATCAAATTTAGCATCAAGATCAACAAATTCCGAATTCTAGGAACGCCTTGTAGGTAAAGGTGGATCATATTCAGCCCCATCATTATCAAGATTCATAATGAAAAACAAAGATTCAATAGGGGACACATCAATAACTTTTAGAACTTCATCTTTATTTTCATAGCAATCAGGTTTAGCGGCCATCTTATTAACTAATGTAGCCTTCCTATCGAAATTTCAGCAGTTAATTTCTCAAGATGAGCAATTTGGGATCTTAAACCATTGAATTCTTTTGACATATCATCAATCTCTTTATTCATAAAACTCATAAAACTTTTCTGATCTTTAAGCTCGTTTATGAAGAAACTATTATGTTCAAATTGCAAGACCATGAAACTCCTGACATTGCTTTCAATCTCTTCTAATCTTTTACGGTGAAGGTCACCAAATTTAGGTAGAGCCATCGCGACAAGCAAGCAAACTAACACACAAGCAAACAAAAAGCAAGCGGGCAAAAAGAGGCAAATAGAGAGGGAGGATAGAGAGAGAGAGAGAGAGAGGGCGAATAAAACAGCAAGGGTGAAGTGGGGGAGAGGAAAACGAGAGGCAAATGTCAAATAATGTGATGCGGGAGATAAGGGTAGGTGATGGGTACTTGGTATGTTGACTTTTGCATAGACCTCCCCGGCAACGGCGCCAGAAATCCTTCTTGCTACCTCTTGAGCACTGCGTTGGTTTTCCCCGAAGAGGAAGGGATGATGCAGCAAAGTAGCGTAAGTATTTCCCTCAGTTTTTGAGACCCAAGGTATCAATCCAGTAGGAGGCTACACGCGAGTCCCTCGTGCCTGCACAAAACAAATAAATCCTCGCAACCAACGCAAATAGGGGTTGTCAATCCCTATAAGGCCACTTACAAGAGTGAGATCTGATAGGTATGATAAGATAATATTTTTGGTATTTTTATGATAAAGATGCAAAGTAAAATAAAGGCAAAGTAAATAGCAAAGGAAATAATAAGTAGTAGGAGATTAATATGATGAAGATAGACCCGAGGGCCATAGGTTTCACTAGTGGCTTCTCTCAAGAGCATAAGTATTCTATGGTGGGTGAACAAATTATAGTTGAGCAATTGACAAAATTGAGCATAGTTATGAGAATATCTAGGTATGATCATGTATATAGGCATCACGTCCGAGACAAGTAGACCGACTCCTGTCTGCATCTACTACTATTACTCCACTCATCGACCGCTATCCAGCATGCATCTAGAGTATTAAGTTAAAAATAGAGTAACGCCTTAAGCAAGACGACATGATGTAGAGGGGTAGACTCATGCAATATGAAGAAAACCTCATCTTGTTGTCCTCGATGGCAACAATACAATACGTGCCTTGCTGCCCCTACTGTCACTGGGAAAGGACACCGTGAGATTGAACCCAAAGCTAAGCACTTCTCCCATTGCAAGAAAGATCAATCTAGTAGGCCAAACCAAACTGATAATTCGAAGAGACTTGCAAAGATAACCAATCATACATAAAAGAATTCAGAGAAGATTCAAATATTATTCATAGATAGACTTGATCATAAACCCACAATTCATCGGTCTCAACAAACATACCGCAAAAAGAATATTACATCGAATATTTCTCCACAAGAGAGGGGGAGTGAGGGAGTCCTGGATTAGGGGTTCTCCGGACAGCCGGACTATCTCCATTGGACGGACTATTAGACTATGAAGATACAAGATTGAAGACTTCATCTCGTGTCTGGATGGGACTCTACTTGGCGTGGAAGGCAAGCTAGGCAATACGTATATGGATATCTCCTCCTTTGTAACCGACCTTGTGTAACCCTAACCCTCTCTAGTGTCTATATAAACCGAAGGGTTTTAGTCCGTAGGACAACAATCACAACATACAATCGTACCATAGGCTAGCTTCTAGGGTTTAGCCTCTCTGATCTCGTGGTAGATCTACTCTTGTAACACCCATATCTTCAACATTAATCAAGCAGGACGTAGGGTTTTACCTCCATCAAGAGGGCCCGAACCTGGGTAAAACTTCGTGTCCCTTGCCTCCTGTTACCATCCGTCCTAGACGCACAGTTCGGGACCCCCTACCCGAGATCCGCCAGTTTTGACACCGACATTGGTGCTTTCATTGAGAGTTCCTCTGTGTCATCGCCGCTAGGCTTGATGGCTCCTACTATCATTGACAGCGATGCGGTCCAGGGTGAGACTTTTCTCCCCAGACAGATCTTCGTATTCGGCGGCTTTGCACTGCGGGCTAATTCGCTTGGCCATCTGGAGCAGATTGAAGGCTACGCCCCTGGCCATCAGGTCAGATTTGGAAGTTTGAACTACACAACCGACATCCGTGGAGACTTGATCTTCGACGGATTGGAGCCGCAGCCAGGCGCGCCCCACTGTCGCGATGGGTATGACCTAGCTCTACCGCCAAACAGTACCCCAGAAGCCGCGCCCGCATTAGCTCTGACCCTTAGTTCGGAGCCAACTGCGCCAATCAAGGACGAGTGGTTAGACACCGCCTCAGGGGTTGCAGTCTCAACGGCGATCGAGCCGAACACTAGCATAAATCTCCGTGCAACCCGTGACTCCAAGGTGCCAGACTCCCTTCCGGACCGCGAACCATCCGCGCCCCTGCCAATCGAATCTGATTGGGCGTCGATCATGAAATTCACCGCCGCGGATATCTTTCACCACTCGCCCTTCGGCGACATTCTGAATTCACTAAGGTCTCTCTCTTTGTCAGGAGAGCCCTGGCCGTATTATGGCCAATAGGATTGGGATGTGGACGACGAAGAAATTTGATGCCCACCCACCACCCACTTAATAGCCACTGTCGATGACTCAACCGACATGCTCGACTTCTACTCCGAAGACATCGACGGTATGGACAGCGATGCGGGAGGCGAAGAGGAACCACCTCCCACAGGGCGCTGGACGTCCACTTCATCATATGACGTATACATGGTGGACATACCAAAAGAAGACGACGAGGAACGAAAGGACGCTCCGAAGGCTTATTCCCTCGAGAAGCAGTCAAAGCAGCGGCACAAGCGCTGCCCCAAATCACGCCTCACCAGAAATAACGATAACACAGACCCAGCGTTGGAGCAAGGCGAACCACTGCCGGACCACGGCAATACGGAGAATCAAACCGAACAAACCAATTCTGTTAAAGATAATAGTCTGGAAGACACAACGCCGGACAGGCACCCGGAGCAGCAGAATGCCCGTCAAAGCTTTTTGCCACCGCGAGGAGTCTGAAAAAGCAGTAGCAAAGGCTCAAGGCTACGGAGGACACAGTCAAAATCAGATGGAGTAAAGTACTCAACACAGTAGCGAAGTACGGCGACAATCGCCCCACCAAGAGCTACCCAAAGCGGAAGTTGCTACCTGAATTCGATGAGGAGGCCTCAGACCCCTCACAACCAAAAATCAAAATAGCCACCTGGCCGGATAGACAACCTCACGGCCAACATAGAGCGGAAAACAATGTCACCCACAAGACAATACGCGATTCAAGCGAGGGCTTGCACCAAAAGGACAGCGCGACCAGATCCATCTATGGACCACGCAAGCGCGCCCCAGCATACGATATAACACAACAAACATCCGAACAACGTGGTACACCCAGATACAGGGGTGCCACACACCCCGTATGTTTCACCGACGAGGTGCTGGATCATGAATTTCCAGAGGGATTCATACCTGTAAACATAGAGGCATACGACGGAACAACAAACCCTGGGGTCTGGATCAAGGACTATATCCTCCACATCCATATGGCTCGAGGAGTTGATCTCCACGCCATCAAGTACTTACCACTCAAACTCAAAGGGCCAGCTCGTCATTGGCTTAAATGCCTCCCCGAAAACTCCATTGGAAGCTGGGCAGAGCTCGAAGACGCTTTTTGGGCAAACTTTCAAGGGACTTATGTCCGACCTCCGGATGCGGATGATTTGAGTCATATAACTCAACAGCCCGGAGAGTCAGCCCGACAGCTTTGGAATAGGTTTCTTACTAAAAAGAACCAAATTGTCGACTGCCCGAATGCCGAAGCCTTGGCAGCTTTTAAGCACAGCGTCCATGACGAATGGCTTGCCCGACACCTCGGCCAAGAAAAACCGAGAACAATGGCTGCATTAACAAGCCTCATGACCTGCTTTTGTGCGGGAGAAGACAGCTGGCTAGCCCGATGCAGCTCCAGCGACCCCAATACATCTGAAGTTAGAGATGAAAATAGGAAATCATGGCGCAACAACAATAACAAACGCTGGAATAAAAGAGACAGCACGAAGAGCACGGTAGTACACGCCGGATTCAAAAGCTCTCGGCCAGGTCAGCAAAAGCCGGCCCCTAAAGGCGCCAGAGACGAACTGTCCAACCTAAACAAAATTCTGGACCAAATATGTCAGGTCCATAGCACCCCTGGCAAACCAGCCAATCATACCCACAGAGAATGTTGGGTCTTCAAGCAGTCCGGCAAGCTCAACGCCGTACACAAGGGGGAGGATACACCAAGCTAAGATGAGGATGAGCCTCTCAAGGAAGACACTAGGGAACAAAAGAAATTTCCACCAGATGTCAAAACAGTAAACGTGTTACACGTGATCAATGGCAGAAACAAAACGACACTCCCAGAAAAATACGCCCGAAGGCCTATCACCGCGGAGTCCTGCCACTGGTCGTCTCAACCGATCACTTTCGACCATCGTGATTACCCAGCAAGTGTCCGGCGTGCAGGATGGGCTGCCCTGGTATTAGACCCAATAATTGACGGATACCACTTCACACGAGTCCTGATGGACGGTGACAGCAGTCTAAACCTGATATAACAGGATACAATCCGTGAAATGGGGATAGACCCAACAAAAAATTGCCATAGAAATATTACCTTTAAAGGAGTAACGCCAGGTCCAGGGGCTCATTGCACGGGCTCCCTGCTACTAAAAGTTATATTCGGCTTCCCTAATAACTTCCGTAGCGAACATTTAACCTTCCACATCGCTCCGTTTCAAAGTGGCTATCAAGCACTACTCGGACGCGAAGCTTTCGCTCGCTTTAACGCAATACCACACTACGCTTCCCTGACACTCAAGATGCCCGGTCCACGTGGCATCATTACAGTGAACGGAAGTATTAAGCGATCTCTGCGCGCCGAAGAGCATGCGGCTGCCCTGGCAGCCACACACTAAAAACGGCCTCACCAACTAAAGCATTTAGCAGGTTGTCACGACCTCGGACACGGTTAGACGAGTCCGGCGCAGCCATATGCAATTTTTACCGGATCAATGATCACACCCCTATTACAAATACAAGGGGCTCAACGTGCGCAGACAAGCGGCAATTCTTACTTACCTTGAATTATACATAATTTCTTTCAAAAACTATCTTTTTGCACGACAGCTTTTTCACCTAAGCTCCTCTCTTTTACAGACAATCATCATGCTACACCCGTCCAGGATATAGCACAATGGAGACACAGGCGCAGACGTGCAGCAGGGACCCGATCCAAGGATTCTTTTTAGATTAAGACCCTGCGTAAACCTTTTTTACTGTCTCTTGTTGATACATATCCACCGAATTCTCAGCACAGTTGAGAAGGATGCTGGCGTCTTGGCATGTGGCCACGTCAGAATAATGCACGTACCTGGACACAAGGGGCTTCTTATGAAGGGCACTATTTAGGCCCGGTTTATACCATAAAGACCGAATACCTTAGGGAGTGTTCGGCGTCGCGAGTTTGGCCTTATATGCATCAGCTCTGAATCATTGTCTTTGGTCAAATGTTGGGTTTGCCCGGCTCCTGTGTTTTGGTGCCTTACGTTCTGCTTTACCGGCTAAGGTAGCACCAGGAGAACTACTGCGATTGTGCCCTGGTTCATCCGGACGAGCACCTCAGTAGAGAAAGCCGAAAACTGACTGTCATGATATAGCGTGAGAGTGGTCAACCACTCAGTGACCTATCGGAATGTTAGAATTCCTCTGCCTTAACGAAGGGCCGTTTCCCGTCCAGGCATGTACGCACCCCGCGATCGGGAGAGTGCGGAGCCACCAGGGGCTATCTAGTAGCCCCACTGTCAAACTCCTATGGCTAAGTGAAAGTGTTAAAGCATTATAGTCCGGTTGCCTCGTTCACTACGCTATCACCTCAATAGGACCAAGACGCTGGGTTAAGTGTGAACACGCATTTTTTGCGAACACCCCCGCATTTTATGCGTGGGGGTTGAAGCTGAGGCTGCAATCTTTCAGGTTATACACAGGTATACATAAACGGCCGCACAGGAGGCATCATACTACTTTCAGGCAAAAGTATAAAAATAACCTTATAAAAAATTCATAAAAAGCATTGTGCTTTCAATGAAAATACATATCAGTCAAACATAAAAAATTTCGAGCACTGGGCCTCTATCAAACGAGCACCCTCGAGAACCTCTTCGAAATAGTGCTCGGCAACCACCCGGCCTATGGCCGATCCCTGCGCTGCAACAGTGGTACGTCAATCTCCGCCCAGTATGCTTTAACATGGGCAAGGGCCATCCGCGAGCCTTCTATGCACGCCGACCTCTTCATCGCATTAATGCGCGGCACCGCATCAAGGAACTGCTGCACTAAGCTGAAATAGCTGTTTGGATTTGGTCTTTCCGGCCATAGCTGATCCACAACAGACCTCATGGTGAGTCCGGACAACCTATTCAGTTCGGCCCATTTGGCTAGCTAGTCAGTCAATGAAAGCGGATGCTCTGGAACATGGAATTGCGTCCAGAACAGCTTGCCCACTTCACAATCTGTCTGACCTTGGAAGTACTTGGCCGCATCGGTAGCGCTCGCCGCCAAATCCATATACGCATCTACTGAACTCCACAGCCGATCCAGAGGGGCATACCGAGGATCTCCGAACTTCCTCCATAACATGAAGGGTTTCCCAGCCGCAATATCCCTGGCTTCCCGCAGCTCCTCCTTCTTTGCTCTCATAGCAGAACGGGTGTCTTTGTCCGCTGCCGCGGCCTTCTCAAGGTCCGTTGCCTTCGCTCGGTTTTCTTTTTCAAGGAACCGGCAACGGTCGGCAGTGTCTTTTAATTCTATGGCCATCTTGGCCATCTTCTCCTGGCTCTCACAATGTGCGGCCTTCTCGGCTTTCAACTCTTCGGCTGCCTTCAAAGCAGCCGCATTACTAATCCTCGCTTGTTCCTTGGCTCGGGCTAGTTCCGCCCGCAAGGCTTCCACGGTGGCAGCTCCATCTGCAGTCATAACATATTAAAGATACTGGCATTATGTTGCTCTTACTATGTGGCGTTCACCGGATAATAACACTTACCCCGTGCCTCGGCAAGCCTCTTCTTAACAAGCTCGATGTCGGCGTCTGCCGCATCCAGTTGCCGTTTTAATTGGGCAAACTCCATAGTCCGGCTAGCCACCAGAGCTTCCACCACCTGCACATAGAGGCAGTTTGGTTATTGCCTGGGAATATGATCCTCTGTTCGCCGCCGTTCTTGACGACAACCAGAGTCTCAGGAGCTACTATCTACACAGGGCACACCTAACATGTGCAGTACTATCACATATTATCTCACATACCTCAAAGCCTGTCAATAGACTCATAAAGGCTTCATGTAATCCGCTTTAAGTGGACGAGATTCTCTCCATCACCGTACCCATCAGCTTACGGTGCTCTTCTGAGATGGCCGCTCGCGCCACCAACTCCCTCAGAACGTCCGACCGCACACCAGACGGTGCCGGACTCTTTCGTATGCTCTCTTCGGGAGCCGGACGCTGGGGACTTTGGGGGTCTACAGGATTATCGTCTGGCCTCACCGGATCCGGAGAGGCCCTCCACAACGACACTTCGGGGTCGCCCGCTTCTGGAGCGGAGGAGTCCGGGGGAGGCGTTTCGCTCTCCATCATCTCTGGAAGAAGATCCCCCGAAGACGAGATCATTTGAGAGGGGCTGAGGCCCGAACTGCAAGATAGATGCGGTGGTTATTTTCTCAGAGGAAAAATATAGCATACCCTTGCTATTAAAATATTTTTGATGACTTACGACTCGTTGGAGGGCTGATCCCCCCGCGGACTCTGTGCGGCAAAAGCACCCCCCAAGGCAGGACCCTCAGTGGGAGACCTCTTCTCCCGTTTGGAGGCTTCAGCTTCCGGATCCTTGGAAGCAGTCCTTTTCCTCCCCCGATCGTCCTCCTTCGTGGAGACGCTCACTCCCTCGGTTGGAGCGGATAGCGATGGGGGCCCGTGTCCACCCGCATTATCTCCCTCGGTATCTTCCTTCAAGGGCTCCGGGCAAGGTGCGACCTTGAGCACCTTCTCCAATACCGGATTTTCTAAACCCTCAGGAAGGAGGGCCAAACAACGAATCATCTTCGCCTTTGTTAGCCAGTCCTGGTCAAAGAGCGAACTCTCAGAAATAACTTCAAATAAAAGACAGCGTGTTCGGCTAGAGGATTTCTTACTTGTTCGGCGGCGCGGTTACTGCTCAGGCCCACGTCCTCGGTGATATCCGGGCATTCCACTTGAGGTCCGAAGAATGACTTGTACATCTCCTCATGCGTCAGGCCGAGGAAACTTTGAATGCCACGTGGTCCCTCTGGGTTGAACTCCCACAAGCGCAGGGGTCGGCGTTTGCAAGGCTGGACTTGATGAACCAGCATAACTTGTATTACCGCAACCAAATTAAAATCTCCCTCGAAGAGATCTCGGATGCGGCTTTGCAGCATAGGAACGTCCTTGGCTGGACCCTAGCTCAGACCCCTGCTCATCCATGACATCAGTTGTGGTGGGGGGCCCGAGCGGAAAGCGGGGGCAGCGCCCACTTGGCACTTCTGGGAGCCGTGACGTAAAACCACTCCCGTTGCCATAATTCGGACACCTCTGAAAAGGAACCTTTCGGCCATGGAGCTCCTGCCATCTTGCCTATTGATGCACCTCCACACGTTGCATATTGCCCTTCGATCATCTTCGGTTGTACTTCAAAGGTCTTGAGCCACAGGCCGAAGTGAGGGGTCACATGGAGGAAGGCCTCACACACGACAGTAAATGTCGTGATGTGGAGAAAGGAGTCCGGAGCTAGATCATGGAAATCTAGCCCGTAATAGAACATCAAGCCCCAGACGAAAGGATCCAGAGTGAGGCCTAGACCTCGGAGGAAGTGGGAGACGAACACAACGTTCTCGTTGGGTTCAGGAGTAGGGCCGACCTGCCCTCGAGCAGGCAGCCGATGCGAAACCTCGGCGGTCAGGTATCTGGCCTCCCTCAACTTCTTAATGTCCTCTTCCGTCATGGAGGAGGGCATCCATCGGCCTTGAAGGCTGGATCCGGACATGATTGAAGATCCAGAGCACCTATCCTGGGCTTTGGGTGTTAGAACTCGAGGCAGAGGAAGGATTCGATTGAGCACGAGAGAGAAAAAGCAAAAACTTTGTCCCTTTATAAAGATGGTGAATATCAAGCGTCCTCTCCATAGCCGTTTAGGACTTCCCTATAATCTAGGAGTCCTCGACACGGTTGGGTTACCCATGATCGTATTAATGAGAATCCCATAATTGGGGGAACACGATCTCTGCTTCGGCAAGACGTGTGACGAAACTGCCTTGCGTTATGTGTGGAGTTGGTTAAAAGAAACGGTTCGAATAATCACTGGGCCATGGCATAACGTCATGCTGCCAAAACAAGTCAGCAAATTAGATCTACGAAAGAGTTATTCTCTCTGCGGTGGAATGTGGAATTTATTTTGCAGGGTCGGACACTATCCTCGTATTCGACTTCTTCTGTCATGTATTCGGAGAAGGAACCCGCCTTGCAATGCCGAAGACAACTTCACGCCGGACTCATCGTCATGGAAGCCTGGTTCAGGGGCTACTGAGGGAGTCCTGGATTAGGGGGTCTCCGGACAGCCGAACAATCTCCATTGGCCGGACTGTTAGACTATGTAGATACAAGATTGAAGACTTCGTCTCGTGTCCGGATGGGACTCTACTTGGCGTGGAAGGCAAGCTAGACAATACGTATATGGATATCTCCTCCTTTTTAACCGACCTTGTGTAACCCTAACCCTCTCCGGTGTCAATATAAATTGAAGGGTTTTAGTCCGTAGGACAACAATCACAACATACAATCATACCATAGGCTAGCTTCTAGGGTTTAGCCTCTCGAATCTCATGGTAGATCTACTCTTGTAACACGCATATCTTCAATATTAATCAAGCAGGATGTAGGGTTTTACCTCCATCAAGAGGGCCCAAACCTGGGTAAAACTTCGTGTCCCTTTCCTCATGTTACCATCCGGCCTAGACGCACAGTTCGGGACCCCCTACCCGAGATCCGCTAGTTTTGACACCGACAGGGAGAACATTGTATTGAGATCCAAAAAGAGAGAAGAAGCCATCTAGCTACTAACTGTGGACCCGTAGGTCCGAGGTAAACTACTCACACATCATCGGAGAGGCTATGGTGTTGATGTAGAAGCCCTCCGTGATCGATGCCCCCTCCGGCGGAGCTCTGGAACAGGCCCCAAGATGGGATCTCGTGGATACAGAAATTTGCGGCGGTGGAATTAGGGTTTTGGCTCCGTATCTGATCGTTTAGGGGTACGTAGGTATATATAGGAGGAAGGAGTACGTCAGTGGAGCAACAGGGGGCCCGCGAGGGTGGAGGGCGCGCCTGGTGGGGGTGGGCGCGCCCTCCTACCTCGTGGCCTCCTCTTTTCTTTCTTGACGTAGGGTCCAAGTCTCCCGGGTCTTGTTTGTTAAGAAAATCACGTTCCCAAAGGTTTCATTCCATTTGGACTCCGTTTGATATTCCTGTACTTTGAAACCCTAAAACAGGCAAAAAACAGCAATTCTGGGCTGGGCCTCCGGTTAATAGGTTAGTCCCAAAAATAATATAAAAGTGGAAAATAAAGCCCAATAATGTCCAAAACGGTAGATAATATAGCATGGAGCAATCAAAAATTATAGATACGTTGGAGACGTATCAAGGAACACCTTGTGTGCTATCAAACATCACAACGAAACTGGGTGATTATAAAGATGCTCTACAAGTGTCTCCGATGTTGTATGTTGAGTTGGCATAGATCGAGATTAGGATCTGTCACTCCCCGTATCGGAGAGATATCTCTGGGACCTCTCGGTAATGCACATCACTATGAGCCTTGCAAGCAATGTGACTAATGAGTTAGTTACGGGATGATACATTACAGAATGAGTAAAGAGACTTGCCAGTGACGAGATTGAAATAGGTATGATGATACCACGATCGAATCTCGGGCAAGTAACATACCGATGACAAAGGGAACAACGTATATTGTTATGCGGTTTGACAGATAAAGATCTTCGTAGAATATGCAGGAGCCAATATGAGCATCCGGGTTCCGCTATTGGTTATTGACCAGAGATATGTCTCGGTCATGTCTACATAGTTCTCAAACCGTAGGTTCCGCATGCTTAACGTTCAATGACGATTTGTATTAAGAGTTATGTGATTTTGATGACCGAAGTTTGTTCGGAGTCCCGAATGATATCACGGACATAACGAGGAGTCTCCAAATGGTGGAGAGGTAAAGATTCATATATTGGAAGGTTACATTCGGACACTGGAATTGTTCGGATCGTTTCGGATAAGTTTTGGAGTACCGGGGGTTACCGAAACCCCTCGGGAAGTTCATGGGCCTTCATGGGCCTTAGTGGAAAGGAGAGGAGGGCCACAAGGGAGGCCACGCCCCCATGGCCAGTCCGAATTGGACTAAGGAGGGGGGCACCCCCTCTTTCCTTCTCCCCTCTTCCTCCTTCCCTCTCTCTCCCTCTCTTGGAAAGGAAGGGAACTGCAACTAGGACTGGGAATCCTAGTTGGACTCCCCTATGGCGCGCGCCCCCCTATGGCCGATCTCCTCTCCTACCCCCTTTATATACGTGGGAGGGGGGCACCCCAAAGGCACACCAAGTCTTCTCTTATCCGTGTGCGGTGCCCCCCTCCACGGTTACACACCTCGGTCATATCGTTGTAGTGCTTAGGCGAAGCCCTGCGCTGGTAATTTCATCATCACCGTCAACATGCCATCATGCTGATGAAACACTCCCTTGTCCTCAACTGGATCAAGAGCTCCAGGGACGTCATCGATCTAAATGTGTGCTGAACACGGAGGTGCCGTACGTTCGGTGCTCGGACCGTTGAATCGCGAAGACGTTCAACTACATCAACCGCGTTACTAAACGCTTCCGCTTTCGATCTACGAGGGTACGTGGACACACTCTCCCCTCTCGGCTATGCTTCTCCTAGATAGATCTTGCGTGATCGTAGGATTTTTTTGAATTACTACGTTCCCCAATAGTGGTATCAGAGCCAGGTCTATAAGTAGATTTTATATGCATGAGTAGAACACAATGAGTTGCAGGTGATAATAGTCATATTGCTTACCAGCAATGTCTTACTTCGATTCGATGGTATTGTTGGATGAAGCAGCCCAGACCGACATTACATGCCCGCGTTCATGAGACTGGTTCTACCGACGTGCTTTGCACATAGGTGGTTGGCGGGTGTCTGTTTCTCCAACTTCAATTGAATCGACTTTGACTACGCCCGGTCCTTGTTGAAAGTTAAAACAACACACTTGATGAAAAATCGTTGTGGTTTTGATGCGTAGGTAAGAACGGTTCTTGCTAGAAGCCCGTAGCAGCCACATTAAACTTGCAACAACAAAGTAGAGGCCGTCTAACTTGTTTTTGTAGGGCATGTTGTGATGTGATATGGTCAAGACGTGATGAGATATAAATTGTTGTATGAGATGATCATGTTTTGTAAAAGTTATCAGCAACTGGCAGGAGCCTTATGGTTGTCATTTTATTGTATGAAATGCAATTGCCATGTAATTGCTTTACTTTATCACTAAGCAGTAGCGGTAGTCGTAGAAGCAATAGTTGGCGATACGACAACAATGCTACGATGGAGATCAAGGTGTCAAGCTGGTGATGATGGTGATCATGACGGTGCTTTGGAGATGGAGATCAGAGGCACAAGATGATGATGGCCATATCATATCACTTATATTGATTGCATGTGATGTTTAATCTTTATGCATCTTATTTTTCTTAGTACGGCGGTAGCATTATAAGATGATCCCTCACTAAATTTCAAGGTATAAGTGTTCTCCCTGAGTATGCACCATTGCTACAGTTCGTCGTGATGAGACACCATGTGATGATCAGGTGTGATAAGCTCTATGTTCACATACAACAGGTGCAAGCCAGTTTTGCACGTGCAGAATACTCGGGTTAAATTTGATGAGCCTAGCATATGCATATATGGCCTCGGAAGACCGAAAGGTCGAACGTCAATCATATAGTAGATATGATCGACATAGTGATGTTCACCATTGAAAGCTACCCCATCTCATGTGATGATCGGACATGGTTTAGTTCATATGAATCACATGATCATTTGGATGACTAGAGGGATGTCTATCTAAGTGGGAGTTCTTAAGTAATATGATTAATTGAACTTTAATTTATCATGAACTTAGTACCTGATAGTATTTTGCATATCTATGTTGTTGTAGATCAATGGCCCGTGCTACCGTTCCCTTGAATTTTAATGCGCCTAGAGAATGCTAAGTTGAAATATGATGGTAGCAACTACACAGACTGGGTTCATAACTTGAGGATTATCCTCATTGTTGCACATAAGAATTATGTCCTGGAAGCACTGCTAGGTGCAAGACCCGCTGTTGGAGCAACTCTGGACATTGTGAACGTCTGGCAGAGAAAATCTGATGACTACTCGATAGTTCAGTGTGCCATGCTGTACGGCTTAGAATTGGGACTTCAATGACGTTTTGAACGTCACGGAGTATATGAGATGTTCTAGGAGTTGAAGTTAATATTTCAAGCAAATGCCCGAATTGAGAGATATGAAGTCTCCAATAAGTTCTATAGCTGCAAGATGGAGGAGAATAGTCCTGTCAGTGAACATATACTCAGAATGTCTGGATACCACAACCACTTGACTCAACTAGGAGTTAATCTTCCTGATGATAGTGTCATTGACAGAGTTCTTCAATCACTGCCACCAAGCTACAAAAGCTTTGTGATGAACTATAATATGCAAGGGATAGATAAAACAATTCCCGAGCTCTTCACAATGCTAAAGGTTGCGGAGATAGAAATCAAGAAGGAGCATCAAGTGTTGATAGTTAACAAGACCACCAGTTACAAAAAAAGGGCAAAGGGAAGAAGGGGAACTTCAAGAAGAACGGCAAGCAAGTTGCTGCTCAAGTGAAGAAGCCCAAGTCTGGACATAAGCCTAAGACTGAGTGCTTCTACTGCAAAGGGACTAGTCACTAGAAGCGGAACTGCCCCAAGTATTTGGTGGATAAGAAGGATGGCAACGTGAAAGGTATATTTGATTACATGTTATTGATGGTACCTTACTAATGCTCGTAGTAGTGCATGGGTATTTGATACTGGTTGTTGCTCATATTTGCAACTCGAAACAGGGGCTACGGATTAAACGAAGATTGGCTAAGGACGAGGTGACGATGCGCGTGGGAAATGGTTCCAAAGTCGATGTGATCATTGTTGGCACGCTACCTCTACATCTACCGTCGGGATTAGTTTTTGACCTAAATATTTGTTATTTGGTGCCAGCGTTGAGCATGAACATTATATCTGGATCTTGTTTGATGCGAGACGGTTATTCATTCAAATCGGAGAATAATGGTTCACTGGTGCACGTCGGTCCTAAACAAACGGTTTTTACCCTCTTCCATAACGGCATTTGGAACCGTCGCCAAGTGAGTGTGGGCGATAGGGGGTCCTTCCCACACGACCCAGAAACCATCGGAGATATGCCCTCCTGGCACACACGTTCGGCAAAATGAGGTTGTGTGCGACCGGCGAGCACTCAAATACGGAAATACGTACAATAGAGCTAAAAAATACAATTATACGGCGAAATTGTTCCGGTCGCAAGTACATCCCACACAGTCAGTCCCTGCTAAATGTTTCCGTTTGTCTGCACATCCCACACAGTCGCTCCAAGGAAAACGTTTCCGTTCAAAGGTACATCACACACAATTTTTCATGTTAAATCATTTGCGTTATTGAATGTAGCACACACGGTCCACAGAAGAAACTGTGTGGCAAAGGCTTTCCATGACACACATTTTTTATGTGGTAAACGTTTGCGCAAGGTGTCCTAACACAAACAGTTTTCAAGAGAAAGTCGTGTGTGATTGTTCATTGATCCAACACGGTTTATTCCTAGAAACTGTGTGCGTTGCCTGAGGCCATCGCCCATGGTATTTTTTCAAAAATTGTTTGCAATATCAAAACCCAATTAGCAGGTTAATTGCCCTATTATTAATAATCCATTTATTAATCTAAATGACATTCATATTAAGCACACAATATATTTCATTTCCATATTATGGAATCAAAATTTCATAATTGAAATACATCAGAGTACAACATGATATATCTTCAGCACTCAGCTACCCCATTACACAACTGCACCAGTAGCAATTTCCACATGCAACATGTAGAACCTTTCAAAATTAGCATCATAGACGGTATATAGACAGATGCATCTCATCTGGAAAACTGCTGAAGTGGAAGGCGAATATTGAGCCTTCATTCATGATGAAGGTCTTTGCAACTTTAGGCCAGTGCTTGTGGATGATTGACCATCTGTCCTTCAACCTCTTCAGGAACACTTCAATATTGAATCATGGGTGTTGTATGAAAACCTTCCTCGCCTCCTGACCATAGAGGTGGTTTGAGAGGTAATCATCAGTGAACTGCTTTGGAAAGGCCTGAAAACAAGGATGTGCATAAATATCTTCTCTATATTGGAAATGGGGAAAGGAATAAAAAAAGGCAAGGTATAATAGTTAGTACCATCTTGTAGTGAACTGATGTCTACCTCATTGTGCAGACAAAGATCTTGTTGCTTTTTGTCACTAATTTCTTTATCCTAACAATCTTTCTGAGTTTCTTGATTTGATTGATATTCATGGACAACTCATTTCCCCATATGCAAAAAGGGTCGAACAGTGTCAAAACATCTGACAGCAGGACCTACATGTGCAAGACCAAATTGTTAGAAACCAAAATATTAGAATGGTTCCTGCAATTGCACAATAATGTGTTATTAGACAACAGACCATGCACGTGCTAACCTCGATTGTAAACCTCAGTGCTTCCCATTGTTTCCCTGCAACACATATAAGGTAGTTAGTCATCAGGTTAAGTAAGGGTTCGCATGATATCAGTAAAATATGTTGATGAAAAATAAGCACATTGCAGATTCATCAGATTAATTGAAGCCACACGGAAAACCCATTTACGCAAACCAAGCATGATTAAGAACTAGGAAATATAGCACTTGTATATGTTTCGCATGTATTAAGTGTAGCCAAATTCGATTTATTCCTCACATGCACAACAATGCAAAATTCTACCCACGACAATTGGACATCGCATTGCAGAATTGAACCAAGCAGTTAACTAAACACCACAACAAATGAACCAAACATTAACTGAGCACCACATTGCACAATATAACATTGAACCAAGCAGTTAACTAAACACCACAACAAATGAACCAAACATTAACTGAGCACCACATTGCACAATATAACATACTCCTAATAGAAGATCAGAGAGTTAACTAAACAGTTAACTACAACCAATTGTAGCAATTGTATTTGTTTCTCCTGTATTTACCACAACCAAATTCAATTTATTCCTCACATGGTATACAATAACAGAATGCAAACACAATTTTGTAAAGATAAATTCGATTTATTTCTCACATGGAAGAAAATACAAAATTGCAGCGTGAAGAATTGAACATCACATTTGCAGAATTGAACCAAACAGTTAACTGAAGACGACAACTAATTAACAAAACTGTTAATAAGTGAGCACCACACTGCACGACATATGTAACATATACACTAGAGCAACATATTGCATGGTGAAATTAGATAGCACAATTCACTAGATTTGGTGAAGGAAAGGCATGAGGAGCACACGCAACGGGTAAACCGAACATGCTTAACCGGCGTAGCTAGAAATTGGCAAGGTGCTCCTACAAGATCTGGGGGTCAGCATGAATGACAACCATCGCGACCTCATCCGCACGTGTGGCCATGATTTGCTTCTCCGCTGCCAAATGCTCCTTGAGGTCCTAGACACCGCGTGCACCATGGCTTAGGCCGGCGCTTATTTGATGGAGAGGTCGGTGATTTTGGTGGAAGGTGTCGCGCTCGCACCGGCGGACGGGGCATGTGGGATGTGGAAGGAGGAGGAGGAGGAGGATGGGGGTCTGATACGTCTCCAACGTATCTATTTTTCGAAACACTTTTGCCCTTGTTTTGGACTGTAACTTGCATGATTTGAATGGAACTAACCCGGACTGGCGTTCTTTTCAGCAGAATTGCCATGGTGTTATTTTTGTGCAGAAATAAAAGTTCTTGGAATGACTTGAAAATCAACGGAGAATATTTTTGGAATATATAAAAAATACTGGCGAAAGAATAAATGTCAGGGGGCCCACACCCAATAAAAAGGATGATGAGGGTTTTGAGCGCTTTGCTGAAATGATTAGACCTATCTTTTTGTGTATGTGTTTGACTGATATACTTAAAATGAATCATTATGCTAAGTATATGAAAGATATTGTTACAAATAAGAGAAAGATACCGGAAGCTGAAATTTCCACTATGCTTGCTAATTATACTTTTAAAGGTGGAATACCAAAGAAACTAGGAGATCCCGGAGTACCAACTATACCATGCTCCATTAAAAGAAACTATGTTAAAACTGCTTTATGTGATCTTGGAGCCGGTGTTAGTGTTATGCCTCTCTCTTTATATCGTAGACTTGATTTGAATAAGTTTACACCTACTAAAATATCTTTGCAAATGGCTGATAAATCAACCTCTACACATGTCGGTATTTGTGAGGATGTGCCCGTTGTGGTTGCAAACGTTACTATTTTAACGGACTTTGCTATTCTTTATATTCCAGAGGATGATAGTATGTCTATTATTCTTGGTAGACCCTTTCTGAATATTGCAGGGGCTGTTATTGATTGCAACAAAGGCAATGCCACTTTTCATGTTAATGGTAATGAGCATATGGTACACTTTCTGAGGAAACAACCTCAAGTTCACAGTATCAACTCTATTGGAAAAAAAATTCAATGATTACTATTGGAGGTTTTGAATTTCCTCCTCCTACTGTCAAGAAGAAATATGAGTTTGAGGTAACCTAGTGTTATTCAAAATTTCTCTGGTTTCATGTTATTCGAAATGAGTTTGTTAACAAGACTTGATCAACCTTGTTAGTGGATTCCTTTTGATGAGCATGAGATGGATGAAGTTAGAAAGCACAACTTTTTGTACCCTCCTTTTACTTTGTGTTATTGATTTTAAATAAAGTAAAAATAGTATTTTCTGTCTGTTTTCTGAATTATCTTTGCAATAAAAAATACCCTGAAAATAAAATTTCTCCAAATGCCCTGAAAATGAAATATGATTTTTTCCAGAATATTTAAGAATTATTGGCACTGAGAACACACCAGGGGGCATCACCATGTGCCCACGAGGGTGGAGGGCGCGCCCTACCCCCCTGGGAGCGCCCCCTACCTTGTGGACCCCACGTGGGTCCCCCCACTTATTCTTGCACCCACACACTAGGTATTCCTCCAGAAAAAATCATCCACCAGCTCAAACCCATGTTCTAGATCATCTTGCTGCCATTTTCGATCTCCTTGCTCAAATCTACATTCACAAAACTTCTTTGGGGGATTGTTCTTCGATATGTGACTCCTCCAATGGTCCAATTAGTTTTTGTTCTAGTGCTTTATTTATTGCAAATTTTTGCTACTTAGGTGACCCTGTTCTTGAGCTTGCATGTCAAATTTATGTGGTCAAAAGTAGTTTTAATGCATGATATGGCCTCTAGGCACTTGTAGGAGTAGTTGCTATCATTTTTGTTGAGTTTGGTTCACTTTTATTTTAAGTTACTAAAAATTTCAGAAAATTTCAGAAAAAAGATGAGGAGATTCTTGAGGGGATCATCGAGCCGAAGCTCTAAGGATAAGCAAAGTGAAGAAAATAAGAATCCCAAATATAATCTCCCTCGTACTGCGCAGGTTCGGCCGTGTGAATGGCCTTGTGATGAGTTCTTGAGAGAAGCCAAGATTTATGAAGATTTTTATTATTTGGCTGAAAATGCAGACCTCACCGACTTCCTCCGCGACCAGTGTGAATAGTATATCTTACCCACCAATATTTTTGTGCAAAATTGTCATTTCCATGCTAGGAGATCACCACCTTCGGTGGAATTTTATTTATATGATGAGCATAAGGAGATGTAACTTTATGATTTTTGCCGGTTTTGTAGGATACCCTTTGAGGGCAGCATAGAGGAACCACATCGTAATGATGTGGAGGGATTTATTGATATGATTGCTGTAGGGGAAACGAGGAAATTTTCTGATGCAAGAATCACTAGCATACATTTTCCTGTTCTCCGTTACTTTGCAATATTTGCTAGTAGATGCTTAATTGGTCGCTGGATCTGTGGAAACCTTAGTGCCCTTGATATTGTTATTTTGCGCCATGCTTTGTTTCATGATACCATGTTTAGTTTAGGCGGTATTGTTGCTAAATGGTTAAATCTGAACCGTACAAAGGGTTCCGTCTTGGGAGGCATCTTCGCCTCGCGCCTTGCTGCACACTTTAACATACCTATTAGGCATTATGAGAAAGAGGAAAAGTTGATGCCTCATATTTTTCTAGATTATAAGAGCATGGTAGAACATGATTTTACTATTAATAATAAGAAGAAGATGCTTAACCATAGACTGATATTTAATAAGAATCACTTTGATACTATTACCTTGCCTTCTCCCTCTTTGTTCAACATATTTTCAGGCATGTACCTTGTTTTGCCGAAGGCCGTTCAGGCATACCAGAGCTTGACATCAGCTCCAGAGTCGGAGCCACTATCTGATCCTCACCGGCAGTCTGTTTATCAGTGGGATCCGGAGGAGATCGCCAACCAGTGGCACCCCAAAGACCCTTCTCAATACACCGGAGAGGGCAGTTTTGATCCGTGGACATAGACCAACTTAGGCCAAAAGCCTAAGCTTGGGGAAGTACGTATTTCTCACCGACATTACATTCATGTTCACACACTCATGCCAGTTGTCGATGCTCATACTTTTTCATTGTAATATCCATGCTAGTTTATTTTCTGCTTTAAGCTTTCTTCTTGTGTGTCTGAAAAACCTTAAGAAAACCCCAAAAAATTAGTTGTAGCCTTTAGCTAGCTTGCTTTCCATGCCTGTAGTAGTAGTAGTAATTAAAAATAAAACCCAAAAAGATTTCTCGTTCTTCTTTTCCTTGTTGGGAGCTTTCCCGTGTAAATAATTCTATTTCTTTTCTTTTCTTTGGGGGTCGAAAGGAGAAGACAATAAGGAAAATGTTGAGTGTCTTTCATATGCATTATTGTTGATCTAACAAAGAGCCATATTACCTTGTCTTCTCCCATCTATTGAATGCTTGCAGATTCCAGCTTAGTCCAATGCACGTGCACTATTATTATTATCCACACCATTGGGTCGTGCAAGTGAACGGCAATAATGACAAATATATGATGAACTGATTGAGATGAGAAAACCCGGTATGAACTCGACCTCTCTTGTTTTTGTAAATATGATTAATTCATCATTCCTAATTCAGCATATTATGAATGAAACATGTTTGCAATGACAATTAGAGATTATAGTTGCTCATGCCATGCTTAATTTGCTAGGAGTTTATAATGGTTTATCTTGCATGCCAACATGCTATTAAAATGGTTGTGATGTGGTATGATAGGGTGGTATCCTCCTTTGAACGATTCGAGTGGCTTGACTTGGCACATGGTCACGCATGTAGTTGAAACAAAATCAACATAGCCTCCACAATATTTATGTTCATGGTGAATTATATCCTACTCGTGCTTGCATTCAGTGTTGATTAATTTTAATGCATGTTCATGACGGTTGTCGCTCTCTAGCTGGCCGCTTCCCAGTCTCTTTCTAGCCCTCACTTGTACTAAGTGGGAATACTGCTTGTGCATCCAACTTCATAAACCCCAAAGTTATTCCATATGAGTTCACAATACCTTCCTATATGCGGTATCTACCTGCCGTTCCAAGTAAATTTGTATGTGCCAAACTCTAAACCTTCAAATAAAAATTCTGTTTTGTATGAGTATCAACTAGGGCTGTCTGTATCTTCCATGCTAGGTGGGTTATTCTCAAGAGGAGTGGACTTCGCTCCTCACTCACGAGAAAATGGCTGGTCACCGGGATGCCCAGTCCCATGCTCAAATCAAATCAAAATAATTGCAAAGAAAACTCCCCTAGGATTGTTGTTAGTTGGAGGCACCCGTTGTTTCGGGCAAGCCATGGATTCATGCTTGTTGGTGGTGGGGGAGTATAAATTTTACCATTCTGCTTGGGAACCGCCTATAATGTGTGTAGCATGGAAGATATCAAAATCTCTCAGTTGTTATGTTCACAATGAAAGTAGACCACTCAAAATATTATTTGTCTCTATTTCAAAACCGTGCTCTAGCACCTCTACAAATCCCTGCTTCCCTCTGCGAAGGGCCTATCCATTTACTTTTATGTTGAGTCATCATCCTCTTATTAAAAAGCACCAGTTGGAGAGCACTGTTGTCATTTGCATGCATTACTATTAGTTTACATTGAGTATGACTGTGACTGGATCTCTTTTACCATGAATTACACTGTCCAGTCAGCCCTTGATCTTCAGGGGTGCTCTGCATTTATGTTTTGCGGTCTCAGAAAGGGCTAGCGAGATACCATCTTGTTATATCATATTATGATTGTTTTGAGAAAGTGTTGTCATCCGAGATTTATTATTATTGCTCGCTAGTTGATTATGCCATTGATATGAGTAAACATGAGACCTAAATGTTATTGTGAATATGGTTAGTTAATAATCTTCGCTGAAAACTTGAATGCTGGCTTTACATATTTACAAGAACAAGAGCAAACAGAGTTTGTAAAAGTTTTTCTTTATCACTTTTAGTTTGTCAACTGAATTGCTTGAGGACAAGCAAAGGTTTAAGCTTGGGGAGTTGATACGTCTCCAACATATCTACTTTTCCAAACACTTTTGCCCTTGTTTTGGACTCTAACTTGCATGATTTGAATGGAACTAACCCGGACTAACGCTGTTTTTAGAAGAATTGCCATGGTGTTATTTTTGTGCAGAAATAAAAGTTCTTGGAATGACCTGAAAATCAATCGAGAATATTTTTGGAATATATAAAAAATACTGGTGAAAGAATCAACGTCAGGGGCCCACACCCTGTCCACGAGGGTGGGGGCGCGCCCCCTGCCTCGTTGGCCCCTTGACGCTCCATCGACCTCAACTCCAAGTCCATATATTCATGTTCAGGGAGAAAAAATAAGAGAGAAGGATTCATCACGTTTTACGATACGGAGCCACCGCCAAGCCCTAATCTCTCTCGGGAGGCCTGATCTGGAGTCCATTCAGGGCTCCGGAGAGGGGAATCCGTCGCCATCGTCATCATCAACCTTTGTCCATCACCAATTTTATTATGCTCACCGCTGTGTGTGAGTGATTCTATCATAGGCTTGCTGGAAGGTGATGGGTTGGATGAGATTTATTATGTAATCGAGTTAGTTTTGTTAGGGTTTGATCCCTAGTATCCATTATGTTCTGAGATTGATGTTGCTATGACTTTGCTATGCTTAATGCTTGTCACTAGGGACCGAGTGCCATGATTTCAGATCTGAACCTATTATGTTTTCATGAATATATGTGAGTTCTTGATCCTATCTTGCAAGTCTATAGTCACCTATTATGTGTTATGATCCGTTAACCCCGAAGTGACAATAATCGGGATACTTACCGGTGATGACCGTAGTTTGAGGAGTTCATGTATTCACTAAGTGTTAATGCTTTGGTCCGGTACGCTATTAAAAGGAGGCCTTAATATCCCTTAGTTTCCAATAGGACCCCGCTGCCACGGGAGGGTAGGACAAAATATGTCATGCAAGTTCTTTTCCATAAGCATGTATGACTATATTCGGAATACATGCCTACATTACATTGATGAACTGGAGCTAGTTCTGTGTCACTCTATGTTATAACTATTGCATGAGGACTCGCATCCGACATAATTATCCATCACTGATCCGTTGCCTACGAGCTTTTCATACATTGATCTTCGCTTATTTACTTTTTCGTGGCTACTATTACAATCACTATAAAACCAAAACTATTACTTTTGCTACCATTACCTCTACTATCATATTATTTTGCTACTAAATACTTTGCTGCAGATATTAAGTTTCCAGGTTTGGTTGAATTGACAACTCAGCTGCTAATGCTTGAGAATATTATTTGGCTCCCCTTGTATCAAATCAATAAATTTGAGTTCAATACTCTACCCTTGAAAACTGTTGCGATCCCCTATACTTGTGGGTTATCAGGGTCGGGTGTGCATTACCTACCTGGATAGAGGAGGCCGAGCAGCATGAAGGAGGGTCACCAGCAAGGAGGAGGCGGCGCTGCAAGGAAGGAGTGAAGGTTTCAACTTGGAAAGGAGGGCAGAAAGAGGGGAAATGTGGCTTTTGGTAGGGGGGGCGGGGAGGTAGATATTGCCGCGGAAGCCGAAAATTTGGAATCGCTTCAGCCAAAAAACTGGCACGCAAAGTGTCATCAGACACGGTCCCTTATTCAGAACCGTGTACGATATGTGGACATCACAAACGATTCAGATAGCTTAACCCATGTGTGATGAGTTTGAACGTCAAAAGTTTTGGTTCGAATTTCCATGGTTACAGTGGTCATCCAAGTCATTGCATAATCTGGGTACACAAAGGAGACTACAACACACCCACACTTCTTAATCGAGCAAGTTCAGCAATTAAACAGAGCTAGCTGACCTAAACATTACTCTAACAAATTAAATAACGGCACTCTTAATTAAACAAAACATAGAGTACTATTACATCTGGTGCTCATCGATCTCCGTCGCCTCTGCCATGTCTAGCTCGCACCCGACGGTCTCCTGGGGAAGCGGCTCCATGGCATTCATCGCACCATACTCGGCAAGCATCTCGCCATCTGCGTCCGACATCTCTTTGGAAAAGGCCGCCATGAGCTGGGCATGGGCGGACACGATATGGGCTTGGACAGGCTCCGTTGTCGCAAGGTATGCGGTGGAGGAACGGACGGCTGCTCGAACGCTCTTGGCGATTGCCAGCTCTTCGGCCGTGGGTTGCCGACCGATGTCGGAGAAGCTTTGTTCAATTTGTGCGGTGATCGCCAGGAGCTGGGCGTGGGCGGCCTCGACATGGTCGTGGGCGGCCTCAATGATTGCTAAGGCTGCCGCTGCGGAACGGACAGCTGTTGTGCCGCTCTCGCCAGTTGCTATCCCCAAGGCAGATGTTGCTGCCGCCACCTGAGAAGCAACAGCGGCCATTTGGACTGCCTTTGCTTTGCGGTCGCAAATTGCGGCTGCGCTAATGCACCTTGTTAGCACGCGCATGGCAGCTACAGTCGCACTCTTGCCAAAGTGGGCCACCGAAGTTGCCCTCACGACGCGGGTCCACGTGCCCATCTTTCACCGGCGACGATTGAACAGTGAAATGATATTTGGGGAGCGAGCTAGTGTGCTTGAGACTCTGGCTGTGGACTATAGCAAACGCACCTTCTCACGTAAGACATAGGCGTACTATACACCTATGGTGCTCCAATATATTTTGTACTACATCTCACACGGTTGCTGATAATAAACGGTGTGCGATCTACTTGATTTTTGATCTTGATTTGAATTACATAATGGGGTCACAACGGTAATGGATGGTGTTTGAGTTGCTAGACCTTTTATCTGGAGTGAACATGCAACTATATGTGTGTCGTAAAAGAATTGGAATTATTCAGGGTTCGCTTGAACATTTTATACATTAAATTGGTTTTCTAGCCATTTCAGGTGAACAATTCAAATTTGAACTACATGCACATGCTCCAATGCATATAAATTGGTTGAAAAATCAAATCTGTGTCCTTGGGTGCATGCTTAGGTCCCATGCAAGAAATGGGGATGAATTTCAAACACCAGGGCACCATTGATTGCATGCTATCATTGGAGCGACATCAACATTTCGTTCTACAAATTTTGTCCCATTTGGGGCAGGTTTGGGTATATGCTTCTCACAAACCGGAGCTTTTCACAACAAGCATGATGTTTTTCGGTAGGGAACGTCCCACCTTTGTGGATGAAACGATATCCATTGCCTCTTATTGCTTTCAAAAAAATTTCTCGTGTCAACATAGAACAACATGAGTGTTGTGTGATTTTTTGTGATTTTGGGGGTTCGTTTGGACATTTTTATGCATTAACTGAGTTTTCAATGCATTTTATGTGCATAATTCAAATTTGAACTACATGCACATGCATAGTGCATATAAATTGGTTGAAAAATCAAATCTATGTCCTTGGGTGCATGCTTAGGTCCCATGCAAGAAATGGGAATGAATTTGAAACACTTGGGAACCGTTGATTGCCGGCAAAACATTGAGATGTCTGGTTTTTAAATTCTAGTAAATCCAAAACTCGTTTGAAATTCATGAAACTTGGCATGCTATTATGGAGCGGCATCAACATGTCGTGGTACAAATTTTGTCCCATTTGGGGCAGGTTTGAGTATATGCTTCTCACAAACCGAAGCTTCTCACAACAAGCATGGTGGTTTTCGGTAGGGAACGTCCCACCTTTGTGGACGAAATGATATCCATTGCCTCTTATTGCTTTCAATTTTTTTCCCGTGTCAACATAGAACAACAGGAGTGTTTTGTGATTTTTTGTGATTTTTTGGGGTTCGTTTGGACATTTTTATGCATTAACTGAATTTTCAATGTATGTATGTGCATAATTCAAATTTGAACTACATGCACATGCTCCAGTCCATATAAATTGGTTGAAAAATCAAATATGTGTCCTTGGGTGCATGCTTAGGTCCCATGCAAGAAATGGGAATTAATTCAAATACCGGGGCACTGTTGATTGCCGGCAAAACATTGAGATGCATGGTTTTTAAATTCTAGTAAATCCAAAACTCGTCTGAAATTCATGAAACTTGGCATGCTATCATGGAGCGGCATCAACATGCTGTGGTACAAATTTTGTCCCATTTGGGGCAGGTTTGGGTATATGTTTCTCAGAAACTGGAGCTTCTCACAACAAGCATGATGGTTTTCGGTAGGGAACGTCCCACCTTTGTGGACGAAACAATATCCAATGCCTCTTATTGCTTTCAATTTTTTTTTCTCGTGTCAACATAGAACAACAGGAGTGTTGTGTGAATTTTTGTGATTTTTCGGGGTTTGTTTGGACATTTTTTATGCATTAACTGAGTTTTCAATGCATTTATGTGCATAATTCAAATTTGAACTACATGCACATGCTCCAGTGAATATAAATTTGTTGAAAAATCAAATGTGTGTCCTTGGGTGCATGCTTAGGTCCCATGCAAGAAATGGGAATGAATTTCAAACACCAGGGCACCGTTGATTACCGGCAAAACATTGAGATGCCTGGTTTTTAAATTCTAGTAAATCCAAAATACTGTTAACCATTCACGTGATGCCATGTGTCTTGGTTTTAATGGCTGTAGGAGGTGCCGTGCGGACAGGTGCTTGACCTTGATTGAATGGGAGGCGGGCGAGCGTCGTCCGGTGTGCAGGATGACCGAGAGGCGTGCAAGCTGTCCTTGAGTGCGTAGGCTCACCGGGAAGCGTGTGAGCTATACGCTGCGCAGGCTCACTAGGAAGCGAGCCCTTTGACTTCCATGGCCACCCGCCTTGCTCGCATCGTCTCCATTAATGGCGCCCAAGCCGCAGTTTAATTCACTTTTTAAATATAAAACACTCATCGCAAACGTTTTAGTTAGAACACCTATATGCAAACCGACAGCTTCCCTAGGAAGCCAAGAGAAAATGTGCCGAGCAGCATTTCTGCAGCTCTTCATCACAAACGTTTTAGATAGAACACCCGTATGCAAATTTAAAGCAGCGCAGGATTTGTGCATTCCTTCAGCGCAAACGGTTGTTTTGGATGACCCGTGTGGAACCACGTACAAACAATTTGGTAAGATTTGTCAATCCTTTTAACACTATGATTTGTCAAAATAAGAAGCTAAAAATCACTAGCAGTAGCTAATTTTTGCAACTAATATTCAGTAATTAAGCATAGATTTCATTCATAGATTAAGCAGTCATTCTTAATTTATACAAATAGTTCAACTCGACAGCTCAACGGACCAAACTTTTCCCCATTTGTTGCCAACCACTTACTGAAATAGCTAGTTCAACTATATATACTAGCTAATTTTAATTATGTTGTACAGTTCCACCACATCTATAGTCAGATGAACTGAAAAAAATAGCCCCTAAATACTACTACTACTACTGCGGAGGGGCTTTGTACTACTTCCCGCTGCCTCTCCTCTGCTGAGCGCGCTCAGTAAGAGGCGAAGGAGGAGGAGCCTACCGACGAGCTGGGCAACCGCAATGCGGTGCCTGCCGCTAATGCACCTTCAGCGATGCTCGCCTCAAACGCCCTCTGCCGCTCCAGATGACCCCTCTCGAAGCGGTGGTTCTCCTCATAGATCTCCTGATTCCTCGCCTCTGAGGCGGCGTGTGCCGCTGCCACTACGGCGGTAAGACTCTTTGTGTGCTCGACGAGGCACTCCTCCTCCTCCCGCAAGAACTCGGTGTAGCGCGCAAGGTCACTGTCGCATGTGTGGGCATCCACCTCCGCCTCCCACCTTCGTGCGGCGGTGGCGGAGCAGGTGATGACCCCGACGGTTGATGGTGGGCTGGCGGCCACGACGGCCGACGACGGGGTGGCGGCCACGATCACCACCTCCCGCCTTCGGGCCGCAGTGGAGGAGCGGGTGATGGCCACAGTGGCCGGCAGTGGGGTGGCGGCCATGATGGCCATGTCCCACCTTCGGGCTGCGGCGGCGGAGCGAGCGATGGCCCTGGCTTTCGACGGTGGTGTGGCGGCAACGGCGGCCGGCAACAGCTACCGACGAGCACCGGCGATGGAGCGTGTGGTGGGTGTTCCGCGCACACCCAACAGGGACGCCATGCACACTACACTACGCCAGGGATTGCGCCGCTGCCGCGGTGTAGCCTCCGAGCTGGAGCTGTCCTCTGATGACGGCGGAGTGGCCGAGCAACGACGACGGACCAGTGCCATTGGCGAAGGTGGGAGAAGTAGATGAGATAAGCTACAGGGATGGAGGGGAAAATGCGACGCAGGACTCGCCGGCCGTGAGGGTTTTTATAGCTAGCTGGTAAGCATTGGGATTTTAGGGGATTTCACCGAGTTGGGCGAGAAGCTTGCGCAGGAACCTGCGAGGTTGCATGGGAATGGTCTCACCGATGATTCATTGGCGCCACCGTTTGGCAAAAGGAACGCCCCCGCGCGCTCCGCAAGCTTGCGCTGTAAGCCATCTTTTATTCCATGCCGCCCGCCCCCCTTTTATTCCTGCGGCCATTTACCTTCATCTCTCGTCTCACACGTCACAATAAGCACACCCACGAGGACACATATAGAGAGGACATCCAGCGGTTCCGATGGCGCTCCCTGTGTCTCCAATGGCGCTCCCAGTGGCCGACGACGACAACAGCGGGCAGTTCACCACGCATCATGTAGTGGAAACCCACATGAGGGGGAAGGCCCTATCGGTGGCGTACACGAATGATCCGGTCTCGGTGGAGAGCTCCATCCAAACTATGGAGCAGTTCCTTGCCGAGGACAAGTACCGAGTGGTCGGCTTCGACCTCGAGTACACCATCGGTCGTGCCGGACACAATCAGAAGGTTGCCGTCGCCCAGCTGTGCGTGTGACATGACGTCCTCGTCTACCACTTCCACCTTGCCACAAGGCCTTGCAAGCGTTTCTCCAGGTTTATAAAGAGCTCCGACTACAATTTCGCTATGGTGGACACCACCAACGATCTAAAAGCGCTCAAGGTTTCGTACTTGAAATGCCCGAATTTTGTCAACATCCAGCACCACTATAAGGTCTGGGGCACCGACAAAAGCAAACTAAACTCCCTGGTTGACCTCACCTCAGCCATCATCGACCCCTACTATGCGAAGATGAAGCAAGAGAGCAATAAGGACAAGAACGACTGGCACAGTGTGTGGCATAAGAGACTGGATGAACAACATGTCAAGTACGCGGCCATGGACGCGTACACAAGCTACTAGATGTACATGCAGATCGTTGACATGAGGAACTGTCTTCTTCCTAACCCATACAAGGGATCATGCCACATAGCAGTGGCAGGAGCGTCACAAGAAGTGGATGACTAGACGATCGTTTCTCCTACTTTAGAATGCACACAATTGTTTACTGAGGTGTGTGTGAATGATCTGTATAGTCACTTATGTAATTGGATGTTTACTTCAATTATATATATATACACATGTTATTCTACTTTAGATAGAGCAATTCACATGACTTATTAGCAGCAATCGTCTGTGTTATTATTGGTCTTCGCCCACATTTCAGATTACGGACCTGTTTGCCGTGTATCACACACATCTTGTTCAGTTGAACCGTTTCCATTGTGTTGCCTAATCACACACAGTTCATCCCAGTGAACCGTATGTTGTATATCGCACACGCCTTCATCTAGCTGCCTGTTTCTTTTGTGCCTCCTCATCACAAACAGTTCATTGAGCTGAACCGTATGCCCTGCATCGCACACGCAACTAAATTCTGAACCGTGTCTGATGCATCTATCATTTCAAACGTTTTACACCTTTTTTGACGGTCTTTTACACCACCGTTTGTGATTATGGCATCACACACAGTATCGTCGAAGGGTCTCTAATTCAACTATCGCGTTTGGACCATCCTGCAGTAGTGGTTGTTCTATTTATATGAGTAATATCTTTTATGGTCATGCACCCTTGATGAGTGGTCTATTTTTGTTGAATCTCGATAGTAGTGATACACATATTCATAATATTGAAGCCAAAAGATACAAGTTTAATAATGATAGTGCAACTTATTTGTGGCACTGCTGTTTAGGTCATATTGGTGTAAAGTGCATGAAGAAACTCCATGCTGATGGGCTTTTGGAACCACTTGATTATGAATCACTTGATGCTTGCGAACCATTCCTCATGGGAAAGATGACTAAGACTATGTTCTCCGGAACAATAGAGCGAGCAACTGACTTGTTGGAAATAGTACATACTGATGTAGGCGGTCCAATGAGTATTGAGGCTCGCGGCGGGTATCGTTATTTTCTGACCTTCACAGATGATTTGAATAGATATGGGTATATCTACTTGATGAAACATAAGTCTGAAACATTTGAAAAGTTCAAAGAATTTCAGAGTGAAGTGGAAAATCATCATAACAAGAAAATAAAGTTTCTACGATCTGATCATGGAGGTGAATATTTGAGTTATGAGTTTGGCTTCATTTGAAACAATGTGGAATAGTTTCACAACTCACGCCACCTGGAACACCATGGCGTAACGGTGTGTCCGAACATCATAACCTCACTTTATTAGATATGGTGCGATCCATGATGTGTCTTACTGATTTACCACTATCATTTTTGGGTTATGCTTTAGAGACGGTTGCATTTACATTAAATAGGGCACCATCTAAATCCGTTGAGACGACACCATATGAACTATGGTTTGGCAAGAAACCCAAGGTGTCGTTTATTAAAGTTTCGGGCTGCGATGCTTATGTGAAAAAACTTCAACCTAATAAGCTCGAACCCAAATCGGAGAAATGTGTCTTCATAGGATACCCAAAGGAGATAGTTGGGTACACCTTCTATCACAGATCCAAAGGCAAGATATTCGTTGCTAAGAATGGATCCTTTCTAGAGGAGTTTCTCTCGAAAGATGTGAGTGGGAGGAAAGTAGAACTTGATGAGGTAATTGTACCTTCTCCCTTATTGGGAAGTAGTACATCACAGAAATAAGTTCCAATGATTCGTACACCAATCAGTGAGGAAGATAATGATGATGATCATGAAACTTCTGATCAAGTTACTACTGAACCTCATATGTCAAACAGAGTAAGGTCCGCACCAGAGTGGTACGGTAATCCTATTCTGGAGGTTATGTTACTTGACCATGATGAACCTATGAACTATGAGGAAGCAATGATGAGCCTAGACTCTGTGAAATGGCTTGAGGCCATGAAATTTGAGATGGGATCCATGTATCAGAACAAAGTATGGACTTTGGTTGACTTGCTCGATGATCGGCAAGCCATAAAGAATAAATGGATCTTCAAGAAGAAGACTGACACCGACGGTAATGTTACTGTCTACAAAGCTCGACTTGTTGCGAAAGGTTTTCGACAAGTTCAAGGAGTTGACTACGATGAGACCTTCTCACCCGTAGCGATGTTTAATTATGTCCGAATCATGTTAGCAATTGCCGCATTTTGTGATTTTGAAATTTGGCAAATGGATGTCAAAACTGCATTCCTTAATGGATATCTTAAAGAAGAGTTGTATATGATGCAACCAGAAGGTTTTGTCGATCCAAAAGGTGCTAACAAAGTGTGCAAGCTCCAGCGATCCATTTATGGACTGGTGCAAGCCTCTCGGAGTTGGAATATACGCTTTGATAGTGTGATCAAAGCATATGGTTTTATACAGACTTTTGGAGAAGCCTGTATTTACAAGAAAGTGAGTGGGAGCTCTATAGCATTTCTAATATTATATGTGGATGACATATTGTTGATTGGAAATAATACAGAATTTTTGGATAGCATAAAAGGATACTTGAATAAGAATTTTTCAATGAAAGACCTCGGTGAAGCTGCTTATATATTGGGCATCAAGATCTATAGAGATAGATCAAGACGCTTAATTGGACTTTCACAAAGCACATACCTTGATAAAGTTTTGAAGAAGTTCAAAATGGACCAGTCAAAGAAACGGTTCTTTCCTGTGTTACAAGGTGTGAAGTTGAGTCAGACTCAATGCCCGACCACTGCAAAAGATAGAGAGAAAATGAAAGTTATTCCCTATGCCTCAGCCATAGGTTCTATCATGTATACAATGCTATGCACTAGACCAGATGTGTGCCTTGGTATTAGTTTAGCAGGGAGGTACCAAAGTAATCCAGGAGTGGATCACTGGACAACGGTCAAGAACGTCCTGAAATACCTGACAAGGACTAAGGATATGTTTCTCATTTATGGAGGTGACAAAGAGCTCGTAGTAAATGGTTACGTCGATGCAAGCTTTGACACTGATCCGGATGACTCTAAGTCACAAACCGGATACATATTTATATTAAATGGTAGAGCTGTCAGTTGGTGCAGTTCCAAGAAGAGCGTCGTGGCGGGATCTACGTGTGAAGCGGAGTACATAGCTGCTTCGGAAGTAGCAAATGAAGGAGTCTGGATGAAGGAGTTCATATCCGATATAGGTGTAATACCTAGTGCATCAGGTCCAATGAAAATCTTTTGTGACAATACTGGTGCAATTGCCTTGGCAAAGGAATCCAGATTTCACAAGAGAACCAAGAACATCAAGAGACGCTTCAATTCCATCTGCGATCAAGTCAAGGAGGGAAACATATAGATTTGCAAGATACATATGGATCTGAATGTAGCAGACCCGTTGACTAAGCCTCTCTCACGAGAAAAACAGGATCAACACCAAGACTCCATGGGTGTTAGAATCATTACTATGTAATCTAGATTATTGACTCTAGTGCAAGTGGGAGACTGATACGTCTCCAATGTATCTATAATTTTTGATTGTTCCATGCTATTATATTAGCTGTTTTGGATGTTTAATGGGCTTTATTATACACTTTTATATTATTTTTGGGACCAACCTACTAACCCAAGGACCAGTGCAAATTGTTGGTTTTTTTTGCCTATTTCAGTGTTTCGCAGAAAAGGAATATCAAACGGAATCAAAATGGAATGAAACCTTCGGGAGAGTTATTTTTGGAACAAACATGATCCAGGGGACTTCGAGTAGACGCCAAGAAAGGAGCGAGGAGGCCACGAGGCAGGGAGGCGCGCCTGCCCCCCTGGGCGCGCCCCCCACCCTCGTGGGCCCCTTGCAGCTCCACCGACCTACTTCTTCCTCCTATATATATCCATATACCACGAAAACATCGAGGAGCACCACGAAACCCTATTTCCATCTTGGGGCCTTTTCCGAAGCTCCACCGGAGGGGGAATCGATCATGGAGGGCTTCTACATCAACACCATAGCCTCTCCGATGATGTGTGAGTAGTTTACCATAGACCTTTGGGTCCATAGTTATTAGCTAGATGGCTTCTTCTCTCTCTCTTTGGATCTCAATACAAAGTTCTCCTCGATCTTCTTGGAGATCTATTCGATGTAATTCTATTTGCGGTGTGTTTGTCGAGATCCGATGAATTGTGAGTTTATGATCAAGATTATCTATGAACAATATTTGATTCTTCTCTGAAATGTTTTGTGTATGATTTGTTATCTTTGCAAGTCTATTCGAATTATCAGTTTGGTTTGGCCTACCAGATTGATCTTTCTTGTTGTTGGTGTCAAAACCGGCGGATCTTGGGTGGGGGGTCCCGAACTGGGCGTCTAAGGTCGATGGTAACAGGAGACAGGGGACACAATGTTTACCCAGGTTCGGGCCCTCTCTATGGAGGTAATACCCTACTTCCTGCTTGACTGATCTTGATGAATATGAGTATTACAAGAGTTGATCTACCACGACATCGTAATGGCTAAACCCTAAAAGTCTAGCCTGTCTGACTATGATTATGAGGATATATGTCTACAGACCTAGCCCTCCTGTTTATATCGACATCGGAGTGATCTAGGGTTACATAAGGTCGGTTACAGAGAAAGGAATCTTCATATTCGGACACCAAGCTTGCCTTCCACATCAAGGAGAGTCCCATCCGGACATGGGTAGAGTCTTCGGTCTTTGTATCTTCACAGCCCATTAGTCCGGCCCATGTCCAAATGGTCGGATGCCCAAGGACCCCTTAGTCCAGGACTCCCTGCATAGCCCCTGAACCTGGCTTCAATGACGAGGTGTCCGGCGCGCAGATTGTCTTCGGCATTGCAAGGCAGGTTCCCCTTTCCGAATACTCCAAGATAGTCTTCAGACGTGACAAACGTGTTCGGATCTTCAACACAAGTACCACGCACAACCGTGGAGAGTATAATATATCACGAATCCAATCCGCCAACAAGTTTTTGTAATGTGACATCACGCTTGCCCGGTCATTATTTTGAACCATTTCTTGTCCTGCCATTCCATGTTCCGAGGCACGGTTTTTATTGGCACGTCTTGTCAAAACAAAGATCGTGTCCCCTTATTGCGGGATTCTCATCAATACGAGTGTGGGTAACCCAACCATTCCATTGGAATGATCTATTCGGAATAGGCAGGTTTTCAGGCTTAGGAGGAGGCGTTCGATATCTGTTGCCTTTATAAAGGGGCCAAGGGCCATCTGATTTTGCGCCAACCCTTTCCTTAGCCCTTCCAACTTCTAGTTCTAGCACCCGAGGTTCGACTACATTGCTTCAAGCTGCCCAATCATGTCCGGACCCAGCCCACGGGGCCGATGGGTGGCTTCCTATGTTACAGAGGAGGACATTGCGAAGCTTCATGCGGCCAGATACCTAACCGCGGAGATCCCCCACAGGCTTCCTGCTCGAGGACAGGTTATTCCTACTCCCAGATCCGGTGAGAGGGTCGTATTCCTCTCCCACTTCTTGCGAGGGCTAGGATTCGCTCTTCATCCCTTCGTCCGGGGCTCATGTTTTACTATGGACTAGATTTTCACGATCTAGCCCCGGATTCTTTCCTTCACATCTCGACGTTCATTATCACATGCAAGGTTTTTCTCCGTATTGCCCCACACTTCGGCTTATGACTCAAGACCTTTAGTGTGAAGCCGAAGGTAGTAGACGGGGAACAAGCGGAGTGTGGAGGTGCTACAGTGAGAAAGCTTACCAATGATCCCTGGCCAAAAGGCTCTTTCACCGAAAATCCCAACCTATGGCAGTGGGAGTGGTTTTATGTCACTGAACCCCGCGGTACCAAGTGGGCGGCTATACCTGTGTTTTGATCTGGCTCTCCGTTACAGCTTGCATCATGGATTAATAAGGGGCTGGACTAGGGATCAATTGACAAAGTGCAGGCTCTATAGAGCCGCATCTGGAGCCTCCTTGAGAAGGACGTTGGTCTTATCAACGTGGTCCAAGTAATGCTCGTCCGCGAGTTCTGTCGTGCCAGCGACGGCCTCTACATATGTGGGAGTTTAATCCGGAAGGACCACGGACCCTCCAAGACTTCTTCGGTACTATGCACAAAGGAATGTGGAAGTTGTTTTTCAGGAAACGAAAACAGTGGCCGGACACGACCGAGGACATCGGCCTCGACCGCAACCATCCAGATACCTCGGTAAGCACTCGACTCCCGAACAATTTCTAGCTATGCATGCCGTAATGCGATACTGATCACACTATCCTCTTCCAGGGCTGGATAAAGAAAGCAGAGCGAATTAGGTGTTCGGCCCCCCTTCCCGAAGACTCAGCGGATCCTGTATTAACAAGGATGCTGGCCCCAGCACCGTACCAGATGCCTGTGAAGGAGGACAAGACGGAGAGCGGGAGGACCGAAGGTGGCCTCCATCCTGAAGGTACGTTAGAGACTGTTTCTGGGGAGACCAAAATCCCATCGCCTGGAGACAAAGGTAAAGGAGAAGCCAACATCCGTTCTCCTCATGGTAAGAAAAGGGACGCCTCCGAAGGTCGGGAGGAAAAGGCTCCTAAGCGAGGCAAAATGCCCCTGTCGGGTGGCTCGGGCTTGGAGGACGACATCATCGCGCAGTCCTATGGCGAGGACAAGCCTTTAGCCAAATCGTAAGTGAACAAGGGTGTTCTAAACATATCCCGTTCCTCTCATGTGACCAAGGTAACATCTAGAATATATGTTTTTGCAGCTCGGCACACTGTCTTCTTCAACAATCTTCTTCCTCGGGGGATCTCCTACCGGAGAGCGAGACGCCTCCACCGGTCTCCTCGCCCAATAGGGTGGACAACTTCGAGGTGTCGTCCCGGAGGGTCTCTCCTGATCAACAAGTGGTGCAGGGGATGATCAAGACACTACCCGAAGGTGATACTTCGGTAGCCCAGGGCCCGGGGGCCAACAAAAAAGGCCTTGGGCTGTCTGGCTTACAGCCGAAGACAACTCTAGGGATGGATAAACGGATCCCTTCGAAGGGAGGCCGTACTGCTACAACAGCTTTCGGAGATCTAGAAGCGTCGGATATATTGACGAACATGCTACGATAGGCGTCCGTCTTAGAGGACCATCGTACCTTGATGGGTACGGTGGTTGAAAAGGTTCTGTCCGCGAAAAGTGGATTGAATGAGGCCTTCACGAGCCTGCTAAGAGGCTTCGAGGTTTGTACTGTAATGTTTTCGATTGTGTTTTATTCACAAAATGCTCCTATGTATAGATAGTAGCCCCTGAGACTCTGATTGGCTTCCCAAGGGAGGCGATCAGAGGATCAAAAAGATATACCCAGGAAATAATATGACTAATTGGAACACAGGCTGTTACCTCCCTGGCTACTGCCCGAACCACAGAGGTTGCATATCTGCAGCGGATGATTGATGAGGCGGATGACGACATCACGCTTATCAACAGGCGGCTTGACGAGGCGCAAGGTATGTTTCTGGGGCAGTTAGTATATGTATGTATGATAACATGAGCGCGAAGCTAGAATCGTATACTGAGACACGCATAACTGCAGATGGCGCTGCCGCGATGGAGGTCCTTCAGGCTAAACTTGCCCTTGCCAAGGAGCAAGCCCGGATGAGTAATTTGGCTGCCAATAAGGCAGCTGATGAGTTGAAAACCGAACAGTCTGCTCGGCACCAGTGTGAGGAGAGAATTTCTATAATGGCACGCGAGCTAGAGAAAACCACTATCTAGTGCGAATTCCTCGAGAGGGATAACAAAGCCAAAGCGGCTGATCTCGACAAGGCCTTACAAGAGGTGAGAGAAGCATGGTCTGAGTCTAGAGTGGCTCGCTGAGGGAGTCTTGGACTAAGGGGTCCTCGGGCATCCGACCTATTAGACATGGGACGGACTGATGGGCTATGAAGATACGAAGACCGAAGACTTTACCCGTGTCCGGATGGGACTCTCCTTGGTGTGGAAGGCAAGCTTGGCGTCCAGATATGAAGATTCCTTTCTCTGTAACCGACCTTATGTAACCCTAGATCCCTCCGGTATCTATATAAACCGGAGGGCTAGGTCCATAGAGATATCCTCAAAATCATAGTCAGACATGCTAGACTCTTAGGGTTTAGCCATTACGATCTTGTGGTAGATCAACTCTTGTAATACTCATATTCATCAAGATCAATCAAGCAGGAAGTAGGGTATTACCTCCATAGAGAGGGCCCGAACCTCGGTAGACATTGTGTCCCCCGTCTCCTATTACCATCGACCTTAGACGCATAGTTCGGGACCCCCTACCCGAGATCCGCCGGTTTTGACACCGACATTGGTGCTTTCATTGAGAGTTCCACTGTGCCATCGTCAAAAGGTTCGATGGCTCCTTCGACCATCTACAACGATGCTATCCAAGGGGAAGTCTTCCTCCCCGGATAGATCTTAGTATTCGGCGGCTTCACACTGTGGGCCAACTCACTTGGCCATCTAGAGCAGATCGAAAGCTACGCCCCTGGCCATCAGGTCAGATTTGGAAGCTTGAACTACATAGCGGATATCCGTGGAGACTTGATCTTCGACGGATTTGAGACCAAGGCAGCCGCTCCCTGCCACCACGATGAACATGACATAAATCTGTCATCAGACCATGCCCTGGAGATAGTACATGTAGCTGCTCTGGCCTTAGATCTAGAGCAGACTGCGCCATCCGAGGACGAGAAGCTCAACCCCACCACAGAAGCCGCAGATTCAGCAGCACACAGACCTAACTTCAAGTAACATCTGTGTCACTGGAACCATGGATTCGTCTCCAGCTATAGGTTCTGAACCTTGTGCGTCTGCGTACGTCGAGCTTGATCGGTCATCGATCGTCGAATTCAACTCCGCGGACATCTTCCGGCACTCGCCTTTGGGCGACGTGCTAAACTCATTAAAAAAATCTATCCCTGGCGGGGGACTCTCAGCCGAATTATATCCGTTTCGAACTTGAGGCTGATGACGGAGAATTTCGTTTCCCACCCACCGCCCACTTCATAGCCACTGTCGAGGACTTAATCGACATGCTTGATTATGGCTCAGAAGGCATCAACGGTATGGATGACAATGCAGGAGAAGAGGAGGCCCAAAACCCGTCGTTCACCGGACGATGGACGACCACCTCCTCGTATGACGTATACATGGTGGATGCACCAAAAGAGAATAGTGGTGGTGACAAGGAAGATCCGGTTGAGGATAAACCTCCCGAGATACAACCAAAGCACCAGGGTCAGCGGCGCCGCTCTAAGTCACGCCGCAGCAAAGACAGCAACACCGGCACAGGAGAAGACAACACTCCGGATGGTGCCGAAGACAACGAAGACCCCATTCATGAAGGAAATATGCCCTAGAGGCAATAATAAAGTTATTATTTATTTCCTTATTTCATGATAAATGTTTATTATTCATGCTAGAATTGTATTAACCGGAAACATAATACATGTGTGAATACATAGACAAACATAGTGTCACTAGTATGCCTCTACTTGACTAGCTCATTGATCAAAGATGGTTAAGTTTCCTAACCATAGACATGAGTTGTTATTTGATCAAAGGGATCACATCATTAGGAGAATGATTTGATTGACTTGACCCATTCCGTTAGCTTAGCACTTGATCGTTTATTTATTGCTATTGCTTTCTTCATGACTTATACATGTTCTTATGACTATGAGATTATGCAACTCCCGAATACCGGAGGAACACTTTGTGTGCTACCAAACATCACAACATAACTAGGTGATTATAAAGGTGCTCTACAGGTGTCTCCGATGGTACTTGTTGAGTTGGCATAGATCAAGATTATGATTTGTCACTCTGATTGTCAGAGAGGTATCTCTGGGCCCTCTCGGTAATACACATCACTATAAGCCTTGCAAGCATGATAACTAATGAGTTAGTTATGGGGTGATGTATTACGGAACGAGTAAAGAGACTTGACGGTAACGAGATTGAACTTGGTATTGGATACCGACAATCGAATCTTGGGCAAGTAACATACCGATGACAAAGAGAACAATGTATAGTGTTGTGTGGTTTGACCGATAAAGATCATCGTAGAATATGTAGGAACCAATATGAGCATCCAGGTTCCGCTATTGGTTATTGACCGGAGACATGTCTCGGTCATGTCTACATAGTTCTAGAACCCGTAGGGTCCGCATGCTTAAAGTTCGATGGCGGTTATATTATGAGTTTATGTGTTTTGATGTACTAAAGGAAGTTCGGAGTCCCGAATGTGATCACGGACATGACGAGGAGTCTCAAAATGGCCGAGACATAACGATTGATATATTGGAAGCCTATATTTGGATATCGGAAGTGTTCCGGTGAAATCGGGATTTTACCGGAGTACCGGGGGTTACCGGAACCCCCCAGGGGTTTACTGGGCCAAGATGGGCCTTAGTGGAGAAGAGGAGCGGCGGCAAGGGCAGGCTGCGCGCCCCCTCTCCCTCTAGTCCGATTTGGACAAGGAGGAGGCGGCGACGCCCCCTTTCCTTCCTCTCTCCCTCCTCCTTCCCCCTTCTCATACTCCAACTAGGAAAGGAGGGAGTCCTACTCCCAGTGGGAGTAGGGCTTCTCCCTGGCGCGCCTCCTCCTGGCCGGCCGCCCCTCCCGCCTTGCTCCTTTATATACGGGGGCAGGGGGCACCTCTAGACACACAAGTTGATTGCAAAGATCTCTCCCAGCCATGTGTGGTGCCCCCCTTCCACCATAATCCACCTCGATAATACTGTAGCGGTGTTTAGGCGAAGCCCTGCTGCGGTAGCTTCATCAACATCGTCACCACGCCGTCGTGCTGACGAAACTCTTCCCCAAGCTCTACTGGATAGTGAGTTCATGGGACGTCACCGAGCTAAACGTGTGCTGAACGCGGAGGTGCCGTACGTTCGGTACTAAGGATCGGTCGATCGTGAAGACGTAGGACTACATCAACCGTGTTGTCATAACGCTTCCGCTTAACGGTCTACGAGGGTACTTGGACGACACTCTCGCCTCTCATTTCTATACATCACCATGATCCTGCGTGTGCGTAGGAATTTTTTTGAAATTACTATGTTCCCCAACAGTTCATCCAACTTCCAAACAGGATGAACGGGAAGATGGGCAAGTCAGCCCTAGTAAAAAGGCCACGCATGAAGACTCGGAGGATAGTAACTATCTTCCGCTCTCGGAGGATGAGGCAAGCCTCGACACCAAGGATTTTATTGTGCCTGAGGAACCTCTCGAACAGGAGCGCTTCAAGCGCCAACTAATAGCCATTGTAAGGAGCCTGAAAAAGAAATAGCAGCAGCTTCAAGCTGATCAAGATCTGCTCAACGATAGATGGACTGATGTCCTGGCTGCCGAGGAGCACAACCTCAAGCGACCACTCAAAAGTTACCCGAAGCGCAAATTGCTACCTCAATTCGATGACGAGGCATTGGATCCCAGGTCGTCAGTACACAATGCGGCTGACCGACCACCACGTGGTCGGGACAAAGCGGCAACACAAGCCGAACACCAGCCCGCCTTACCTCGCCGTAAAGGCAGAGACAAAACTGCTCAGGGATACACGTATGATCTTCGGCAGGGCCTGAAGAATAAAACAGGCCCGGCCAGATCGATCTATGGATCATGAGGGCGTGCCTTGACGCACGCCGACGGCTATCAAGCCGAGCATGACAAGCCTAGTCATGCGCAGGCTGAAAACCGCAGACAGACTCTATCGAAGGTACGTCGCGATGTAGCTCGATATAAAGGCGCCGCACACCCTCTTTGATTCACTGATGAAGTAATGGAGCATGAATTCCCAGAAGGGTTTAAACTCATGAATATTGAATCATACGATGGAACAACTGATCCTGCGGTGTGGATTGAGGATTTTCTTCTCCATATCCATATGGCCCGCAGAGATGACCTCCACGCCATCAAATACCTTTCGTTAAAACTCAAAGGGCTAGCTCGGCACTGGTTAAATACTCTCCTCGAAAATTCTATTGGCAGCTGGGAGGATTTGGAAGACGCCTTCCACGACGACTTCCAAGGTACATATGTCCGGCCACCAGATGCCGATGACTTAAGCCATATAGTTCAACAGCCCGGAGAGTCAGCCAGGAAATTCTGGACTAGGTTCCTAACCAAAAAGAACCAAATCGTCGACTGTCCAGATGCCGAAGCCCTATCGGCCTTTAAACACAGCATCCGCGATGAATGGCTCGCCCGACACCTCGGCCAAGAAAAGCCGAAGTCCATGGCAGCCCTCACGGCACTCATGACCCTCTTTTGTGCGGGTGAAGATAGTTGGATGGCCCGTAGCAAAAACAATGCAAGCAACGCCAGCACCTCTAAAGCCAGAAATAGCAATGACAAGTCCCGACGCAACAGACACAAGCATCGAAACAATAATGACAACACCAATGATATGGCGGTCAATGCCGGATTCAGTGGCTCTAAGTCCGGTCAGCGGAAGAAGCTGTTCAAAAAGAACAATTCGGGCCCATCCAGTTTGGACCGCATACTCGACCGTCCGTGCCAGATCCATGGCACCCCAGACAAACCACCCAATCATACCAACAGAGATTGTTGGGTTTTTAAACTGGCCGACAGGTTAAATGCTGAAAGCAAGGAGAAGGGATCGCAAAGCAAGGACGAAGACAAGGAGCCCCGGCCGTCGAACACAGAGAGACAGAAGAAGTTTCCCCCTCAGGTCAAAATGGTGAACATGATATACGCTACCCACATCCCCATGACGGAGCGCAAGCGCGCTCTCAGGGACGTCTACGCGATAGAGCTAGTCGCCCCAAAATTTAATCCATGGTCGTCATGCCCGATCACTTTCGATCATCGAGACCATGCGACCAGTATCCGTCATGGAGGTTTAGCCGCACTAGTCCTGGACCCAATAATTGATGGGTTCCACCTGACACGAGTTATGATGGACGGTGCAGCAGCCTCAACCTGCTCTATCAGGATACAGCGCACAAAATGGGCATTATCCCATCACGGATCAAACCCACAAAGACTACCTTTAAAGGAGTCATACCAGGTGTAGAAGCCCGCTACACGGGCTCAATCACACTAGAGGTTGTCTTCGGATCTCCGGACAACTTCCAAAGCGAGGAGTTAATCTTCGATATCGGCCGTTTTCGCAGGGGTTATCACGCACTGCTCGGACGAACAGCATTTGCTCGATTCAACGCGGTACCACACTATGCTTATCTCAAGCTCAAGATGCCTGGACCACGCGGCGTCATAACAGTTAATGGCAAAACGGAACACTCCCTCTGCACCGAGGAGCACACCACTGCCTTAGCAGCAGAAGTACAGAGCGGCCTTTTCAAGCAGAACCTTAATTCAGGGGCCGAGCTCCCGGACACTGTTAAGAGAGTCCGGACTATTCTGTAGCAGGACAGCTCGGCTCGTCAGGAGCTCGACTAGCAACTCGGCCTCCGTCCCAGTCCCGACCAAGTGGCGGCAATTGTACCGCGCGTACATGAATACACACTCAAAGTACCATGGGCATGGATGGAGGCATAACTAGCTTGTGATCCACAATACGGCTGGACCATCCCGGACACACCTACTTTCACTATTTCCTTTTTCTCCTTTTCAGGTTTCTTTTTTTACAGGACTTCCCTGACGGCTTGACCATCGATTCTTTTCGAAGGACAAATACACCAAGACAACAAGAAGCATGGACGTACTGGGGAATTTTTAGGTGGTTTCTTTAACGATCCCTTACCCATTTGCAGGACCCGCACGCAGCTCTCCCTTGGTTAAGGCATATTAAATAGCCTTCTGCTTATTGCAACACTTGCATAAATGTGCTTTAATGTACTACTGAAACTATAATGGAAATAGTTTGCGGCCAAAATTTTACGGCTTTAGCTCACTACCCTTTTCTTCTTTTCCTTTTTGATAACCTTATCAAATAGCGCCCGTACACTTCGGTACGTTTCAATTTGTCAGGGGATTCATAGCGCCCCACAACATGGCAACAAAGTCCGAACACTTTTTACAGTATAGTTCGGCACCCCGAATTTAGCACTATATGCATTGGCTCCGAATCACGTCTTTGGTTAATAGTTGGGTTGCCCGGTTCCTGTGCTTGCTACCTTACGTTCTGCTATATCGACTAGGGTAGTAAAGGGAGAACTACTGCGATTGTGCCCTGGTTTACCCGAATGAGCACCTCAGTAGAGAAAGCCGAAAACTGACTGTCATGATGCGGCGAGAGCCGGTCAGCTCTTCAGAGGTCTCAAATCTTTAGAGATTTTTTCCACATTACGCGAGGGATCGGTACTTATCCGATCAGGTGTTTACAACATCCTAGTTCGGATACTAGGGGCTGAGCCTATATTTTTATTGTCAAACTCCTATGGCTATGTGAGGGTGCTAAAGCCGCATAGTCCGATTGCTTGGTTTGTCGCGCTAAACACCTCCTTCAAGGACCAACCAATTGGATCAAGAGTGTTTAGATTACATCCCGAACACCCCCGTACTACCTACATGGGGTCAGAAGCCGGCGACTGGCCAACTCTCAGATTTCACACAACACGGCCGCACAGGAGGTGAATTTTTTAAATAACAAACACTATATTATATAACGACTTTGTTTCATCATACAAGGCAGAGACAACATGAATGTATTCATTCGAAAATAATGTCTTGCGCACATTGCGTCACCACAATATGAGACCCCTCCAGGATGTCTTCAAAGTACTGCTCGGGCGTGCGGTGCTCCATGCCATCTGGCGGTCCCCCTGTCGTAAGCTTGACGACATCCATCTTCGCCCACCACACCTTCGATGCAGACCGACCGCTTGACGACGTCCAGCTGAGGGCAGGCATTCACCAGCCGCTTCACGAGCCTGAGGTAGCTACCGGGCATAGCTTCGACAGGCCATAGTCAGATTATTAAATCCTTCATGGCCAGTTCGGCCACCCTATGCATCTCGACCAGCTGTTTTAGCTGATCGCTAAAGGGCACTAGATGTTCTTGTGCAAGATATTGTGACCAAAATAGCTTCTCCGTTGATCTCCCTTCTTCGGCTCGGAAGAACTCCGCAGCATCCGACACACTATGCGGCAGATCTGCAAACGCCCTCAAGCTCTCATGATGATCTTCTAGTATCCCATAATGTGCTAAAGATAGCTCATGATGCCATGATTGCTAAGGTAACATCTAGTGAGCCTCATGTGGACACTAGCACTACTTCTAGTCAAAATGCTATATTGCCTTGTGCTAGTCCTCGCGATTCATCCATGCATAACGTTGGTACATCTTGTGATGAATTGATTTCCTTGCCTTGTTGCTCTAACGATGAAGCTTATACTTCCTCTAGTGCTTGTGTTGAGACTAACCATGTAGAGGAAATCAAAGAGCTCAAGGCCCAAGTCACTTCTTTGAAGAAAGATTTGGAAAAGTGTCATGAAGGGAAGGCCACACTCAACAATATCTTGAGTGTACAAAAATCCCCCAATGACAAAGCTGGACTTGGATTCAACTCCAATAAGAAGAAGAAGTCCAAGAGCAACAACAAAAAGGGCCAAAAACAAGTCAAGAGTTCGGCCAAGATTATTTGCTTCAAGTGCAAAATTGAAGGGCATCATGTTAGATCTTGCCCATTGAAGAAGAAGGCCATTAGTGACAAGCAACAAGGGAAGCGGCTACATGTGCATTCTCATGCTCAACCTCAAGTTGAAGAAAGGCCTCTTCCCAAGAAGACTCAATCTAATGCTTCTCAAGTTGAGAAATCAAGTGAGAAGAAAGTGAAGAGTAGACGTTGCTACCTATGTCGTGAGAAAGGTCACCTCACTTCTTCATGCACAAGTGGTAACTTATCCAACCCAATTATTATTGATGATGTCTATTCTCTTGGGAAGGATAAGGTTGGCAATGTGGTTGCCAAGTTTGTTGGTACTCAAAGTGGTTTGAAGCAAAGAACCATTTGGGTGGCCAAGCCTATTGTGACTAACCTCTTAGTACCCAACTTGGTTGGAGACCAACTAGCTCAAACTTGATCAATAGGTGTTGTTGGAGGGCATTGGAGACTTGGCTCCTTTATGAAGAATTAAGGGGACTTCATCATCCTAATTTTCTCAAGCAAAGTTATTCGGATTATCAAGTTTCTATCTTATATCCAATGTTCCTCCATGCGGTAACTCATGCTTAAAGTGTTTACATTGATAGTTACTTACCCCTTTGCATGTTTGGTTTTGTTCCTTGTATGTGTTTGTATATGTTGTGCTTCCAACTTGATTATCTTGAGCAGTCAAGTATGTGTGTGTTGGTTTGCACTTCATGTACATGTGTTTCGTACGTTGAGCCTTTGTGCATCTTGTTTGTATCTTAGTTGGCTCTTGTGAGAGATTAATGGAATATCCCATTATGGGGGAGTGATGTGCTTTGTGCACCTCACTATCCTATAAATGTGTGTACATTTGTAATACCATCTAGTATTGATATTTCAAGATTATCTAGTCGCTATGTGGTATGTCTTCTCATATGAAATTCAAATTCTAAATAGGCCATTAATTATCTCTTGTTGGATTCTCTTATTGCCTCTTGTTAAGTTTTTATTGGTATCACATTATGGGGGAGTAATATGCTATGTGCATATTACAAGCCTAGAAAATGTGTACATTTGAGATATTGTCACCTAGGATTGATATTGTAAATTATCTTGTTCTTAGGTGGCATGTGAGCTCTAGAAGTTGCACTTTGCTTGTGTTCGGTGTGAAGATGATGTTGGTTATCCTTGCTATCTACCAACAAGAATCATTTCCAAATACTTCTTGTCTTTTGACAATTGGTACTCACTTATGTGTGGTAGAAATTATTGATCATCTTTACATTGGCCTTTACTTTTATTTGCCTTATCTCGTGCCTAGGATTGTGCCAATTCCCATTGTATTCCATACCACTTGTGGATCTTGTTATTTCCTTGAGTTTGTCTAGTGTTTGTATAGATATAGTGAAAGTGGTGATCCCATCCTGTGCTTTTTGTATTCAAATGCAAATTCTCTTTAATGCACAATGCTTGGGGGAGCTATCCTATTTTTCTTAAAACACTCATCTTGTGATCCTTATCAAGTGTGTGTTTATGGAAGGCAAGCCGTTTCTTTTTGGTACTTTGTGCCATCATGAAACTTTGTAGAGGGCTTGGTTTGTTTGGAACCATTCTCTCTTTTGGGAGTTTGACATTTTTCTTTTTGAGTGTATCAATGGATATCTCATTCCTTGATGTATTTTATGGATATCCTTCAAGTGATGATTTATTCATTTGGTATCTTTTCTTCGCTTGGTATTTCTTTGTCTTTTGGTCTCGGTTCTTGAAAGTCTTGAGAATGCATATTAACTCCGTGTAGTATCTTTGGCATGTTTTCTTTCTTTCACCCAATATATAGGGGGAACTCCACCAAGTCTCAAATTGGATGAGATGTGCATGAAATTCATTTTCATATCTATATGCACATATTTATGTGGAGTTTGTCCTATGTGTTGTTGGTTCTCTAACTCTTTGGTCCCAATGAGTTTGGGTAGCATTTTGTTTGCGTTGTTGTTCTAGGAACAAGTGGAGATGCATTGGATGCTCGGCTCACTCACAAGGAAGGTGTTGTCACCATGTGCTTATTGGAGTCAAGCTAGGATGATCAATTAACTACTTTGTACCTTCAATTGGTATCTCCTACATCCTTCCAATGTTATCTCGGTAACAAGTATCCTCATATACTTCATGCACACATTTCTTGCATCAACCTTGTGTAGGTTGTATCATGGCATCTTATCCATTCTTTCTTGTGATACTTGTTTCCTTTCTCAAAGCATCCCAACAATGATGTCTTGTTGCTAGTTGTGATGTCTTTGATGTTCGTGTGGTTGGAATTCATTTATATACAATAATACCATATCTAGCCATGTGCTATGCTCTCAAGCAAATATCTTATTGGTATATGTATGAATTCCTTATGGATATCTTGTTCCTTCGTGTTGTAACTATTTCACGTGTACATCCTTCTTTGTAGATATATATATATATATATCATCATGATTTCGTCTACCTAGAATCTTATACACTTGAGAGAAGTTGCATATCTAGATGATATCCTTTCTTTCATGTCCACCTTGTCTTTCTTATGTTATTTCTTTGGTGGCTCCGTGAAAGCTTTTGCCTTGAGTGCGTGTCTTCTATCGTTGCATCTTGGTGTGCTCTTGTGTGGTGAAGATTATTTCCCTCATGCTTATCTTTACGAGGCTTTTGCCATCTTAATTGGTATCCCTCGTCTTGATGAGGCCTTCATCCTCTATCTTCACCATGGGTTGTCACAAGCATAGGTTCTTTATATGCTTATTAGTAAGCTTGTGAACCCATTTGCTAGTTGTGTGTGGGAATGATAGGCCTTGCACCGTGTGCCTCATTCTTTCAAGACTTTATTGATGCTTAATGCTCATCCGTACATTAGTCTTCTCAAGTGCATTGCCTTGACTCACACACATCATTTTGCTTGAGCCCATTCTTAAGTTGCCTCTTTTACTTGTTGCTCAACCATGTGTTTGTTGCAAGTACTAGGCTTGGTTTCCTATATGCTCACTTGCACTTGTTGTAAGTTTCTATTGATTTTGGGGGAGCTATGTGATACGTCTCCAACGTATCTATAATTTTTGATTGCTTCATGCTATATTATCTACTGTTTTGGACTATATTGGGATTTATTTTCCACTTTTATATTATTTTGGGACTAACCTATTAACCGGAGGCCCAGCCCAGAATTGCTGTTTTTTTGCCTATTTCAGTGTTTCGAAGAAATGGAATATCAAACGGAATAAAACCTTCGGGAACGTGATTTTCTCACCGAACGTGATCCAGGAGACTTGGACCCTGCTCCAAGGAACAAAAGAGGCGGTCACAAGGGTGGGGGGCGCCCCCCCTAGGGTGCGCCCCCTGCCTCGTGGGCCCCTCGGTGGTCCTCCGGCGTACTCCTTCCTCCTATATATACCTATGTACCCCCAGACGATCAGGACAGGAGCCAAAAACCTAATTCCACCACCGCAACTTTCTGTATCCACTAGATCCCATCTTCATAGCCTCTCCGATCAGGACAGGAGGGCTTCTACATCATCATAGCCTCTCCGATGAAGTGTGAGTAGTTTACCTCAGACCTTTGGGTCCATAGTTAGTAGCTAGATGGCTTCTTCTCTCTCTTTGAATCTCAGTACAAAGTTCTCCCCCTCTCTTGTGGAGATCTATTCGATGTAATCTTCTTTTTGCGGTGTGTTTGTTGAGACCGATGAATTGTGGGTTTATGATCAATTCTATCTATGAATAATATTTGAATCTTCTCTGAATTCTTTTATGTATGATGGTTATCTTTGCAAGTCTCTTTGAATTATCCGTTTGGTTTGGCCAACTAGATTGGTAGTTCTTGCCATGGGAGAAGTGCTTGGCTTTGGGTTCGATCTTGCGGTGTCCTTTCCCAGTGACAGAAGGGGCAGCAAGGCACGTATTGCATTGTTGCCATCAAGGATAACAAGATGGGGTTTATTTCATATTGCATGAATTTATCTCTCTACATCATGTCATCTTGCTTAAGGCGTTACTCTGTTTTTAACTTAATACTCTAGATGCATGCTGGATAGCGGTCGATGAGTGGAGTAATAGTAGTAGATGCAGAATCATTTCGGTCTACTTGTCACGGACGTGATGCCTATATACATGATCCTGCCTAGATATTCTCATAACTATGCTCAATTCTGTCAATTTCTCAACAGTAATTTGTTCACCCACCGTAGAATACTTATGCTCTTGAGAGAAGCCACTAGTGAAACCTATGGCCCCCGGGTCTATTCTCATCATATCAATCTCCATCACTTTAATATTGCTTTGCTTTTTTACTTTGCTTTTACTTTTTAGTTTGCATCTTTATACCAAAAATATTATATCTATCAGATCTCACTCTCGTAAGTGACCGTGAAGGGATTGACAACCCCTAATCGCGTTGGTTGCGAGTAGCTATCGTTTTGTGCAGGTACGAGGGACTTGAGCGTGGCCTCCTACTGGATTGATACCTTGGTTCTCAAAAACTGAGGGAAATACTTATGCTACTCCGCTGCATCATCCCTTCCTCTTCGGGGAAAACCAACGCAAGCTCAAGACGTAGCAAGAAGGATTTCTGGCGCCGTTGCCGGGGAGTCTACGCAAAAAGTCAACATACCAAGTACCCATCACAATCCCTATCTCTCGCATTACATTATTTTCCATTTGCCTCTCGTTTTATTCTCCCCCCAATTCACGCTTGCCATTTTATTCGCCCTCTCTCTCTATCCTTCCTCTCTGTTTGCCTCTTTTCCCTCGCCATGTCAGAACCAAAAAGAGTTGGGGGTTCTCTCCCAAGTTCTAGTGCTTTAGACAATCCTGCTATCTTATCTAAACTCATGAATCGGAATGCTATAGAACAACTTGTCGGAGTTATCAATGAGAACCTTAGTAATTTTGATGAAGATGATTCTGGAATTTTTTGTTATTTACTTGATGAATCTTTGAAAGATGCTTGGGATAGGCTTTTAAGGATCCGGGCTAGCTATGTACCCCAATGTCAAATTGAGGTTTACTTAAAAAGCTTTTTTGTTGGGCTACCCGCTTTGTTCAAACAAGTCTTAGATTCTATTTTTGAGGGGGGTTTTCCTGAAGGGGACCCCATAGATACCTATGAGAGGATGAAAACTATATTTGGGCACCCCATTAATGAGAAAACTGAAATCACATCTCTCTTGCTTTCTTACCAAAACGAATCTATTAAAGAGATAAAAGCTAGCCTAGATGCCAATTTCCGCAACATTCTTAATCTTTCTTCTACCATTAATGGACATGTACTCTGTCAAAATAGAAAGATTAATTCCATAGATAACAAGTTTTCTCTCTTTTTCTCTAAAACCAAAGATGGCAATACCTAGATCTATCCTCGCTTTTATGCCTAGCTAGGGGCGTTAAACGATAGCGCTTGTTGGGAGGCAACCCAATTTTATTTTTATTCCTTGCCTTTTGCTCATGTTTAGTAATAAATAAATTATTTAGCCTCTGTTTTGGTTGTGTTTTTTGTGTTTAATTAGTGTTTGTGCCAAGTAGAACCGTTGGGAAGACTTGGGGAAAGTCTTGTTGAGCTTGCTGTAAAAAACAGAAACTTTAGCGCTCATGAGAACTTCTGTCATTTTTATTTGAATAGTGATATTTAGTTATTTCTTTTTGAAGATGATTAATAGATAAATTCCTCACGTCCGGCAATTTATTTTAGAATTTTTGGGGTTCCAGATCTTGCGCTAGCTACAGATTACTACAGACTGTTCTGTTTTTGACAGATTCTGTTTTTCGTGTGTTGTTTGCTTATTTTGATGAACCTATGGTTAGTAAAATAGTTTACAATCCATAGAGAAGTTGGAATACAGTAGGTTTAACACCAATATAAATAAATAATGAGTTAATTGCATTACCTTGAAGTGGTCTTTTGTTTTCTTTTGCTAACGGAGCTCACGAGTTTTCTATTTTGAGTTTTGTGTTGTGAAGTTTTCAAGTTTTGGGTGAATTCTTTTGATGGATCATGGAACAAGGAGTGTAAAGAGCCTAAGCTTGGGGATGCCCATGGCACCCCCAAGATAATCCAAGGACACCAAGAAGTCAAAGCTTGGGGATGCCCCGGAAGGCATCCCCTCTTTTGTCCACTTCCATCGGTAATTTACTTGGAGCTATATTTTTATTCACCAACATGATATGTGTTTTGCTTGGAGCGTCTTGTATTATTTGTGTATTTGTGTCTTAGTATGCCACAATCATCCTTGCTGTACACACCTTTTGAGAGAACCATACATGAATTAAAATTTGATAGAATACTCTATGTGCTTCACTTATATCTTTTGAGCTAAGTAGTTTTGCTCTATGTGCTTCACTTATATCTTTTGAGCGTTATAATTTTGCTCTATGTGCTTCACTTAGATCTTTTAGAGCACGGTGGTGGATTTGTTTTAAAGAAACTATTGATCTCTCATGCTTCACTTAAATTATTTTGAGAGTCTCTTAATAGCATGGTAATTTGCTTAATGTTAATATACTTGGTATTCAAGATATGTGAAACTTTCTTTTTGAGTGTGTTGAATACTAAGAAAAGATTGAAGCATGATAATTGTTTTGAGATATGGAGGTGATAATATTAAAGTCATGCTAGTTGAGTAGTTGTGAATTTAAAGAATACTTTTGTTAAAGTTTGTGATTCCCGTAGCATGCACGTATGGTGAACCGTTATGTGATGAAGTTGGAGCATGATTTATTTATTGATTGTCTTCCTTATGAGTGGCGGTGGGGGACGAGCGATGGTCTTTTCCTACCAATCTATGCCCCTAGGAGCATGCACGTAATACTTTGCTTTGATAACTTCTAGATTTCTGCAATAAGTATATGAGTTCTTTATGACTAATGTTGAGTCCATGGATTATACGCACTCTCACCCTTCCACCTTTGCTAGCCTCTCTAATACCATGCACTTTTCGCCGGTATCATACACCTACCATAAACCTTCCTCAAAACAGCCACCATACCTACCTATCATGGCATTTCCATAGCCATTCCGAGATATATTGCCATGCAACTTTCCACCATCTAGTTCATCATGACACATTCATCATTGTCATATTGCATATCCCGGTACACCGCCGGATGCATTCACATAGAGTCATATTTTGTTCTAAGTGTCGAGTTGTAATTGTTGAGTTATAAGAAAAATAAAAGTGTGATGATCATCATTATTAGAGCATTGTCCCAGTGAGGAAAGAATGATGGAGACTATGATTCCCCCATAAGTTGGGATGAGACTCCGGACGAAAAATAAAAAAAAAAAAAGAGGCCAAAGAAGCCCAAATAAAAAGATGCCATAAAAAAAGAAAAGGCCCAAATAAAAAAATTATGAGAGAAAAAGAGAGAAGGGAAAATGTTACTATCCTTTTACCACACTTGTGCTTCAAAGTAGCACCATGATCCTCATAGTAGAGAGTCTCTCATGTTATCACTTTCATATACTAGTGGGAATTTTACATTATATAACTTGGCTTGTATATTCCAATGATGGGCTTCCTCAAATTGCCCTAGGTCTTCATGAGCAAGCAAGTTGGATGCACACCCACTTAGTTTCTTTTTGAGCTTTCATATACTTATAGCTCTAGTCCATCCGTTGCATGGCAATCCCTACTCACTCACATTGATATCTATTGATGGGCATCTCCATAGCCCGTTGATATGCCTAGTTGATGTGAGACTATCTTCTCCACAACCACCATTCTATTCCACCTATAGTGCTATATCCATGGCTCATGCTCATGTATTGTGTGAAGATTGAAAAAGTTTTGAAAAAGTTTGAGTATGAAACAATTGCTTGGCTTGTCATCGCGGTTGTGCATGATTTAAATACTTTGTGTGGTGAAGATAGAGCATAGCCAGACTATATGATTTTGTAAGGATAACTTTCTTTGGCCATATTATTTTGAGAAGACATAATTGCTTTGTTAGTATGCTTGAAGTATTATTATTTTTATGTCAATATAAACTTTTGTCTTGAATTTTTCGAATCTGAATAGTCATACCACAATTAAGAAGATTTGCATTTAAATTATGCTAAGTAGCACTCCGCATCAAAAATTCTCTTTTTATCATTTACCTACTCGAGGACGAGCAAGAATTAAGCTTGGGGATGCCTGATACGTCTCCAACGTATCTATAATTTTTGATTGCTCCATGCTATATTATCTACTGTTTTGGACTATATTGGGCTTTATTTTCCACTTTTATATTATTTTTGGGACTAACCTATTAACCGGAGGCCCAGCCCAGAATTGCTGTTTTTTGCCTATTTCAGTGTTTCGAAGAAACGGAATATCAAACGGAGTCCAAACGGAATAAAACCTTTGGGAACGTGATTTTCTCACCGAACGTGATCCAGGAGACTTGGACCCTGCTCCAAGGAACAAAAGAGGCGGTCACGAGGGTGGGGGCGCCCACCCTAGGGCGCGCCCCCTGCCTCGTGGACCCCTCGGTGCTCCTCCGGTGTACTCCTTCCTCCTATATATACCTACGTACCCCCAAACGATCAGGACAGGAGCCAAAAACCTAATTCCACCGCCGCAACTTTTTCTAACCACGAGATCCCATCTTGGGGCCTGTTTCGGAGCTCCGCCGGAAGAGGGCCGTCAACACAGAGGGCTTTTACATCATCATAGCCTCTCCGATGAAGTGTGAGTAGTTTACCTCAGACCTTCAGGTCCATAGTTAGTAGCTAGATGGCTTCTTCTCTCTCTTTGAATTTCAATACAAAGTTCTCACCCTCTCTTGTGGAGATCTATTCGATGTAATCTTCTTTTTGCGGTGTGTTTGTTGAGAACGATGAATTGTGGGTTTATGATCAAGTCTATCTATGAATAATATTTGAATCTTCTCTGAATTCTTTTATGTATGATTGGTTATCTTTGCAAGTCTATTCGAATTATCCGTTTGGTTTGGCCAACTAGATTGGTAGTTCTTGCCATGGGAGAAGTACTTAGCTTTGTGTTCGATCTTGCGGTGTCCTTTCCAGTGACTGAAGGGGCAGCAAGGCACGTATTGCATCGTTGCCATCGAGGATAACAAGATGGGGTTTATTTCATATTGCATGAATTTATCTCTCTACATCATGTCATCTTGCTTAAGGCGTTACTTTGTTTTTAACTTAATACTCTAGATGCATGCTGGATAGCGGTCGATGAGTGGAGTAATAAGAGTAGATGCAGAATCGTTTCAGTCTACTTGTCACGGACGTGATGCCTATATACATGATCATGCCTAGATATTCTCATAACTGTGCTCAATTCTATCAATTGCTCAACAGTAATTTGTTCACCCACCGTAGATTACTTATGCTCTTGAGAGAAGCCACTAGTGAAACCTATGGCCCCCGGGTCTATTCTCATTATATCAATCTCCATCACTTTAATCTTGCTTTGCTTTTTTACTTTGCTTTTACTTTTTACTTTGCATCTTTATACCAAAAATACCAAAAATATTATATCTATCAGATCTCACTCTCGTAAGTGACCGTGAAGGGATTGACAACCCCTAATCGCGTTGGTTGCGAGTAGCTATCATTTTGTGCAGGTACGAGGGACTTGAGCATGGCCTCCTACTGGATTGATACCTTGGTTCTCAAAAACTGAGGGAAATACTTACGCTACTCTGCTGCATCATCCCTTCCTCTTCGGGGAAAACCAACGCAAGCTCAAGACGTAGCACTATGACCCTATTTTGTGCACTTTGTATCCAAATACAAATATTCTTATGTGTGCACAAATCATAGGGAGCCTCTCTAGTTTCTTTATAACACTCCTATGCTCATATCATAATATCCTTTTTTTCTTGTGGCTCGTAGGATCTTTGGTCTAGTTGGTTCAATTGATATCCTTTGATTGCTTGCTTCAATTGGTATCTTTTGATCGCTTGATTGCTTGCGTCTTTCTTTGTTATGTCCTTGTGGCATATCTTCCTTTAGCAATCTTGGTGCCTCAATATAGTTGGTCTTCCTCCAAGTATTACCGTTGGATATGTGTATTGCATTCCACTCTCTTGTTGAGAAATACACAATTTATATTGGCCTTCTAAGCTTTTCGCCCATTTTGGCAATCGATGCCAATGGGGGAGAAGTTTCAGAGAGTTTTGTGGAGAAGTCTTCCGAGTTTTCTCCTTGCTTTGGTTTTGTTCCTAAGCATTTGCATCTCATACGCATGCATTATTGATTGTTGCATTGCTTGGTGATGCATAATTCCTTGTATAAACTCTCTTGAAAGTGATTGTCATCAATTACCAAAATGGGGGAGATTGAAAGAACATGCGGTGCCCCCATGTTTGGTTTTGGTAATTGGTGACAATCTCTATGGACTAATGGTTGCCTTGAGTTATATTTGAAGGTTTTGTCCATAGGCTTTTCTTGGAGTACATGTGTTGGTTTCAAGGAGAGTTTGTGTCGACCAAGGTGCTATTCAAGGAATTATCCAAAGATTGGTCATTTGAGGGTTGAGCTTATTGCAAGCATGTCTTCAAGAAGAAGATTGTTTGATCATTCATGTTTACCTTCAAGACATCATCCAAATGAAGAGAGTAGGAAAGAATCAAGGTTGATCAAGACTAAGTCAAGAGTGAATCAAGTTGATCAACACACAAAGCGTACAAGATGTACAGAGGGATCAAGTGATCCCATGGTATGGTAAGCATTGTCCATTATGCTTTGTGTACTAACCCATGGTCTTCATGAGAGTTCTTTTGGGGTTAGGTTGCGGTGTGCAAATTCAGGTGAAGCATCACAAAGAGATCAAATGGTTGAAGCTTGCCGTCCATTGTGGTGACAATGGACTTGTGAAGATGTGCGGAAGAGTGGCTCACCCATAGTGGAGTATGGGGGAGCAATCAACTAGTCTTCATCGAGCCAACGCAATCAAGAAAGGTGGTCCAACTTGAGGGAGTCAAGATCGTCATCATCTAGCTCAATTGGATCATGTGCAAGGAAAAGGTTTGCCCTTGATAGGTTTTCTATTTTACCGGTCTCATGGTGGTAGTTGGGAGACCGGGTTATAGGATCGATAGTTGTACTATCAAGGGGGGCTCTCAAGTGAGTAGCTTGATCGTATCATTTGTCGAGAGCTCAAACCATTGCATCCTTGCATCATGTTTCTTGGTTCTTGTTTGGTTCTCTTTGTGAGTCTTAGAGCTTATGGTCATCTTGATGACAAGCTTGAGTTCATCGAAAACGGAGTTTGCATGCGTCTTCTATGATGTTTTCGGTGTTGGAGGTTTTACCGGTCTTATCCGAGGAAGGGTTCTCACCATTTTCTTTTGGGCCTTTCCTCATTTTATTCTTATTGGTATTTCTATCAAGATTGTGTTAGCCCTTGTCGCTAGCTTTCCAACAAACTTGGTTTCGTTGAATTCGGAGTCCGTTTGCAGAAGTTGTGGTAGTTTTGGTGTTCAGAAAAGTCTGTGGCGGTACTACCGCAGGTAGGAGCGGAAGTAATTTTTTACTACCGCTTGGAGCAGTACTACTGCGGCTACTTCCATGGCTACTTCCGCTCGGGACCAAAAACTCGTCACAAGTCCAGCGGTGGTAGGCACGGATGTAATTATTTAGTACCACTCGCAAGCAGTAGTACCGCTACCCTTAGCAGTAGTACCGCTAACCCTAGCGGTAGTACCGTGAAGTCAAGCGGTACTACCGCTCCGATAGTTCTTCTGGCTTTTTTTCCTCCTCGCTATTGCATTTCAAAGGGCTACTACCGCCCTAGCAGTAGTACCGCACCTTGGAGCGGTATTACCGCTCGGTGTGGGCTGTGAGCATGATGGTTGGTTTTTCCCCACCTATAAAAGGGGGTCTTATTCCCCAATGAACCTTATCCTTTCTAGCTCGTGTTCTTCCCCCATTGTTGACCTTCTTCGAGCTTGCTAAATCTCAATCCCTCCAATGATTCTTGCTAGTTCTTGAGGTAAAAGAGAGAGGAGATCTAGATCCACGTTTCCACCAATCACTTTCTCCTCTAAGTGAAGGGAACCCCTTGGATCTAGATCTTGGAGTTCTTCGTGTTCTTCTTTCGTTCTTCCTCTCATTTTCCTCCCTAGCATTAGTTGCTTTGGTGGGATTTGGGAGAGAAGGACTTGGGCACTTCGTGTGCCCTTGCCATTGCATTTGGTGCATCGGTTTGAGTTCTCCACGGTGATACGTGGAAGTGAAGTTTGAGAAGCTTATTACTCTTGGGTTTGGGCACCCTAGGTCTTGTTCCTCTTGGGTGCCTTGCGCCCTAGATGGTTGGTGGTGTTCAGAGCTCAACCATTGTGGTGTAAAGCTCCGGGCAAGCGTCGGGGTCTCCAATTAGGTTGTGGAGATTGCCCCAAGCAATTTTACGGGTACCGGTAACCGCCCCCAAGGGTTGCCAAAGTGTATGGGTTCGGTGACCTCCCCCAAGGGTTGCCATTTATACGGGTTCGGTGACCGCCCTCAAGGGTCCCTTAGTGGAATCACGGCATCTTTCATTGTGCGAGGGCGTGAGGAGATTACGGTGGCCCTAGTGGCTTCTTGGGGAGCATTGTGCCTCCACACCGCTCCAAATGAAGATTAGCATCCGCAAGGGTGTGAACTTCGGGATACATCATCGTCTCCGTGTGCCTCGGTTATCTCTTACCCGAGCCCTTTACTTATGCACTTTACTTTGTGATAGCCATATTGTTTCTTGTCATATATCTTGCTATCACATAGTTGTTTATCTTTCTTAGTATAAGTTTTTGGTGCACATAGGTGGGCCTAGTTGTTATAGGTTTTGTGTTTGACAAATTAACCGCTAGGTTTATTCCGCATTTGTTCAAGCCTAAACGGTAATTATTTTAAAGCGCCTATTCACCCCCCCCCCCTCTAGGCGACATCCACAATCTTTCAATTGGTATCGGGTCTCGTCTATCTTTGTTAGGCTTAACCGCCTAGAGAGTAAAGATGTCGACTAGGGGATTAGGATTCTCTCACACTCTTAGTTTCTATGGCACAAATTTTGATGTTTGGGTAATTCGCATGCTTAATCTCTTTAGGGTCCTGGACCCAAATTTAGAGCGAATTGTTGATATGGATTTTTCTCCTCTAAAGGATCCCCAAAGATTATCTTTAGAGGATGAGAAAAACTCTTATCTCAATGCTCAAGCTTCTAATGTGCTTTTCGATGCTTTGAGCAATGTAGTTATATTTCAACTCATGCCTTTCCAGGATGCTCATGAGTTGTGGACAAAGCTTCAAGATCAATATGGCGTGTCCAAGTTTTGTGGGGATGATTGTTCTCCCTCCACCTCCGGCCGTGTTGTGTTCTCAACTTCTTCTACTTCACCTACATGTGGTTTGCCACAAGGTAATGACATGGTGACTAGTGGTGTTCATTGCAATGATGATAGCGGGCTTAGTTTTGATAATCCTTCATCACTTTCTTATTGCGATGCTTCATCTTTGGACTCTAGCACTTCGAGCATTCCAAATGTTTCACATGCTTGTGTTGATAGTCCTTGCATATCATGTACAAATTTCTTGACTAAATCTCATGATGATATGCTTGCTATGTCTTGTTGCCATGATAAAAATGCATGTATTTCCTCGAGTTGTTGTGCTAACAATGTAGAGGAAACCCAACACTCCATGGAACAAGATGTGGTCTTGAATGGTGCTTCAAGAGATCCCACATCATCATCTATGGCTTTTTGCCTTATGGCCAAGGCTTCAAAGGTATGTCCCACTTTGAATCCCAATATATCTTGTGATAACATTGATGATGGCAAGAGTGATGATGATGTCGATTATGATGAAGAGAATGATGATGTTGCCTCCTTAAAAGTTAAGGGGGGAATAGTTTTTAAAGCTCTTCTTAAGAATAAAATTGCTCGTTCCAACTTCATGGAAATCATGTCTATTTATATTGAGGGCAAGAAATATATTGATGAGTTGGAATCTCGTCTTGAGGAGCATGAGGTCACCATTGATAAAATGGAAGGTCATGAGCATGATTACGCTAATGAGATTGCGGACCTCTCTCAAGCTCTTGAACTTGAACAAACCACCAAGGAATCTCTTGAGGAGACTTTTTCTCTAGAGTTATCTAGAGTGAAGGAATCTCATGATAGAGCTCTTCAGGTGGCCAATGTTTTTGAAACTAAAAATGCTAAGCTTGAAGTTGCTCATGCTAGACTCCTTGAGGATTTTTAGCACCTCGAAAATGGCTCAAGGGTCATCAAGGGTGAGCTCATCAAACTCACCGAGTCTCATGCTCAACTTGAAGCTTCTTATTTAAAAGAGCTTGCCAAGTTGCCTACTCCTCTTGTTGTTAATGATGATGCTTGTGCTACTAACTCTATTTCTTGTGAAGCATCCATTTTAAAGGAGAACGTTGAGCTACGGACTCAACTTGAGTTGCTATCTAGCAATTATGGGAAATTGGAAGAAAGCCATGAAAAGCTCTCAAGCTCTCATGATGATCTTCTAGTATCCCATAATGTGCTAAAGATAGCTCATGAGGCCATTATTTCTAAGGTAACATCTAGTGAGCCTCATGTGGACACTAGCACTACTTTTAGTCAAAATGCTATATTGCCTTGTGCTAGTCCTCGCGATTCATCCATGCATAACGTTGGTACATCTTGTGATGAATTGCTTTCCTTGCCTTGTTGCTCTAATGATGAAGCTTATACTTCCTCTAGTGCTTGTGTTGAGACTAACCATGTAGAGGAAATCAAAGAGCTCAAGGACCAAGTCACTTCTTCGAAGAAAGATTTGGAAAAGTGTCATGAAGGGAAGGCCACACTCAACAATATCTTGAGTGTACAAAAACCCCCCAATGACAAAGGTGGACTTGGATTCAACACCAATAATAAGAAGAATTCCAAGAGCAACAACAAGAAGGGCCAAAAACAAGTCAAGAGTTCAGCCAAGATTATTTGCTTCAAGTGCAAAATTAAAGGGCATCATGTTAGATCTTGCCCATTGAAGAAGAAGGCCATTAGTGAGAAGCAAGTAGGGAAGCGGCTACAAGTGCATTCTCATGCTCAACCTCAAGTTTAAGAAAGGCCTCTTCCCAAGAAGACTCAATCTAATGCTTCTCAAGTTGAGAAATCAATTGAGAAGAAATTGAATAGTAGATGTTGCTACCTATGTCGTGAGAAAGGTCACCTCGCTTCTTCATGCACAAGTGGTAACTTATCCAACCCAATTATTATTGATGATGTCTATTCTCTTGGGAAGGATAAGGTTGGCAATGTGGTTGCCAAGTTTGTTGGTACTCAAAGTGGTTTGAATCAAAGAACCATTTGGGTAGCCAAGCCTATTGTGACTAACCTCTTAGGACCCAACTTGGTTGGAGACCAACTAGCTCAAACTTGATCAATAGGTGTTGTTGGAGGGCATTGGAGACTTGGCTACTTTATGAAGAATTAAGGGGACTTCATCATTCTAATTGTCTCAAGCCAAGTTATTCAGATTATCAAGTTTCTATCTTATATCCAATGTTCCTCCATGCGGTAACTCACGCTTAAAGTGTTTACATTGATAGTTACTTACCCCTTTGCATGTTTGGTTTTGTTCCTTGCATGTGTTTGTATACGTTGTGCTTCCAACTTGATTATCTTTAGCAATCAAGTATGTGTGTGTTGGTTTGCACTTCATGTACATGTGTTTCGTACGTTGAGCCTTTGTGCATCTTGTTTGTATCTTAGTTGGCTCTTGTGAGAGATTAATGGAATATCCCATTATGGGGGAGTGATGTGCTTTGTGCACCACACTATCCTATAAATGTGTATACATGAGTAATACCATCTAGTATTGATATTTCAAGATTATCTAGTCGCTATGTGGTATGTCTTCTCATATGAAATTCAAATTCTAAATAGGCCATTAATTATCTCTTGTTGGATTCTCTTATTGCCTCTTGTTAAGTTTTTATTGGTATCACATTATGGGGGATTAATATGCTATGTGCATATTACAAGCCTAGAAAATGTGTACATTTGAGATATTGTCACCTAGGATTGATATTGTAAATTATCTTGTTCTTAGGTGGCATGTTATCTCTACAAGTTGCACTTTGCTTGTGTTCGGTGTGAAGATGATGTTGGTTATCCTTGCTATCTACCAACGGGAATCATTTCCAAATACTTCTTGTCTTTTGACAATTGGTACTCACTTATGTGTGGTAGAAATTATTGATCATCTTTACATTGGCCTTTGCTTCTATTTGCCTTATCTCGTGCCTAGGATTGTGTCAACTCCCATTGTATTCCATACCACTTGTGGATCTTGTTATTTCCTTGAGCTTGTCTAGTGTTTGTATAGATATAGTGAAAGTGGTGATCCCATCTTGTGCTTTTTGTATTCAAATGCAAATTCTCTTTAATGCACAATGCTTGGGGGAGCTATCCTATTTTTCTTAAAAGACTTATCTTGTGATCCTTATCAAGTGTGTGTTTGTGGAAGGCAAGCCGTTTCTTTTTGGTACTTTGTGCCATCATGAAACTTTGTAGAGGGCTTGGTTTGTTTGGAACCATTCTCTCTTTTGGGAGTTTGACATTTTCCTTTTTGAGTGTATCAATGGATATCTCATTCCTTGATGTATCTTTTATGGATATCCTCCAAGTGATGATTTATTCATTTGGTATCTTTTCTTCGCTTGGTATTTCTTTGTCTTTAGGTCTCGGTTCTTGAAAGTCTTGAGAATGCATATTAACTCCGTGTAGTATCTTTGGCATGTTTTCTTTCTTTCACCCAATATATAGGGGGAACTCCACCAAGTCTCAAATTGGATGAGATGTGCATGAAATTCATTTTCATATCTATATGCACATATTTATGTGGAGTTTGTCCTATGTGTTGTTGGTTCTCTAACTCTTTGGTCCCAATGAGTTTGGGTAGCATTTTGTTTGCGTTGTTGTTCTAGGAACAAGTGGAGATGCATTGGATGCTCGGCTCACTCACAAGGAAGGTGTTGTCACCATGTGCTTATTGGAGTCAAGCTAGGATGATCAATGAACTACTTTGTACCTTCAATTGGTATCTACTACATCCTTCCAATGCTATCTCGGTAACAAGTATCTTCATATACTTCATGCACACATTTCTTGCATCAACCTTGTGTAGGTTGTATCATGGCATCTTATCCATTCTTTCTTGTTATACTTGTTTCCATTCTCAAAGCATCCCAACAATGATTTCTTGTTGCTAGTTGTGATGTCTTTGATGTTCGTGTGGTTGGAATTCATTTATATACAATAAGACCATATCTAGCCATGTGCTATGCTCTCAAGCAAATATCTTATTGGTATATGTATGAATTCCTTTTGGATATCTTGTTCCTTCATGTTGTAACTATTTCGGGTGTACATCCTTCTTTGTAGATATATATATCATCATGATTTTGTCTACCTAGAATCTTATGCACTTGAGAGAAGTTGCATATCTAGATGATATCCTTTCTTTCACGTCCACCTTGTATTTCTTATGTTATTTCTTTGGTGGCTCCGTGAAAGCTTTTGCCTTGAGTGCATGTCTTCTATTGTTGCATCTTGATGCACTCTTGTGTGGTGAAGATTATTTCCCTCATGCTTATCTTTACAAGGCTTTTGCCATCTAAATTGGTATCCCTCGTCTTGATGAGGCCTTCATCCTCTATCTTCACCACGGGTTGTCACAAGCATAGGTTCTTTATATGCTTATTAGTAAGCTTGTGAACCCATTTGCTAGTTGTGTGTGGGAATGATAGGCCTTGCACTGTGTGCCTCATTCTTTCAAGACTTTATTGATGCTTAATGCTCATCCGTACATTAGTCTTCTCAACTGCATTGCCTTGACTCACACACATCATTTTGGTTGAGCCCATTCTTAAGTTGCCTCTTTTACTTGTTGCTCAACCATGTGTTTGTTGCAAGTACTAGGCTTGGTTTCCTAGATGCTCACTTGCACTTGTTGTAAGTTTCTATTGATTTTGGGGGAGCTAAGATCCTATTTTGTGCACTTTGTATCCAAATACAAATATTCTTATGTGTGCACAAATCATAGGGAGCCTCTCTAGTTTCTTTAGAACACTCCTATGCTCATATCATAATAACCTTTTTTCTTGTCGCTCGTAGGATATTTGGTTTAGTTTGTTCAATTGATATCCTTTGATTGCTTGCTTCAATTGGTATCTTCTGATCGCTTGATTGCTTGCGTCTCTCTTTGTTATGTCCTTGTGGCATATCTTCCTTTAGCAATCTTGGTGCCTCAATATAGTTGGTCTTCGTCCAAGTATTACCGTTGGATATGTGTATTGCATTCCACTCTCTTGTTGAGAAATACACAATTTATATTGGCCTTCAAGCTTTTCGCCCATTTTGGCAATCGATGCCAATGGGGGAGAAGTTTCAGAGAGTTTTGTGGAGAAGTCTTCCGAGTTTTCTCCTTGCTTTGGTTTTGTTCCTAAGCATTTCCATCTCATACGCATGCATTATTGGTTGTTGCATTGCTTGGTGATGCATAATTGCTTGTATAAACTCTCTTGAAAGTGATTGTCATCAATTACCAAAATGGGGGAGATTGAAAGAACATGCGGTGCCCCCATGTTTGGTTTTGGTAATTGGTGACAATCTCTATGGACTAATGGTTGCCTTGAGTTATATTTGAAGGTTTTGTCCGTAGGCTTTTCTTGGAGTACATGTGTTGGTTTCAAGGAGAGTTTGTGTCGACCAAGGTGCTATTCAAGGAATTATCCAGAGATTGGTCATTTGAGAGTTGAGCTTATTGCAAGCATGTCTTCAAGAAGAAGATTGTTTGATCATTCATGTTTACCTTCAAGACATCATCCAAATGAAGAGAGTTGGAAAGAATCAAGGTGGATCAAGACTAAGTCAAGAGTGAATCAAGTTGATCAGCACACAAAGCGTACAAGATGTACAGAGGGATCAAGTGATCCCATGGTATGGTAAGCATTGTCCATTACTCTTTGTGTACTAACCCATGGTCTTCGTGAGAGTTCTTTATGGTGTTAGGTTGCGGTGTGCAAATTCAAGTGAAGCATCACAAAGAGATCAAATGCTTGAAGCTTGCTGTCTATTGTGGTGACAATGGACTTGTGAAGATGTGCGGAAGAGTGGCTCACCCATAGTGGAGTATGGGGGAGCAATCAACTAGTCTTCATCGAGCCAACGCAATCAAGAAAGGTGGTCCAACTTGAGGGAGTCAAGATCGTCATCATCTAGCTCAAGTGGATCATGTGCAAGGCAAAGGTTTTCCCTTGATAGGTTTTCTATTTTACCGGTCTCATGGTGGTAGTTGGGAGACCGGGTTATAGGATCGATAGTCGTACTATCAAGGGGGGCTCTCAAGTGAGTAGCTTGATCGTATTGTTCGTCGAGAGCTCAAACCATTGCATCCTTGCATCGTGTTTCTTGGTTCTTGTTTGGTTCTCTTTGTGAGCCTTAGAGCTTATGGTCATCTTGATGACAAGCTTGAGTTTATCGAAAACGGAGTTTGCATGCGTCTTCTATGATGTTTTCGGTGTTGGAGGTTTTACCGGTCTTATCCGAGGAAGGGTTCTCACCATTTTCTTTTGGGCCTTTTCTCATTTGCTTCTTATTGGTATTTCTATCAATATTGTGTTAGCCCTTGTCGCTAGCTTTCCAATAAACTTGGTTTCGTCGAATTCGGAGTCCGTTTGCAGAAGTTGTGGTAGTTTTGGTGTTCTGAAAAGGCTCCAGCGGTACTACCGCGGGTAGGAGCGGAAGTAATTTTTTACTACCACCCTTGGGAGCGGTACTACCACTCTTGGGAGCGGTACTACCGCTTGGAGCAGTACTACCGCGGCTACTTCCGCTCGGGACCAAAAACTCGTCACAAGTCCAGCGGTGGTAGGCACGGATGTAATTTTCTAGTACCGCTCGCAAGCAGTAGTACTGCTACCCTTAGCAGTAGTACCGCTACCCCTAGCGGTAGTACCGTGATGTCAAGCGGTACTACCGCTCCGACGGTTCTTCTGGCTTTTTTGCCTCCTCGCTGTTGTGTTTCAAAGGGCTACTACCGCCCTAGCAGTAGTACCGCTCGGTGCGGGCTGTGAGCATAACGGTTGGTTTTTCCCCACCTATAAAAGGGGGTCTTCTTCCCCAATGAACCTTATCCTTTTTAGCTCGTGTTCTTCCCCCATTGTTGACCTTCTTCGAGCTTGCTAACTCTCAATCCCTCCAATGATTCTTGCTAGTTTTCGAGGGAAAAGAGAGAGGAGATCTAGATCCACGTTTCCACCAATCAGTTTCTCCTCTAAGTGAAGGGAACCCCTTGGATCTAGATCTTGGAGTTCTTCGTGTTCTTCTTTCGTTCTTCCTCTCATTTTCCTCCCTAGCATTAGTTTCTTTGGTGGGATTTGGGAGAGAAGGACTTGGGAACTCTGTGTGCCCTTGCCATTGCATTTGGTGCATCGGTTTGAGTTCTCCACGGTGATACGTGGAAGTGAAGTTTGAGAAGCCTATTACTCTTGGGTGTTTGGGCACCCTAGAGCTTGTTCCTCTTGGGTGCCTTGCGCCTTAGACGGTTTGTGGTGTTCGGAGCTCAATCATTGTGGTGTAAAGCTCCGGGCAAGCGTCGGGGTCTCCAATTAGGTTGTGGAGATCGCCCCGAGCAATTTGACGGGTACCGGTGACCGCCCCCAAGGGTTGCCAAAGTGTACGGGTTCGGTGACCGCCCCCAAGGGTTGCCATTTGTACGGGTTCGGTGACCGCCCTCAAGGGTCCCTTAGTGGAATCACGGCATCTTGCATTGTGCGAGGGTGTGAGGAGATTACGGTGGCCCTAGTGGCTTCTTGGGGAGCATTGTGCCTCCACCCCGCTCCAAACGGAGATTAGCATCCGCAAGGGTGTGAACTTCGGGATACATCATCGTCTCCACGTGCCTCGGTTATGTCTTACTCGAGGCCTTTACTTATGCACTTTACTTTGTGATAGCCATATTGTTTCTAATCATATATCTTGCTATCTCATAGTTGTTTATCTTGCTTAGTATAAGTTGTTGGTGCACATAGGTGGGCCTAGTTGTGTACGTTTTGTGTTTGACAAATTAACCACTAGGTTTATTCTGCATTTGTTCAAGCCTAAACCGTAATTAATTTAAAGCGCCTATTCACCCCCCCCCCTCGAGGCGACATCCACAATCTTTCACTTGCTACCTTACGTTCCCCTATATCGACTAGGGTAGTAAAGGGAGAACTACTGCGATTGTGCCCTGGTTTACCCGAATGAGCACCTCAGTAGAGAAAGCCGAAAACTGACTGTCATGATGCGGCAAGAGCGGGTCAGCTCTTCAGAGGTCACAAATCTTTAGAGATTATTTCCGCATTACGCGAGGGATCGGTACTTATCCGATCAGGTGTTTATGACATCCTAGTTCGGATACTAGGGGCTGCGCCTATATTTTTATTGTCAAACTCCTATGGCTAAGTGAGGGTGCTAAAGCCGCATAGTCCGATTGCTTGGATCGTCGCACTAAACACCTCCTTCAAGGCCAAACATTTGGATCAAGAGTGTTTAGATTACATCCCGAACACCCCCGTACTACCTACATGGGGGCAGAAGCCGGCGACTGGCCAACTCTCAGATTTCACACAACATGGCCGCACAGGAGGTGAACTTTTTTAAATAACAAACACTATATTATATAACGACTTTGTTTCATCATACAAGGCAGAGACAACATGAATGTATTCATTCGAAAATAATGTCTTGCGCACATTTCGTCGCCATAATACGAGACCCCTCCAGGACGTCTTCAAAGTACCGCTCGGGCGTGCGGTGCTCCATGCCCTCTGGCGGTCCCCCTGTCGTAAGCTTGACGACGTCCATCTTCGCCAACCACACCTTGAAGCGGGCGAAGGCCATGCGCGCGCCCTCGATGCAGACCGACCGCTTGACGACGTCCAGCTGAGGGCAGGCATTCACCAGCCGCTTCACGAGCCAGAGGTAGCTACCAGGCATAGCTTCGACAGGCCATAGTCAGATTATTAAATCCTTCATGGCCAGTTCAGCCACCCTATGCATCTCGACCAGCTGTTTTAGCTGATCGCTAAAGGGCACTGGATGTTCTGGCACAAGATATTGTGACCAAAACAACTTCTCCGTTGAGCTCCCTTCTTCGGCTCGGAAGAACACCGCGGCATCCGACACACTGCGTGGCAGATCTGCAAATGCCCCTGGAGAACTCTGAAGCCGGGTTAGTAAGAGATACTTCTTCTTCACATACTTGCTTTGCATACTAAACGCCTTACTCGCCGCGATTTTCCTGGCCTCCTGGATCTCCTGGAGGGCGCCCTGCGCCTCAACCCGGGCCTCTTCCACGCTTTGGCGAGCCTTGGCAAGTTCGGTCTCTCGAGCCGAAACGTCGTGCTCCAAGGATTCGCATTTTTTCACTACATCATGGAGCTCTTGCTGGACCTCATCAAGCCTGGCCTCGTGCTTCTCACGGGCGGCTTTTTCCTTGAAAACTCTCTCCTCGGCCTCGGCCTCGGCCAGGGCCTATTTAAGGACCTCGCCCTCGATCGCCGCTCCTACACATATGATGGCACTACAGTCAACACGCATCATTTATTCTTTCCGAATATACAGAAAGTCATTACATACCTTGCTCGTCTTCTAGCTGCTTCCTCGCTTGGCCGAGCTCCTCCTCGGCCCGCTCCAGTCTCTGCTTTAGTCCGGAGACTTCGGCAGTGTGTGAGGTCGTGGCCAGCAACGATGCCTGCTTATTCATATAAGACATAATTAGATAGTTTCCTGTGAAAAAAATTGATCCTCTGTCTGGCTCTTCTTTCCGAACACCTGACAGTGTCTCAGGGGCTACTGTCTATATTGGGATTTTCTCTTTTGCGTTGCTTACCTCAAAACCTGTCAGCAGGCTGCTACAGGCTTCGGTTAGTACGCTCTTGACGGACTGAACCCTCTCAATCACCGTACCCATAAGGATACGGTGTTCATCCACAATGGAAGCGCCTCCTAGCGCTTCCAGCAGATTATCCGGTGCCTCTGGTTGGATAGAGGTCAGTGGCGGAATAGGCACACCCCCTTATTTTGAAGGAGGTTGCTTGCCAGATTCTGGATCCGTATAGGTCTTACGACATGTATTCGGATAGGGGCCGAATTGAGCAAGGCCCCCATCCCCAGTTGCCATGGGGTCTACTCCCCCATGTGTCCGGCAGCCGATGTTCCGCCCTCATGCGTTACCCTGGCGGTCTCTGAACCTCTCCCTGGCCTGGGAAGGTCCTTTGGGACAACACCTTGTCGTCGCCCTTGGCCGTGGGAGAGTGAGCGGCTGACGGTGACTTGCTGGCTCGCCTTCGAATCCAACGAACCTCTTGATGAGGATCGCTGGGAGCTGTCGTGGGCCAGACTGCGATGACATAAATTAACATATTATATTATAAGGCAAGAGAGGCCGGATGCATGGACACATGTGGGTTTTTAGTACTTACGACGCGGCCAGAGGCTTGTTTTTGGGGCGTCGCTCCGGGCTGCTGTCGATGTCCCACGCGGAGTAATCCGCAGGGGGGCCCTTCCCCCTTTTGGGCGCCTCCGCCTCTAGATTTGTGGAGGCCGCCCTCTTCTTCCTCCCCCATCAGGGGGAGAGGTGCTTTCTTCCTCCTCCTCATCATCATCTTCGGCAGCGGAGGAGAGAGTCTTGTCTTCGGACGACACGTCTGAAGCTCCCTTGCGGCGGAGGCCACTCCGGACCCCCTTGGCCTTCTTCTCTGGTGCCTTATAGGGCGCCGGCACCAGCATCTTCGCCAGGTGCAGGATCACTGGTTTCTCGAGCAGCGGAGCCGAACATTGAATCTGCTCCGCCCTCTCCGTCCATACCTGAAAGAAAATAAAGTTTAGATATCCTCCTTGAAACAAGCAAGTAGAGGATGTGTCCGGCGACGTGAAAGGCTTACCGCATTGGCAGAATGGGTAATATCGTGCCCACCATCCGAGTCTATGGCTGGCAGCGTCTCGTTCCCTTAAAGAGCAACTTCTAGGCATATTCGTGAGTAGTTCCGAAGAGCCTCTCCATAGTTTGGTGCTTCTTCGGTTCGAATTCCCATAAGGGGTGGCTTCGGCTCTGGCATGGGAGGATCCAGCGAACCAGCATCACCTGGATTGCGTCGGCGAGCTTGATGTTGTTATCCACCATGCTTTGAATGCATGTTTGCAGTGCTATCAGCTCGTCCGACAAAGACCAATTTGGGCCCTTCTTTATCCAGGAGGTGAGCCACATTGGAGCTCCAAACTTGAATTCCGAAGCCGCGGCCCAGGTGGTGTCGCAGGGCTTTGTGATATAGAACCATAGTTTCTGCCACTCCTTAATGGTCTCCACAAAAGTACCCTTGGGCCATGTGACATTGGGCGACTTGCTCACCATGGTGCCTCCGCACTCTACGTGCTGGCCATCCACCACCTTTGGCTTCACATTGAAGATCTTGAGCCACAGTCCGAAGTGGGATTGGATGCGGAGGAAGGCCTCGCACACGAGAATGAATGCCGAGATGTTGAGGAAAGAGTTCGGGGCTATGTCATGGAAATCTAGCCCATAATAGAACATAAGCCTGTGGACAAAAGGGTGGAGAGGAAACCCTAACCCGCGGATGAAATGAGGGATGAACACCACCCTCTCATTGGGCTTCAGGGTGGGAACAATTTGCCCCTTGGATGGAAGCTAGTGGGCAATTTATTTCACCAGATACCTGACCTCCCGAAGCTTGGTGATGTCCTTCTCCCTAACGAAGGAGGCCATCCACTTGCCTTGCCCTCCAGATCCGGACATGGCTGAGTGCTTCCTTGAGGCGGAATGAATGAGGACTTGGCCGCTGGAGCTCGAGATTGGAAGGACAGAGAAAGAGAGAAGGCGTGGGTGAAGAAAGGGAATCCCTATCTCCTTATAAAGGCAATGAATATCAAGCGCCTCCCCACTCGCCTTAAAACTCGCCAGTTCCCAATGGCTGTGTAAATGGCATGGTTATATTACCCACACCCGTATTGATCGGAATCCCGCAATAAGGGGACATGATCTCTGCTTCGACAAGACGTGCCTATTAAAACCGCATCTCGGAACGTGGAAAGACAGACGGAAAATGGTTCGAAATGATTACCAAGCAGACGTGGTGTCACATTACAAAAAAGTTGTCAGCGGATCGGACTCGTGTAATATTATATTCTCTGTGGTTGTGTGTGGTACTTGTTTTGCAGATCCGGACACGTTCATTATGACCGAAGACTATCTTGGAGTATTTGGAAAGGGGAACCCGCCTTGCAATGTCGAAGACAATCTGCACGCCGGACACCTCGTCATTGAAGCCTGGTTCAGGGGCTACTGAGGGAGTCCTGGACTAAGGGTCCTCGGGTGTCCGACCTATTAGACATGGGCCGGACTGATGGGCTGTGAAGATACAAAGACCGAAGACTTCACCCGTGTCCGGATGGGACTCTCCTTGGCGTGGAAGGCAAGCTTGGCATCCAAATATGAAGATTCCTGTCTCTGCAACCGACCTTATGTACCCCTAGATCCCTCCGGTGTCAATATAAACTGGAGGGCTAGGTCCGTAGAGATATCCTCATAATTGTAGTCAGACAGGCTAGACTTTTGGGTTTAGCCATTACGATCTCGTGGTAGATCAACTCTTGTAATACTCATATTCATCAAGATCAATCAAGCAGGAAGTAGGGTATTACCTCCATAGAGAGGGCCCGAACCTGGGTAAACATTGTGTCCCCTGTCTCCTGTTACCATCGACCTTAGACGCACAATTCGAGACCCCCTACCAGAGATCCGCCGGTTTTGACACCGACACTGGGGAAGAGATCCGGCAAGCTGGGGAGATAGTGGCTGGTAAGCCTTTCTTGTTACAGACTAAATTCGGTGATCTGAAGCATTCCCTGCTTAATCAAATGTGGAGCTCTCGAGACGCATTCTTGGACCTACCGAAGAGCGCCTCCGTTGCGGCGCAATTTTACCAAGTGCAGGAAGGGTGTGCAGTGGAGTAACTTTTTTGGTAACAATTCGCAAAGCGTCCGCTGTTACTGAATGAATAAATGGCCCAATGGGCCGAGCTCCACAGGATATCCGGTTCTGCCATGAAGGACGTCATAGTCCGGCTGTGGCCTATTGAGCCAATTCCTAATAGTTATTTCGGTTTGGTGCAGCAACTTGTTGATGGGGTGCCGCGTATCGACGCCATTAAGCGTTCAACATGCATTGAAGGTGCACGGATGGCCTATGCCCGCGTCAAGACGTATTGGGCGAAGATGAAGGCCACCGATGTTGCGGTGAAGAGTCCACCCAAGGGCAAGGACCATCACGCACCAGGGCATTATTTCGAGGATGTCTTAGAGGGTTCCCGCTTGATAGAGGGTCAGTGCTCGAAATGCATGATATTTGAATGAAATGTGTTGAAATTGTAAAAGACAATATTATATTATGATATTCGCTTAAAAGCTTTGGTTCCTCCTGTGCGGCCGTTTTTGTATAATCTGAAAGTTTTCCAGTCGCCGGCTTCAGCCCCCTTGTAGAAAATACGGGGGTGTTCGGAAAAGCACTTGATCACTCTTAACGCAACATCTTGGTCCATGAAGGAGGTGTCAATGCGGCGAACTATGCAACCAGACTATAGGGTGTTAACACTTTCACTTAGCCATCGGAGTTTTATGGTGGGTCTACGATATAGAACCTGATATGTATGCGGTTACCCCAATATGGTGTGTTACATGTATGACCTGAAGAAAGTTCCTCCGTGTAACACGGAGAGAATCGCGAAAGATTCCGATAAGTCATTGAGTGGTTGACCAGCTCGCCGCATCATGATAGTCATTTTTCGGCTTTCTCTACTGAGGTGTTTGACCGGATGAACCGGAAACACAATCGCAGTAGTTCTCCCTTTACTACCCTAGTCGATAGAGCGGAATGTAAGGTAGTAAGCATAGGAGCCGGGCAACCCAACTATTGACCCAAGACAAGATTCAGAGCTGATGCATATAAGGCCAAATTCGTGACGCCGAAGTATGTTGTAAAGCTGTTCGGACTTGTTGGCAACTCTTTTTGTTCCCATCCCGAGCCCTGGCAAGTTATGTTGGGGTGCGTGTGTGAAATAACCAGAGGAGCAAAATTCAGTTCTTTAGAGGAAAGTGAATACTGGATACAGATTATGTTCACTAGAACCTGAGTGATATGCCAATCGTAGTTTTGTATATAATAACTCCACAACCCTGGCTATTTGGCATGCCAGGGGTCGACGGCTGAGGAAGAAGGCACTTTACAGGCTCGCAAAATAGAGAGTGAGGTCTACAAAAAGTTGTTTTTGACCTCCTGCCACACGTCTGCGCCGCCTTTCCTCGATGAAGGGGCTCCTTAAAAGGAGTATCCTTTGGGTGAATGTGCAAACCTGAACTCCGATAGAGTCGGTGAGATGAACATTCTATGAGTCACCTATGGTAAAGGATAATGAAAAAGAAAGAGTAGTTAGAAAAGAAAAAAGGAAGGAGAATATGGGAGTACTTGTAAGCCCATCCGTATTGTGCTTCCGCCGATGCCCATTGTGTTTTAAGTGCATAGTTATATATGCGCGGTACAGATTTCGCAAGTGTATGAGGCGGGTGGCGGAAGCCGAACTGATAGTCCCACTCCAAAATTGGTCGGTCCTGCTGAATGGAGACCGGCGGCTTAATGGCCGACAAGGCATGCGGTTTAATAAGACCGCTTTGTACTTCGGCTGAAGTAACCGTAGTATGATGCTCAGTCCGGAGGGAGTGCTTCTCATGCTCCCCTATAGAGGTGTGTGTCACGTATACCATGTTCACTGTTTTTACTTCAGGGGAAATTGCTTCTGACCCCCGGTATTTGGTTGGTGAGTCTCTTCCCTTTGTGTTCGGCGTTGACCTTGCCGGCCTGCTTGAAGACCCAACAACTTCTGTTGGTGTGATTAGCTGGTTTATTGGGGTTGCCATGAATCTGGCAGGGCCGATCCAATGTCTTATCTAAATTGGATGGTCCGTCTCTGTTTGCCTTGAATGGCTTTTTCCGTTGACCGGGTTTGGGGCCGCTGAATCCAGCGTTGACCGCTGTGTCGCGCGTTTTTTCATTATCATTGTGATGTTTGTGTTTGCTGCGTCGTGGTTTGCCATTGCCGTCTCGGACTCCGAAAGTGCCCGGATTGTTGGCACTGTTGCTTCTACAAGCGAGCCAACTGTCTTCTTCTGTGCAAAAGCGGGTCACTGGAGCGGTAAGGGCTGACATGGATTTTGCTTTTTCTTGACCGATGTGGCGGGCGAGCCACTCGTCCCGGACGTTGTGTTTTAAGGCCGCTAGGGCTTCCGCGTCCGGACAGTCGATGATTTGGTTCTTTTTAACTAAGAACCTAGTCCATAGCTTCCTATCTGACTCTCCGGGCTGCTCGACGATGTGACTTAAGTCATCGGCATCTGGTGGCCGGACATATGTACCTTGGATGTTGTCGCGAAAGGCGTCTTCCAAATCCTCCCAACTGCCAATAGAGTTTTCGGGTAGACTGTTTAACCAGTGCTGAGTTGGCCCTTTGAATTTTAGTGGGAGGTATTTAATGGCATGAAGGTCATCTCCGCGGGCAATGTGGATATGGAGAAGGAAATCCTCGATCCATACCGCGGGATCAGTTGTTCCATCATATGATTCGATATTCACATGTTTAAACCCTTCTGGGAATTCATGCTCCATTACTTCATCTGTGAAGAAAAAAGGGTGTGCGGCGCCTCTATGTTGGGACACATTGCAACATAGCTCCGATGGAGTCCGTCTGTGGTTTTCGGCCCGGGTGTGACTAGGCTTGTCACGTCCGAATAGATAGCCGCTGTCATGTGTCGGGGCACGTCCTCGCGGTCCGTAGATCGATCTGGTATGTCCTGCTCTATTGTCCAGGCCCTGCCGAAGGTCATATGTGTGACCACGAGCTGTGTTGTCTCTGCCTTTACGGTGAGGTGGGGCGGGCTGGTGTTCGGCTTGAGTTGCCGCTGTGTCCCGACTGCGTGGTGGTCGGTTAGCCGCATTGTGCGGTGATGGTATGGGCTCCGGTGCCTTGTCATCAAACTGAGGTAGCAATTTGCGCTTCGGGTAAATTTTGGCTGGGCACTTGAGGCCCTATTCTTCGGCTGCTAGGACATTAGTCCATCTATCATTGAGCAGATCTTGGTCATCTTGAAGCTGCTGTTGCTTCTTTTTCAGGCTCCTTGTAGTGGCTATTAGCTGGCGCTTAAAGCGCTCCTGCTCCTGAGGTTCCTTAGGCATGATAAAATCCTTGCTGTCGAGGCTCACCTCATCCTCGGAGAGTAAAGATAATTATTGTCCTCCGACTCATCATTGATGGCCTGTTCTTCAGGGCTAACTTACATATTTTTCCGATCGTCCTGTTCGGCGATTCATTCGTCGGGATCTTCTCTGTCTTCCGCACTGTCCAAAGTGTTATCGTCTCCCGTGCCGGTGTTGCTGTCTTTGCTGCGGCGTGATTTAGAGCGGCGCCGCTGACGCTGACACTTTGGTTATGTCTTAGGAGGTTCATCCTCAACTGGATTCTCTTTGCCATCACCACTATTTCCTTTTGGTGCATCCACCATGTATACGTCATATGAGGAGGTGGCCGTCCATTGTCCGGTGAACGGCGGGTTTTGGGCCTCCTCTTCTTCTGCATCGTCGTTCATACCATCGATGTCTTCGGAGACATAATCGAGCATGTCGGTTAGGTCCTCGACAGTGGCTATGAAGTTGGCGGTGGGTGGGAAACAAAATTCTCGGTCATCAACCTCCAGTTTGAACCAAATATAATTCGGCTGAGAGTCCTCCGCCAGGGATAGATTTTTTAGTGAGTTTAGCACGTCGCCCAAAGGCGAGTGTCGGAAGATGTCCGCGGAGCTGAATTCGACGATCAATGACCGATCAAGCTTGACGTACACGGACACACAAGGTTCAGAACCTGTGGCCGGACGAGTCCATGGTTCCAGTGACACAGATGTCACTTGAAGTTAGGTATGTGTGCAGCTCCAACGTCGCTGAGTCTGCGTCTTCCGCGGCGGGGTTGTGCTTCCCATCTTCGGATGGCGCGATCTACTCCAGATCTAGGGCTAGAGCAGCTACAGGTACTATCTCCTGGGTATGGTCCGATGACAGATTTACGTCATGTTCATCGTGATGGCAGGGAGCGGCTGCTGTGGTCTCGAATCCGTTGAAGATCAAGTCTCCGCGGATATCCACGACGTCGTTCAAGCCTCCAAATCTGATCTGATGGCCAGGGGCATAGCTTTCGATGTGCTCCAGATGGCCAAGCGAGTTGGCCCACAGTGCAAAGCCGCCAAATATGAAGATCTGTCCGGGAAGGAAGACTTCCCCTTGGATAGCGTTGTCATAGATGGTTGAAGGAGCCATCAAACCTTTTGACGACGGCACAGTGGAACTCTCAATGAAAGCACCAATGTCGGTGTCAAAACCGGCGGATCTCGGGTAGGGGCTCCTGAACTGTGCGTCTAAGGTCGATGGTAACAAGAGACAGGGGACACCATGTTTACCGAGGTCCGGGCCCTCTCTATGGAGGTAATACCCTACTTCCTGCTTGATTGATCTTGATGAATATGATTATTACAAGAGTTGATCTACCACAAGATCGTAATGGCTAAACTCTAAAAGTCTAGCCTATCTTACTATGATTATGAGGATATATGTCTACGGACCTAGCCCTCCGGTTTATATAGACACCGAAGGGATCTAGGGTTACATAAGGTTAGTTACAGAGAAAGGAATCTTCTTATTCAGATGCCAAGATTGCCTTCCACATCAAGGAGAGTCCCATCCGGACACGAGTAGTCTTCGGTCTTTGTATCTTCACAGCCCATCAGTCCGGCCCATGTCAAGTAGGTCGGACGCCCGAGGACCCCTTAGTCCAGGACTCCCTCACTTGCAATGGGAGAAGTGCTTAGCTGTGGGTTCAATCTTGCAGTGTCCTTTCCCAGTGACAGCAAGGGCAGCAAGGCACGTATTGTATTGTTGCCATCGAGGATAAAAAGATGGGGTTTATATCATATTGCTTGAGTTTATCCCTCTACATCATGTCATACTGCCTAATGCATTACTCTGTTCTTATGAACTTAATACTCTAGATGCATGCTAGATAGCGGTCGATGTGTGGAGTAATAGTAGTAGATGCAGATTCGTTTCGGTCTACTTGTCGCAGACGTGATGCCTATATACATGATCATGCCTAGATATTCTCATAATCATGCACTTTTCTATCAATTGCTCGACAGTAATTTGTTTACCCACTGTAATACTTATGCTATCTTGAGAGAAGCCACTAGTGAAACCTATGCCCCCCGGGTCTATCTTCCATCATATAAGTTTCCAATCTATTTTATTTTGCAATCTTTATTTTCCAATCTATATCATAAAAATACCAAAAATATTTATCTTATTATCTCTATCAGATCTCACTCTCGTAAGTGACCGTGAAGGGATTGACAACCCCTTTATCGCGTTGGTTGCGAGGTTCTTATTTGTTTGTGTAGGTGTGAGGTGACTTGCGTGTAGTCTCCTAGTAGATTGATACCTTGGTTGTCAAAAACTGAGGGAAATACTTACGCTACTTTGCTGCATCACCCTTTCCTCTTCAAGGGAAAACCAACGCAGTGCTCAAGAGGTAGCAGAGATTGAAGGAAATATGCCCTAGAGGCAATAATAAAGTTGTTATTTATATTTCCTTATATCATGATATATATTTATAATTCATGCTAGAATTGTATTAACCGAAAACTTAGTACATGTGTGAATAAATAGACAAAACTGAGTGTCCCTAGTATGCCTCTACTTGACAAGCTCGTTAATCAAAGATTGTTAAGTTTCCTAACCATAGACATGTGTTGTCATTTGATGAACGGGATCACATCATTAGAGAATGATGTGATGGACAAGACCCATCCGTTAGCTTAGCATAATGATCGTTTAGTTTTATTGCTATTGCTTTCTTCATGACTTATACATGTTCTTCTGACTGAGATTATGCAACTCCCGAATACCTAAGGAACACCTTGTGTGCTATCAAACGTCACAACATAACTAGGTGATTATAAAGATGCTCTACAGGTGTCTCCGATGGTGTTTGTTGAGTTGGCATAGATCGAGATTAGGATTTGTCACTCTGTGTATCGGAGAGGTATTTCTAGGCCCTCTCGGTAACGCACATCACTATGAGCCTTGCAAGCAATGTAACTAATGAGTTAGTTACGGGATGCTGCATTACGGAATGAGTAAAGATACTTTCCCCTGACAAGATTGAACTAGGGATGATGATACCGACGATCGAATCTCGGGCAAGTATATACCGATGACAAAGGGAACAACGTATGTTGTTATGCGGTTTGACCGATAAAGATCTTCATAGAATATGTAATAGCCAATATGAGCATCTAGTTTTCACTATTGGTTACTCACCGGAGATATGTCTCCGTCATGTCTACATAATTCTCAAACCCGTAGGGTCTGCACGCTTAACGTTCGATGACGATTTGTATTAAGAGTTATGTGATTTTGATGACCGAAGTTTGTTCGGAGTCCCGGATGATATCACGGACATGACAAGGAGTCTCGAAATGGTCGAGAGGTAAAGATTCATATATTGGAAGGTTACATTCGGACAACGGAATGGTTCGGGTCGTTTCGGATAAGTTTCGGAGTACCGGGGGTTACCGGACCCCCCCCCCCGGGAAGTTCATGGGCCTTCATGGGCCTTAGTGGAAAGGAGAGGAGGGCCACAAGGGAGGCCGCGCCCCCACCCATGGCCAGTCTGAATTGGACTAGGGAGGGGGGCGACGCCCCCTCTTTCCTTCTCGCCTCTTCCTCATTCCGTCTCTCTCCCTCACTTGGAAAGGAAGGGGACTCCAACTAGGATTGGGAATCCTAGTTGGACTCCCATATGGAGCGTGCCCCCTATGTCCGGCCTCCTCGCCTCCCCCCTTTATATACATGGGAGCGGGGCACCCCAAAGGCACACCAAGTCTTCTCTTAGCTGTGTGCGGTGCCCCCCTCCACGGTTACACACCTCGGTCATATTGTTGTATTGCTTAGGCGAAGCCCTGCGCCGGTAACTTCATCATCACTGTCAACATGCCATCGTGCTAACCTAAATCTCCCTCGTCCTCAACTGGATCAAAAGCTCGGGGGACATCATCGAGATGGACGCGTGCTGAACACGGAGGTTCCGTACGTTCGCTGCAAGGATCGGTTGAATCGCGAAGACGTTCAACTACATCAACCGCGTTATTAAACGCTTCCGCTTTCGGTCTACGAGGGTACGTGGACACACTCTCCCCTCTTGTTTCTATGCTTCTCCTAGATAGATATTGTGTGATCGTAGGTATTTTTTTGAATTACTATGTTCCCCAATAGCAGGAGGCGGCGGACATCGAGGAGCGCCGGGAGGAGGAGTTGCGCATGGCCGAGGTCGAGGTAGCGAAGAGTCTGTTCATCGAGGAATCAGCGGTGGAGTACCAACGTGAGCTCTGGTGCAACTACTACTACTACGAGTACTACAACCTTGAGGGCGGCGCCGAGGACGAGGACGAGGACGCGGTCGACTTTAGCAGTGTGGACGCGAAGTCCACGAACGGCGACATGTCGCCCGGACAAGTCATCAACGTCGCATCTCACACCGGCGATGCATAGGCCGGCGCGGCGGTGTATTTGTTAAAATTATGCATACTTAGGCTTTGTTTTTAATGTCGGTCTTTTGTTAGAGCAATGTTTAGTTCAACTAGCTCTGTTTAATTACTAAAATTGATCGATTCAGTAAGTGTGTTTTGTCTGCTGTATGCTCTTTCATGTGCCCAAATTAGCAAGCAATGTTAAATTATGCAATGACGTACCTGGGGAAATTTCGACCAAAATTTGAATTATCAAACTCATCCCATGTGCTTAAAGTAGAAGAATCATTTGTGATGCACACAATCGTTCAAAATGAATGGTTCGGCGACACCGTGCGCAAAGTTTCCCTCCACATTTCCAAAATTTTGGCCTACTGCCAAAATATCTACCCCGCCCCCTCCCCCATTCCCCACCCCATTTTCTCCCCGACCACAAGTCACATTTACCATGTTTACTCCTTCCTTCCTAAGCTATAGTCGCTTCCTCGCTCTCGCCGTCCCGCATCCTACTGCCAGGGTCGCCATGGTCTTCTTCAAAGACCTCCCCAGCGGTTCCTCCTCTGGCGACGACTCCTTCACCACACGAGTATGCCTATCTTCTCTCTCTCGGGCTATGACTTGGAATGAAGGATTTTTACCTGGCAGACGATTTGAGTCATTTCTTCCTCTTGTAGCTCCCTAGGACCATCAGTGGCAACGAATGGAGCGGGTTGGCTGAAGATCTATCTGCTCGTTGTCACCATGAATCTCCATGTGTGAAATTAGTTGCGTTTGAATCTGTGGACAGTGGGAGGAAGTTTCTGGCATGTGCAGAGAAGGTTAGACCCTCTTTTGTTGTTACAAATAATTTGTTAGATGTGATTCAGACACTGTCACGGTCCCAACCCATTCATACCACACATTCAACCAAACACATCCTAAGACAGTGTCACAGTTTGTACCTAGTATCTAAAATTGTTGCCATCTCATCAATGGTGCCATTAGAAAAGTATTTGGCACTGCTTCAGCAGTTTGTGCAGCCAACTTTGGTCCACACATCCGAGCAGCCAAGCAGTAAAATACTAAATCTTTATGGCACGAAGGAACTGGGCATCGGAGCAACTAGGTGCTTTGGAGTCCAGGTCCCTGATTTTTTTCTGCTGCATCGGCTCACCAGTGCAGGGCACCGGTGCGAGATGTAGCAATAGTTGTCTTTACACCAGTTTTGGCATACATAGTGGACGGCCTTAGTGCTATTAGTTCTATGTTACTAAATTTGTGCATGTACACACCTGTTAGTATCAGTTTGCTGTCACCCAAACACTGTCGCTATGATGTTGCAGTTATATTTACCTTCCTCATAAAATGTTCAATTTGTTATTTATTGTACATGAGTAAGAACTTGTAGCGTTGTTGTAGTTAATTATAGCTTCTGATGTTCCAGAATTTGGTTGTTGACTCAGTAGCAATTAATTCATTTGCACATTTATCTTTTTGAGAAGATATGTCACAATTAACATGTTTCTTTAGTTTTTCAAAATAAGCATTGGCGATTTTCTATGTTCTATAAACTCATTTCCCCTACAATTTTTACTGGTCTAGTTTTAAATATTATAGGATGAACAAAAGTGTTCTTACTTGGAGTGGGTTGATCAAGAGTGGCCACAGTCTTTGAAGATGTGCCTAGAAAAGCTCTAGAGCATGCATGAGGAAGAGAACAGACGTAGGCTTAGAGAAAGTGTTGTCAACACTGAAGAATATTTGAAGATGCGGGATAAAAAGAGGAAGGTGGAGAATGAGCTCAAATTTTTAAAATCAGACTTTGCTAAGATGGTGTTAACGAAGGAGGAGGCACTTTCCTAGTTGGCTAGTGCAAAACATGTTCTTACTGAACTGAAAGCAGAGGTGGATAAGACGATCCTGGATGATCTCGATTAGGGAAATGAATATATTGTTCTAATATTGTTCTTATGAAGTTGAACTAGCTATATGTTGTACTGTGCTATTTTCATGTAGCTATCATACTATGATGTTATAATATATTTATGTGCCTGATATGAAATTGTCAAACATCTATTCGATATGAAATGTGAATTTTCATAATATAGAAATTATTAATTGTAAACTAATAAACCTGCTAAATGTGTCATGGAACTTCGCAAACGGTTCTAGCAGTAAAATCGCTTGTGATGCATAGCCCAATGCCACACAGTTTTCTTCATCGAATCGTGTGTGATGTAGTTGATAAAAGAAAACAGTTAACCAAGGAAGAGCGTGTGTGATAGTTACACCTTTCACACACAAGCCTACACATAAAACTGTGTGGGATGTACATACGAATGGAAACGTTTCCCCTGGATTGACTGTGTGGGATGTACATAAGAATAGAAACGTATTCCTTGGATTGACTGTGTGATATACATACGAACAGAAATGTTTTCCATGGATTGACTATGTGGGATGTAAATAAGAACGGAAAAGTATTACTTGGGTTGACTGTGTGTGATATACTTATGAACGGAAATGTTTTTCTGGGATTCACCGTGTGGGATGTACATACGAATGGAAATGATTGGGTTTGGATGCCTCGCCCGATCGCACACGAGCTCATTTGGCCCCAGCCTGTGTCCCAGGAGGGCCTATCCCCGACAATTTCTGGGTCATGTGGGAGGGACCCCCTATCACCCACACTCACTTGGCGACGGTTCCAAATGCCATCGTGGAAAGTGGTTAAAAACCGTTTGTATAGCACCGACACGTACCAGTGCTCTACTAGACTAGCTTCTTGATCAAAGATGGTTATGGTTTCCTAACCATATACATGTGTTGTCATTTGATAATGGGATCACATCATTAGAAGAATGATGTGATGGACAAGACTCACCCGTTAGCTTAGCATATTGATCGTTCAGTTTTATTGCTATAGCTTTCTTCATGTCAAATACATATTCCTTCGACTATGAGATTATGCAACTCCAGAATACCAGAGGAATACCTTGTGTGCTATCAAACATCACAACATAACTGGGTGATCACAAAGATGCTCTACAGGTATCTCCGAAGGTGTTTGTTGAGTTGGCATAGATCGAGATTAGGATTTGTCACTCCGAGTATCAGAGAGGTATCTCTGGGCCCTCTCGGTAATACACAACATAATCTTGCAAGCAAACGACTAAGGAGTTGGTCATGAAGTGATGTATTATAGAACGAGTAAAGAAACTTGCCGGTAATGATATTGAACTAGGTATGAAGATACCGATGATCGAATCTCGGGCAAGTAACATACCGATGGACAAAGGGAATTACGTATGTTGTCATGACGGTTCGACCGATAAACATATTCGTAGAATTTGTAGGAGCCAATATGGGCATCTAGGTTCCTATATTGGTTATTGACCGGAGAGGTTTATCAGTCATGTCTACATAGTTCTCGAACATGTAGGGTCCGCACGCTTAATGCTCGTTGATGATATAGTATTGTATGAATTATGTGATTTAGTGACCGAATGTTGTTTGGAGTCCCAGATGAGATCATGGACATGATGAGGAGTCTCGAAATGGTCGAGAGGTAAAGATTGATATAGACGATGGTATTCGGAAACCGAAAGTGTTTCGGGGGGTTCCGGGTACTTATCGGGTCACTGGAAGGGGTTTCGGGCACCCCTGACGAAAGATATGGGCCTTATGGGCCAAGAGAGGGAACGCACCAGCCACAAGGGGATGGTGCGCCTCCCATAACAGGTCGACCTAGGTGGAGTTGGAAAGGGGGAGGGAAAGGAAAGTGTGGATTAGGATTCCCACTTCCTTCCCTCTCCCCCTCTTTCCTTCCCCCTCGGTTATATATGGCAGGGGGCACGGCTTGGGAGGGACTCCAAGTTGGATTCCTCCTACTTGAGCGCCTCCTATGGCTGCTCCTCCCTCCCTCCCACCTATATATATGTGGGAGGGGGACGCCTAGCACACACAAAATCAATTGTTAGCCGTGTGCGGTGCCCCCTCCATTGTTTACACCCCCGGTCATATTTTCGTAGTGCTTAGGCGAAGCCCTGCGGAGATCACTTCACCATCACCGTCACCATGCCATCATGCTGACGGAATTCATCTACTACCTTGCCATCTTGATGGATCAAGAAGGCGGAGGACGTCACCGAGCTGAACGTGTGCTGAATGCGGAGGTGTGATACGTCTCAAATGTATCTATAATTTTTGATTATTCCATGATGTTATATTATCAATCTTGGATGTTTTATAATCATTTTATAGTCATTTTATATCATTTTTTGGTACTAACCTAGTAACATAGTCCCAAGTGCCAGTTGTTGTTTTTTGCATGTTTTTTACATCACAGAAAATCAATACCAAACGGAGTCCAAATGCCACAAAACTATACGGAGATTTTTGTGGACCAGAAGACACATAATGGGCCCTGGCTGCGCTTGGGGTGCTCCTTGGAGAGCACAACCCACCATGGCGCGCCAGGAGGTCCAGGCGCGCCCTAATGGGTTGTGCCCACCTCGGGTGCCCCCCGGACCGCCTCTTTGCTCTATAAATACCCCAATATTCCAAAAACCCTAGGGGAGTCGACGAAATATTCATCCAGCCTCCGCAGAGTCCAGAACCACCAGATCCAATCTAGACACCATCTCGGATGGGGTTCACCACCTCCATTGATGCCTCTCCGATGATGCGTGAGTAGTTCTTTGTAGACCTTCGGGTACGTAGTTAGTAGCTAGATGGCTTCCTCTCTCTCTCTCTCTCTCTGAATTCTCAATACAATGGTCTCTTGGAGATCCATATGATGTAACTCTTTTGCGGTATGTTTGTTGGGATCAATGAACTTTGAGTTTATGATCAGATCTATCTTTTTATATCCATGAAAGTATTTGAGTTTCGTTGATCTATTTTATGCATGATTACTTATAGCCTCGTATTTCTTCTCCGATATTTTGGTTTTGTTTTGCCAACTTGATCTATATATCTTGCAATGGGAAGAGGTGCTTTATAGTGGGTTCGATCTTACTGTGCTTGATCCCAGTGACAGAAAGGGAACCGACACATATGTATCGTTTCTACTAAGGATGAAACGATCTTGTCTACATCATGTCATCGTTCTTCTTGAATTACTCCGTTTCTCCATGAACTTAATACACCAGATGCATGCTGGATAGCGGTTGATGTGTGGAGTAATAGTAGTAGATGCAGGCAGGAGTCGGTCTACTAATCTTGGAAGTGACGCCTATGTAATGATCATTGCCTGGATATCGTCATGATTATTTGAAGTTCTATCAATTGCCTAACAAGAATTTGTTCACCCGCCGTTTGCTATTTTTCTCGAGAGAAGCCACTAGTGAAACCTACGGCCCCTGGGTCTATTTCTCATATTATTTTCCTTCGCGACCTATTTTCCTTTGCTTTTATTTTTAGATCTATTAAATTAAAATTCAAAAATACCTTGCTGCAATTTATTCTTATTTATTTTATTTGGCGTTCGATCTATCAATCTACTACAATTTTATCTCACGTCCATTTGCCTATCTTGAGGCACCGTACCCGGAAGGGATTGACAACCCCTTTTACACATCGGGTTGCGAGGATTTGTTATCTGTGTGCAGGTGATGTTTACGTTGTGTTGCCTGGTTCACCTACTGGTTCGATAACCTTGGTTTCACATTTGAGGGAAATACCTACCGCTGCTTCATCCCTTCCTCTTTGGGGAAATACCGACGTAGCTTCAAGCCGCATCAAGGTGTCGTACATTTTGTACTATATCGGTTGGATCGCGAAGATAGTTCGACTACATCAACCACGTTGTGAAACGCTTCTGCTTATGGTCTGTGAGGGTACGTAGACACACTAGCCCCTCTTGTTGCTATGCATCTCCTAGATAGATCTTGCGTGTTCGTAGAATTTTTTTTGTTTTCCATGCAACGTTTCCCAACATCAACGGTGGTTCACAAAAGTAATATTAAAGCACCTAAACCCTCTAGACAAATTAAAGTAGAACCTAGTGTTTCTATGGTCAAGGATATCTTGGTCACTAATATTGATGGGCGTGTTATTTATTTCTGTGATGAAGCAACTAGAATTGCCAAACCCGATACTAAAGATAACAACAAGCCTGTTGTTGGCATGCATGTCGTCTCAGTTAAATAGGAGATCATTGCTATCATGGTTTATGTGATTTATCTGCTAGTGTGAGTGCCATTCCGAAGCTCAGTAGTAGCACTTTTTATAACGAAGCGCTGCTGCTAAATAACGGTAGCGCTTGGGCAGAAAGAGCGCTGCTACTATGCATATAGTAGTAGCGCTTTTTTTTATAAAACACGCTACTACTATAATTGCTAGACCGTTGTAGGCAGGCTAGGTATACTAGTAGCACTCGTACGTAAAAAGCACTACTGCTATTGTACATAGCAATAGTGCTTTCCTCTAACCAGCGCTACTCCTAAATAGCAGTAGCGGTGATTGCGGACCAGCGCTACTACTACGGGTACCTTATCCACACTCCAGCCTGCGCGCGTCCCTCACTCTCCCCTCACACTCTAACTCGCCCACTACTCCGCCGCGCGCCGTTGCCGCCGTCGCCCCCAAGGTATCTGCCTCCCTCCCTGTCAGGGGTTGGGTGCAACATATGCCAATGGATGGGTTATCATGGTGGTTGCGAGTAGAAGTCGTCGGTGCCTGGAAGCGGGATGAGGTGTAGACACGAACCCCGACGCACTTTACCCAGGTTCGGGGCTCTCCTAGGAGATAACACCCCTCACTACTAGGAAAAGGCCTACTAATGGCGCACCTAATTTGGCCATTAATGGCGCATTAGTGGTGCGCCATTAGTAGCACGCCATTAGTATATTTTACTAATGGCGCACCACTGGTGCTCCATTAGTATCTGGTATACTAATGGCGCACCACAGATGTGCCATTAGTAAATACAACAGTGCGCCATTAGTATGCCTCCCAGGGGGCCATGTATACCCAGGTGCTTTGGCATACTAATGGCGCACGACAGCAAGATGCGCCATTAGTAACTTCGGCATACTAATGGCGCACTGTTTAATGATGCGCCATTAGTATCCTTTGGCATAATAAAGGCGCACTATGATGTGATGCGCCATTAGTATGAATATTAGGTTTTTTTATTTTTTTTATTTTCTGTTTTTTGCATAGGTTACAAAATGTATAATTGGACAAAATATAGACAACACACATCAACAATAGATTCATCGAATACAATAGAAGATTAGTCTCTGAATACAATTCATCATTTTAGTCTCCGAATACAAGTCATCATATTAGTCTCCGAATTGAAAAGACCGAACAAAGATAGAACATTATATTACAAGTCTCGAGACCGCGAGTTTGTCTTCACATTACAAGTCGATATCGATCATCTAAACTACCATCACATAGAAGAGAGCTGCGGTCATCACGATGAGCATCATCACGATGAAACTCGTCTTCATCCGGTTCCTCCAACGTGCCCTCCCCTCTCCCGCTAGATAGCAGGCGTATCTAGATTCGGCCTCGGCCCTAGTGGCGTACCCTTTGTAACTGTTACCGCTGAATCGGTGAACCTGTCTCCGACACTCCTCCCAGTCATCGTAGACTCTGGGAACCTTACCCTTGTACACGACATACCACGGCATCGCTATGCAGTAGCCAAACGAAACGTTAGTACCAATTCACAGACAATACATAAGCAATATATAAGTATGCAACAGAACAATCGAAAGAGAAAAGCAAGACATTAATAGCATCGATTACATCTTAAGTTGAACGACTCTCGAAACCAAAGAGACATACTACAAGTTCATTAAAGTTTAATTACAACATGAGCCAATTGATGTTTCAGAACTAGACACAGCATCACTGCTTTTGACTCGACTCAAGGGACCGGAGCGTGGATGAAGCCGCCGTCTATCGTGGGAGTCATGAAAGAACGGGCGTTGTCAGCCTGCATTTGTAGGATTGTGTCGATGTCACTGTTGGACGGTTGATTTCTGAGGTAGAACTGCCCCGCGGTATGAAGTACATCTTGATGGATGATTTCCGCAAACTCTGACTGGATGCGAAAGAATTCTTGTCTGATGTCCACGTCCTAGATTGCCGACACGCTCGCGGCCCAATCTTTGAGTCTACTCGGTAGCAGAAGTTGATGATGGTCCCGTACGATCGCCCGCATGTGATGGATGGCGTAGTAGGCACCCTTCTGACCGCCAGGCGGCTGCTTGACGCAGCAGAACGTCGTATTGTGGGAGAACACGTGCTTGCCGTACTTACGAATAGGCCTGGTGAAGGTGCCTCCAGATTTGACGTAGCCGGGGAGAACATCATCAAGAACCTTCTTGACATTTGTGTAGTCTACGTTCGACTGACGGTCCGGGTCGAAATACGTGGCCATGGAATATTTGGGGCTTAGGGGGATCAGCGTGCAATGTGTGTCACTGCAGAAAACACGGAATGTTAAAAGAAAAACGATCGAAATCTAAGAATTCATATGTTACGGGGCGGTTGAGGGGAGGACTTACTCGGGAAAGTAAGGCACGAGGAAGTTATCCTTATCTTGGTTTGCCAGAATGACGCCTTCGAGGTAAGAACTCGCGACTTGCCGGTCCCCAGCGCTGCCCAAGATCTTGGCACGCATGTAGAAGGGGTCGACTATCACGATGTCTGAGGTCTTGTCGCGAATGATCCGCATCTCCATACTCAGCGAAAATAGCCGAACGAAGGTGTAGTGCAGCGGATGAAGGTTTAACATAGCGTGGATGTCATCAAATCGTAGGACGATCGTACCCCCGATGGAGTTATCCACAAAGCCCTTGCCCTCTGGCACCTTGGCCGCGAAAACCGGGTATGCCACATCCTTCTCTCCGAGACGCCGCTTCTCCAAAGAAAGAACACTGTCATGCAGACTTCGCATAGCACCGGTTGCAGCATCGAGCATATTTCTCGGTAACATCAGCCTACCCGCCACATGCACCCTCCTCGAGATATCCTCAGGTGAAGGTGGCCCGTCCTGAGCACGGATCATACTCGGTGCCGGCTGGCCCGCACCCTTGTTAGTCTTTCTTTTGCGTGCCTTCTTCTTCTCCTGTAATGGGACCGAGTTCTGCTCACAGACCGCCTTCTTGAGTGTGTTGGGGCTGATCATATTTCGCACCTCGCCTATCTGAGGCTCGGTGAAGTCGGCAGCTGGAGGTGTCTCCTGAGAGCTGAACTGCAGATGACGCCTGTTGCAACTTGGCTTCTCCGCGGTACCAGCTAGATCACGCACGTCTTTTGTTGGGTTGGGTTCTTGAGAAGGAGGCCCCATGAAGTCGCCACCGTACCCATGATCGGAAAAGTACTGATCAACGTTGGCAAATGTATCGTCGTCGTCGTCATTCTGATCCTGTGCCATATGCATGTTTGGATCCAGTGGCATAGGGATGTCCGGCACCGTTGCGGCGGTCTTGCCATGGGGCCGACTTGGCGCCAGCACGACTGGCGGTGTTGTCTTTGGGGTGGTGTCCCCCGCCCCCAAACGAATCTGGCTCTTCGGCCAAAGCAGGGGCCAGCTCATGCAGGCGCTGAGGGTCATCACGTCATCATCGTCGGCCCCGATGGGTCGAATCGGAGGTAACAACTCGTCGCAGCCTGGCAGCACCCGAACCAGTTGAACCCTAAACAAGTTGGGTGGCATCTGGGTACCGTGGAACAAGGGGTTGCCCGGTTGAACGATTTTGCCCTTGGCGACATCGACCAACTCGTTGTTCACGAAGTGCAGGAGAGTGCACGGAACGTCGGCGGCGCCCTGCGAAAACATGTAGGGCGTCAGGGATGCCCAGTCAAAGGCAAGGAGATGAAGTCCTCGACCGAGAGAGGCTTAATTAGTTACCGTGATGATGGCGTCAAGCTCGGCTAATGTCGAGGCACTGCCAATGGCGGGCGTGCAGTTGACGGAGGGGCCTCTTGCTGCAGAGGTGCCGGCCGACGTACACCCGTGTGCATTAAGCTCCCGTGCCGGCGTCGGAGACACCAATGCCGCCTCCACCGGAGACACCAATGGCCCCGCCATCGCGTTCTGCGAGTTGCTGGCCGTGAAGCTAGGAATCGGGGGCGGCCCCTGTTGGCCGCTTGCAATCCACGCACTAATCCCCTGGATCAAGGTAGGCACAATGGCGGTGATCGTCGCTCCGAGTTGTTGTTGCACTTGCTCTTGGACAATCTCCGAAATCCGCGCCACCTGTGCCCTGAGTTCTTGAACCTCGCGCGCCTGGCTTTCCGAGCTGGTCTTTTTCTCCTTTCGCCCACAAGTGTTATAGTATGACGACCATTTTGTCGACAAGCCTTTGTCGGCCACACGACCAGCTGACGTCGGCTTACTGAGCTTATCCTTGTTCTTCATTACATTCAACGCCCTATTTAGAGTGGTGTCCCAAGGGTTGCTCTTAGTCAACCCCGCGCTACTGCTTTCAGTCACCTGTGGAAGGAATGTGAAGCATTTAGAAATTTGGCTTCATTAATTAGAATGCAACCATATGGAGCTAATTACGCGGGGGTGTATTCCTTACCAGAACAAGCTCAAGCGCCCTGGTCTTCGGATCCGTGGTAAGCTCCTTTGTTTTCGGGTCCTTCTTGTACCGGGCCCTGACAAAGTTCCTGGTCTGCTTGTCACCGTATTTATCGAAGAGGGGCGGTAGGCCTTGCTCGGCACGGTCCGCCTCCTCCTTGTCCCATATAGGCTCCGCCACTCTGCAACCGCCGGGACCGAGTGTGTGTTCCCCTAAGTTCAACTCCCGCATTTCTTTTCCCCACTTACTTGATTCGGAGCTTGTGGTGCTCGAGCAATTGATCTTGAAGTCGTTGTAGTCATCTTCGGTGATCGAAGGATTTTTCTCCTTGATCTTCTCATAACTCTCACCTTTCTCGATCATTCTCTTCACATTGCTTTTCCAAGTAGACAGGGCCGTGCTCATCTTCATGAGGGCAGCATTGTTCACTTTATTCCCTTTGAGGCTTGTGTTTTCAAATTCAGCGGGGAACTTGTATCGTTCGTGCAGCTTCGTGAAGAGGAGGTTGCGCAAATTCCCTCGGTCAGGATGCCTGAGGTTCTCGGTGTTGATCGAGACGGTGCTCTGGAGAATGCACCCGTGCTGAAGCGAGTACCCCTTGACTATTCGTTCGGGTGCCATTGGATTCCCGTTGGAGTCCACTTCAGTAACTTCCTCCTTGAGGGTGCGGAGCATGGTCGGGCACTGGTCCTTCCGTTGCCTCTTCGGTTGGCTGCCATCTGTGCATGCGCCGCCATCATCAGTGGTGGCATCCTCGGTGGCACCATCAGTGGTGGCATCAGTGGGGTCATCCTCGGCGGTACCATCAGTGGTCTCAGGATCGGTGGGGAAGGCGGCGTCCTCATACAAGTGAGGTTGTTCCTCCATCTCCTGGGACAGCTCCCAGAATTTCTTGCCGCCCGAACCCCCGGCCTCATCGTTGTTGGCCATGTTTCTCTATAAATAGGAACAAAGTTTGGTCAAAAAGTTGGTTATTGTCAAGGAACAAGATCATGGTCTCATCATTTAGGGTTTGTCGACACCAAGGCATCCTAAAAGCTAAGCTTTTCTCATTGAGGGTTTTTCGACGCCGAGGCACCCTAAAAGCCTAAGCTTTCATCATTTCGGTTTTTATCGACACCGAGGCACCCTAAAAGCCATGCATTAGTCACAAGTACGCCGGGGCACTTGATCCTACTTAATTAACTACTAAGATACCCCGGCCCATGCATTAGTCACAAGTACCCCATATGTCCTATTTTTAGCAAAGTCGTGCTAAAATTCACGGAAAATTTCAGCATGACCTTTGCTAAAAATAGGACATATGGAGTACCCGAATTTGCCGGAACGGAAGTTAATCGACATTCCAGCAAACTCAAGGGCCTCTCGGGTGGACAAGGCAAAAAAGGACACGATGGTCGGAGACATGACCTTTGCCAAAGCACATCCAAAGCACAATATGCAGGACAGATAGGCCATCAATATTTCCTCTATGCAAATACAATGGTAGCATCCAGAGGGCAACAACCTTGTACTACTACTTGACACAATCAGCACATCCATATCAAAATTAGTTCTAGCATACATAAGCAGTACCACATAGCAAATTCATAGGAAAACATCATACATTAGCAGCAGTTCATAGCAAAACTAGATGAATGTTTGGCCTCTTGATAAAAATCAGCTAGGTTTGCTTGGAATCAAAAAGCCCCAAAGTAGAACCCTCAGCATTATTAGATAGAACCAACAATTGAACCAACAAACCTTTCTTTCTCTGCTTAACCTTCTCACTCCACCTCCAGCCTACTTCTTCCGGTCTGGCTTCACCCGCTCCGCCTACTTGTCCCCCTTCCAAGTTCCAAGTACCAACAAGATGGAAACGAGGCCACGATCAGTGCTCTGCAATTATAGAAACTATCAGGGATCGCATGCCGAGCAGAGAGCCAAGATCCTACACAGCAACAAACCAGCTATGTGTTGTAGCGCGACTAGGTTTGCTCTTTCAAAGTCGGCGAGTCGACCCTCGAAGTCGACATGCATTTCACGACTACCCTCACGGTGACCCCATCCAGCGAGCCTGCCAAGGTGCCTGTTGACGGGCAGACCAACGGGGTTCTCGATGCCTAGATAATTCGTGCAGTAGGAGATGCACTCTTCGGTCAGAAAGCCCCTGGCTATGCTTCCCTCTGGACGTGACATGTTGCGAATGTATCCTTTGATGACTCCATTCATCCTTTCGAACGGCATCATGCTGTGCAGGAACATCGGCCCGAGTTGGATGATATCGTCCATGATATGGACTAGCAGATGCACCATAACATCGAAGAATGCGGGCGGGAAGTACATCTCAAGCTCGCATAGTATCACCACGATCTCTTCCTGTAGCCTTCTGAGTTGCCTCACGCCAACAGACTTCCGAGAGATGACGTCGAAAAAGTTGCATAGGCCAAATAGGGTTTCATGGACGTGCGCGTCCATGATCCCACGGATTGCAACTGGAAGTATCAGCGTCATCAGCACGTGACAGTCGTGAGACTTCATCCCACTGAACTTCAGCTTCGCTGGGTCTAGGTATCTGCTGATCTTCCCCGCGTAACCGTAAGGAAGTTTTACTCCTACGAGGCAGGTGAAAAACTGCTCGATCTCCTCCTGACTTAGAGTGAAGCACGCGGGAGGGTAGTCATTTCCGGTCTTCTTGGCCTTTTTGCCTTTGCGACGACTTTCCGTGTCCTGCTTCGCCTCATCATCATCATCATATATAGCGTGAAGCTCCTGCCTGATGCCCATTGATTTCAAGTCTGCCCTTGCTTTCGGCCCATCTTTGGTCCTCTCTGGCATGTTGAGCAGGGTACCAAGCAGACTCTCGCACACGTTCTTCGTGATATGCATGACATCAAGGCTGTGAGGCACACGGTGGATCTTCCAGTACGGCAAGTCCCAGAAAACAGACCTCGTTTTCCATACCTTCAGCAGCGGCTCTGGCGCCTTTCGCTTCTTTCTCGGCTCTGGCACCTTTTGCTTCTTTCCCGGCAGTGGGTAGTCTTTCCAATTTTTCAACAGCTCGTCTATTTCCTCGCCGCTCCTCGTACGCGGGCGTCCTCGGGGTTCGGTTTCACCATGGAACAGATCCTTGCGTTTTCTCCACGGGTCATTGTCGCGAAGCCACCTTCGATGTCCCATGAACACGGTTTTCGAAGACCTGGGATCTCTATCTAGCTGGCGGTACGTTGTGTCATCCATGCACCTGACGCATCCAGAAAATCTGTGGACCACCTGCCCCGCGACATATCCGTAACCGAGATAGTCGTGCACCGTCGTGAGCAGCGCGGCTCTCATAGGGAAATATTCTTTCTCTGCGGCGTCCCACGTATTGGCTGGCATTTTCCACAGCGTGTCAAGCTCCTCTTTCAGCAGCCCCAGATACAGATTGATGTCGTTCCCTGGTTGTTTCGGTCCTTCAATTAGCATACTCATGTGAATGTACTTCCTCTTCATGCACAACCAGGGGGGAAGGTTGTACATCCACACAAACACAGGCCAGGTGCTATGTGTGCTTCTCTGGCTGCCAAACGGATTGACTCCATCGGTGCTCGCGCCCAGCACGATGTTCCTTGGATCGTTCCCAAATTCTGGGTCTTCAAAGTTCAACGCTTGCCACTGGCTCGCATCCTTAGGGTGACTCAGCATCTTGTCTTTTTTATCTATCTCCGGATCATTTGCGTCATCTTCTCGCTTCTTCTCCTCCCTATCCGCGTGCCAACGCAGGAGCTTTGCTACCTCAGGGTCCGCAAAATACCGCTGCAGACGAGGAGTGATCGGAAAGTACCACACCACTTTTCGAGGAGCTTTCTTCCTCTTCTTGTATCGAGTGACGCCGCACACCGGACATATGGTAGACTCCGCGTGCTCGTCCCGATAAATGATGCAATTGTTCATGCACACATGGTATTTCACGTGCGGTAAATCCAGAGGACACACGATTTCTTCGCCTCCTCCAAACTGGTCGGGCACTTGTTCCCCTTGGGAAGATGTTCATGCCAGAATGACATGTTCTCGTCGAAGCATGCGTCGGTCATTTTGTGTTTTACCTTCATCTCCAGAGCCATGAGTGTTACTCTTAGGCAGGTATCCTCGGGCCTGCATCCTTCATACAATGGAGTAACCGCGTCTAACTCAAGTTGATCCATCTTGGCTTTCTCTCGGGCGGCAGCTCTTGCGTTATCTGTCTGCTTGAGAAGCAGCTCTTGAATATGAGGGTCCTGCACCCAGCCCATCTATGGTCCAGCGTCGTCTGCTCCGCCGACATCATCATCTTCATGATCATGCCCGTCGTCTGCTCCAGCATCTTCCTCATCATCATGTCCTGCATCTTCTACATGATGACTGTGTACAGCATCACCGTCGTGATCATCTCCTGGGGATTCTTCGTCTTCTCGCCCGCCCGAGCCGCGGTGGTTGTCTTGCTGCCCTTCCTCATTTCTTGCCCGGCCCCCATGGACGACTTCATAGTCATCTTCATCACCTTGCCACCGATAGCCATCCATGAAACCACGCAAGAGCAGGTGGTCCCGCACCTACCCGGATTCCGGGTCCGCAATAAGGCTCTTTAGCTTGCATCTTCGACACAGACATCTTATCTCCGTCTCGTTCTTTTGAAGCATCTCGGCCTTCGCGGACCTCAAAAACCTATTCACGATGCCTTCGGTCATCATGCGGACCATGGTCGCCTGCGGGGTAGAGCAAAACGATATTTTAGAACCAAGAAAAATTTTGGCATGACTTTCCCTAAAAATAGGACCAAAAAGAATGCTTAATGCCAAAATTCTCACTGAAACAGAAATGAATCAACATTCCGGCAAAATATTGGCAACTATCGAATTTCAAATACCGGTACACCTCCAAACACAAACACATATGCAACACCACAAACATATGCAACACCACGAACATACATAGATCTAGCTAGGCCATAAAAAGTGCGTGTGCACATTGTTGTAGGGAGAACAACATAAATATAGCTTCCCCCCTTACCTACCTATCAAAACAAGGTAATTTAACCACTTAAATTGAATGAATCTATGGTGGAAATGAGGTGAAAAAGAGGAGGCACCCGAGACAAGGAGGAGGTGGAGAGAATGAAGTGGGGAGAAAGTGAGTGTGGGTAGGAGAGGCTGTTCAAAATATCTTGTTGCTGCCCACTTACTAATGGCGCACCAACTCTAAATGTGCCATTAGTAATCCAGGTTACTAATGGCGCACCTCCTGGTGGTGCGCCATTAGTAGTTTTGCAAAAAAATACTAATGGCGCACTATCCCACAGTGCGCCATTACTAGTTTAAACTAGTAATGGCGCACGCTGGAACAGTGCGCCATTAGTAGTTTTGCAAAAAAGGGAATAAAAAATATAATAAAAAAACAACATTAGTGGTGCACTTTCCGGCAGGTGCGCCATTACTAGTTACAACTAGTAATGGCGCACTGTGTCTGGATGCGCCATTAGTATGTTTGGACAGGCGCACTAGTTAAAAAAAATTGATACTAATGGCGCACCCTGGGCCAGGTGCGCCATTAGTAGTTTCAACTCTAATGGCGTATCAGAAGGTGGTGCACCATTAGTATATACTAATGGCGCACCGCTTGTCTGGTGCGCCATTAGTGTCAATCCCATCTATAGCCCTTTTTCTAGTAGTGCCTAGTCCTGCTCTGTGGGGTCTCCGCATGATCACTAAGGCACTAGTGAGTACAAATGGTGCTCCTTGAGCTGTATGCTAGCGGTAGAAGAAGGCAGGCACGCTCTCTCCTTCCTCTAGGTATGAATCTAGTTCTAACATGTTGGGAACCCTTTGCATGGGTGCCCTGGGGGGTTTATATAAGCCTACCCCCTAGGGGTACAATGGTAATCTGGTCGGGTGTAGGTCCCGGCTGTCAGTGTCTCTGGTCGCCGGCTTCTCCGCCGGCTGCTGGGACCCGCCGCTTGGTGGGTCCCGCCAACTGGTCTGGTACGGAGCCAACAGGCCGCTCCCGCCGCTCGCGGGTCTTGCTGACTGCCGATTACTGTAGCCGCGATGCTAATGACGCATGCTTGGTCAGGGGAGCGTGGCTACAGTCTTGCTGCCTGGTGGGAGATCACTGTAGCCACTCCGGGTCTCATCTGGTTAATGCTGCACGGGCCCTCAGGGAGGAACGGGCCGCCTGCTGGGAGCTGGCCTCCCTCAGGTTCGACTGGTCAGGCTTCCGCCGACTTCCGGGCTCTCGCTGCCCAGTAGGGCCCGCCGCCTGCAGGCCGTACCAACAGGTCGTCGTGGGAACATGGCTCTACCTTCCAGCAGGGACGTCAGGGATGGAGTGGTGATACGTCTCCGTCCTATCTATAATTTTTGATTGCTCCATGCCAATATTCTACAACATTCATATACTTTTGGCAACTTTTGTTACTATTTTTGGGACTAACATATTGTCCAGTGCCTAGTGCCAGTTCCTGTTTGTTGCATGTTTTTTACTTTTCAGAATATCCATATCAAACGGAGTCCAAATGGGATAAAAATTGACAAAGATTTTTTTTGGAATATATATGATTTTTGGGAAGAAAAATCCACGCGAGACCGTGCTCGAGGTGGCCACGAGGCAGGGGGCGCGCCTACCCCCCTGGGCACGCCCCTAACCCTCGTGGGCCACCTGCAAGGTGGTTGATGCCCTTATTTCGCCGCAACAAAGCTAATATCCGGATAGAGATCGTGTGAAATTTCATCCCAATCGGAGTTACGGATCTCCGGGAATATAAGAAACGGTGAAAGGGAACAATCTGAGAACGTAGAAACAGAGAGAGATACAGATACAGATCCAATCTCGGAGGGGTTCTCGCCCCTCCTCTGCCATGGAGGCCATGGACCAGAGGGGAAACCCTTCTCCCATCTAGGGAGGAGGTCAAGGAAGAAGAAGAAGGAGGGGGCTCTCTCCCCCTCGCTTCCGGTGGCACCAGAGTGCCACCGGGGGCCATCATCATCACCGCGATCTACACCAACACCTCCGCCATCTTCACCAACATCTCCATCGCCCTCCCCCCTCTATCTATAGCGGTCCACTCTCCCGCAACCCTCTGTACCCTCTACTTGAACATGGTGCTTTATGCTTCATATTATTATCCAATGATGTGTTGCCATCCTATGACGTCTGAGTAGATTTTCATTGTCCTATCGGTGGTTGATGAATTGCTATGATTGATTTAATTTGCTTGTGGTTATGTTGTTGTTCTTTGGTTCCCATCATATGATTGCGCGCGTGGATCACACCCTAGGGTTAGTTGTATGTTGATAGGACAATGTATTGGAGGGCAAGAGTGACAGAAGCTTCAACCTAGCATAGAAATTGATGCATACGAGATTGAAGGGGGACCAATTTATCTTAATGCTATGGTTGGGTTTTACCTTAATGAACGTTAGTAATTGCGGATGCTTGCTAATAGTTCCAACCATAAGTGCATAGAATTCCAAGTCAGGGATGACATCCTAGCAGTGGCCTCTCCCACATAATACTTACTATCGGTCTAGTAAAGTAGTCAATTGCTTAGGGGAAATTTCCCGACTCCTACCACCACTTTTCCACACTCGCTATATTTACTTTATTGCCCCTTTACTTATAACAGCCCCTACCTTTTATTTAATTGCTCTTTATTATCTTGCAAACCTATCCAACAACACCTACAAAGTACTTCTAGTTTCATACTTGTTCTAGGTAAAGCGAACGTCAAGCGTGCGTAGAGTTGTATCTGTGGTCGATAGAACTTGAGGCAATATTTGTTCTACCTTTAGCTCCTTGTTGGGTTCGACACTCTTACTTATCGAAAACTGTTGTGATCCCCTATACTTGTGGGTTATCAAGACCTTTTTTTGGCGCCGTTGCCGGGGAGCAATAGCGTGGGGTGAATATTCTCATGTGTGCTTGTTTGCTTTATCACTAAGTACTTTTTATTTGTTGTTCTTAGTTGTTCTTTATCTTTAGTTATGGATATGGAACACGAAATACCAAAAAAATTAGGTGTACTTTCTGCTCATGGAGATGGGGAACCTCCTAAAACCCCATTCAATTATGTGAAAGATATTATGTACTACTTTAATAATCCTGAGAAAACCCCATTCAATTATGTAATGGGAGTAACGTTGGATCAACGTGAATACTTTAGGGATTACCGCCTGACACAAAAGGGAAACTATTATGGGATCAAATTCATATATAGGGAAACTATGCTTGAGATATGATTATACTTGTTGCTCTAGGATGAAGGCTCCACACCTTCCCTTTTTATGCAAATTTAATGATGATAAAACCTTAGCTTCTTATGCTAATTGTATATATGATTACTATGATGTGGAACAAATAGAAGAATTTGTTGCTTTTATGTGTGCTTATGAAATTGAATCTATGTTTAAAGAGTTTGAAGATTTTGATGATGCTGTTTATAGACCTGAAAATCTAGCTATCTTGAAATATTGTTATGAGAATTATGAATACAATTACGAAATTAATGCGCTTATTAAGAAAGTCTCCGCTGTCCGATAAGAGACTAATATTTTGCAGGAATCTATGGAAGAAGAAGTTGATGAAATTGTGAGCTAATTGGATTAAAAAGATGAGGAGGAGAGCGAAGAACAAAAGAAGGAAGAGCGGACTAGCTACCCGTGCCCACCTTCTAATGAGAGTAACTCTTCAACTCATACATTGTTTAATTTCCCTTCGTGCTTACCGAAGGATGATTGCTATGATGATTGTTATGATCCCGTTGATTGTTTTCAAATATCCCTTTTTGATGATGCTTGCTATGCTTGTGGCCAAGATGCCAATTTGAATTATGCTTATGGAGATGAACTTGCTATAGTTCCTTATGTTAAACATGAAATTGTTGTTATTGCACCCACACATGATAGTCCTATTATCTTTTTGAATTCTCCAAACTACACTATATCGGAGAAGTTTGCACTTATTAAGGATTATATTGATGGGTTGCGTTTTACTACTACACATGATGATTTTGATGAATATAATATGCATGTGCTTGCTGATCCTACTTGCAATTATTATGAGATAGGAACTATATCTCCACCTCTCTATGTTTCCAATATGATAGAATTGCAAGAAATTGTTTATACTATGCATTGGCCTTTACTATGTGTGCACGAATTGTTCTTTTATGACATGCCGATGCATAGGAAGAGAGTTAGACTTCGTAATTACATGATATATATTACCTTGTGCTCACCACTAAATTACAAATCATTGTTAATTAAAATTGGCTTTGATATACCATGGGATCCGGGTGGATCCATTACTTGAGCACTATATGCCTAGCTTAATGGCTTTAAAGAAAGCGCTGCCAGGGAGACAACCCGGAAGTTTTAGAGAGTCATTTGTTTCTGTTGTGTGCTTTTATAAAGTTTAGAAATAAAAATAATGTGCCAAGGTTTGCCTTTAGGTTGTTTACATTTTCTTGATGGTTTGTACGGTGCTGGACAGAAACTTTAGCTGTAGTGCATGATTTTACATTGTTAGCTGGAACGTCAAATGGTTCTCATTATTTTTGCACTGTCTTCCTATACAAATTTTTTATTTTTCATAATTTTGGTAGAAATTTTAAAGTGTGGGAAGTATGGTGAATGTTTAGATTATTACAGACTGTTCTGTTTTAGACAGATTCTATTTTTCATGCATAGTTTGCTTGTTTTGATGAAACTATCAATTTATATTAGTGGATTAAGCCATGAAAAAGTTATATTATAGTAGACACAATGCAAAAACAAAATATGAATTGGTTTGCAACAGTACTTAGAGTAGTGATTTGCTTTATTATACTAACGGATCTTACCGAGTTTTCTGTTGAAGTTTTGTGTGGATGAAGTGTTCGATGATCGAGAAGGTCTCGATGTGAGAAGAAGGAAGAGAGGCAAGAGCTCAAGCTTGGGGATGCCTGAGCCACCCCAAGTAAATATCCAAGGATACTTAAGCGTCTAAGCTTGGGGATGCCCCGGAAGGCATTCCCTCTTTCTTCAGCAAGTACCGGTATGTTTTCAGATTTGTTTCATTCATGCGATATGTGCAAATCTTGGAGCGTCTTTTGCATTTAGTTTTCATTTTTCTTTTATGCACCATGCTGGTATGAGATAGTCCTTGGTTGATTTATAGAATTCTCTATGCACTCCACTTATATCTTTTGAGTATGGCTTTATAGAATGCTTCATTTGCTTCACTTATATCATTTGAAGTTTGGATTGCCTGTTTCTCTTTACATAGAAAACCGCCATTTGTAGAATGCTCTTTTGCTTCACTTAGATTTGTTAGAGCATGGGCATATATTTTGTAGAAAGAATTAAACTCTCTTGCTTCACTTATATCTATTTAGAGAGATGACAGGAATTGGTCATTCACATGGTTAGTCATAAAATCCTACATAAAACTTGTAGATCACTAAATATGATATGTTTGATTCCTTGCAATAGTTTTGTGATATAAAGATGGTGATATTAGAGTCATGCTAGTGGGTGGTTGTGAATTGTAGAAATACTTGTGTTGAGGTTTGTGATTCCCGTAGCATGCACGTATGGTGAACCGTTATGTAATGAAGTTGAAGCATGAGGTATTCATTGATTGTCTTCCTTATGAGTGGCGGTTGGGGATGAGCGATGGTCTTTTCCTACCAATCTATCCCCCTAGGAGCATGCGCGTAGTACTTTTTTTCGATGACTAATAGATTTTTGCAATAAGTATGTGAGTTCTTTATGACTAATGTTGAGTCCATGGATTATACGCACTCTCACCCTTCCATCATTGGTAGCCTCTCTAGTATCGCGCAACTTTCGCCGGTACCATAAACCCACCATATACCTTCCTCAAAACAGCCACCATACCTACCTATCATGGCATTTCGATAGCCATTCCGAGATATATTGCCATGCAACTTTCATCATCATCATATACATGACTTGAGCATTCATTGTCATATTGCTTTGCATGATCATAAGATAGCTAGCATGATGTTTTCATGGCTTGTCCGTTTTTTGATGTCATTGCTACGCTAGATCATTGCACATCCTGGTACACCGCCAGGGGCACTCATATAGATTCATATCTTTGTTCTAGATATCAAGTTCTAATATTGAGTTGTAAGTAAATAAAAGTGTGATGATCATCATTGTTAGAACATTGTCCCATGTGAGGTTATCAAAATAAAAGTGTCCAAAGAAGCCCCCCCCCCCAAAAAAAAGAGAGAGGCCAAAGAAGCCTACAAAAAAAGAAAAAAATGAGAGAAAAAGAGAGAAGGGGCAATGTTACTATCCTTTTACCACACTTGTGCTTCAAAGTAGCACCATGTTCTTCATATAGAGAGTCTCTTGAGTTATCACTTCCATATACTAGTGGGAATTTTCATTATAGAACTTGGCTTGTATATTCCAACGATGGGCTTCCTCAAATGCCCTAGGTCTTCATGAGCAAGCAAGTTGGATGCACACCCACTTAGTTTCAGTTTGAGCTTTCATATACTTATAGCTCTAGTGCATCCATTGCATGGCAATCCCTACACACTCACAGTGATATCTATTGATGGGCATCTCCATAGCCCGTTGATATGCCTAGTTGATGTGAGACTATCTTCTCCTTTTTGTCTTCTCCACAACCACCATTCTATTCCACCTATAGTGCTATATCCATGGCTCACGCTCATGTATTGCGTGAAAGTTGAAAAGGTTTGAGAACGTCAAAAGTATGAAACAGTTGCTTGGCTTATCATCGGGGTTGTGCATGATGTGAGTATTTTGTGTGGTGAAGATGGAGCATAGCCAGACTATATGATTTTGTAGGGATAACTTTCTTTGGCCTTATTATTTTGAAAAGACATGATTGCTTTATTAGTGGGCTTGAAGTATTATTGTTTTTACGTCAAATGATAGACTATAGCTTTGAATCACTCATGTCTTAATATTCATGCCATGATTAGATTACATGATCAAGATTATGCTAGGTAGCATTCCACATCAAAAATTATCTTTTTTATCATTTACCTACTCGAGGACGAGCAGGAATTAAGCCTGGGGATGCTGTTACATCTCCGTCGTATCTATAATTTTTGATTGCTCCATGCCAATATTCTACAACTTTCACATACTTTTGACAACTTTTTATACTATTTTTGGGACTAACATATTGATCCAGTGCCCATTGCCAGTTCTTGTTTGTTGCATGTTTTTTGTTTCGCAGAATATCCATATCAAATGGACTCCAAATGGGATAAAAATTGACGGAGATTTTTTTGGAATATATATGATTTTTGGGAAGAAAAATCCACGCGAGACGGTGCCCGAGGTGGCCACGAGGCAGGGGGGCGCGCCCCTGACCCTCGTGGGCCACCCATAAGGTGGTTGATGCCCTTCTTTCGCCGCAAGAAAGCTAATATCCGGATAGAGATCGTGTTAAAATTTCAGCCCAATTGGAGTTACGGATCTTCGGGAATATAAGAAACAGTGAAAGGGAAGAATCTGAGAATGTAGAAACAGAGAGAGACAGATCGAATCTCGGAGGGGATCTCGCCCCTCCCGTGCCATGGAGGCCATGGACCAGAGGAGAAACCCTTCTCCCATCTAGGGAGGAGGTCAAGGAAGAAGAAGAAGGAGGGGGCTCTCTCCCCCTCGCTTCCGGTGGCACCGGAGTACCACCGGGGGCCATCATCATCACCGTGATCTACACCAACACCTCCGCCATATTCACCAACATCTCCATCACCTTCCCCCCTCTATCTACAGCGGTCCACTCTCCCGCAACCCGTTGTACCCTCTACTTGAACATGGTGCTTTATGATTCATATTGTTATCCAATGATGTGTTGCCATCCTATGATGTCTGAGTAGATTTTCGTTGTCCTATCGGTGGTTGATGAATTGCTATGATTGCTTTAATTTGCTTGTGGTTATGTTGCTGTCCTTTGGTGCCCATCATATGATTGCGCACGTGGATCACACCCTAGGGTTAGTTGTATGTTGATAGGACTATGTATTGGAGGGCAAGAGTGACAGAAGCTTCAACCTAGCATAGAAATTGATGCATACGGGATTGAAGGGGGACCAATTTATCTTAATGCTATGGTTGGCTTTTACCTTAATGAACGTTAGTAGTTGCGGATTCTTGCTAATAGTTCCAATCATAAGTGCATTGAATTCCAAGTCAGGGATGACATGCTAGCAGTGGCCTCTCCCACATAATACTTGCTATCGGTCTAGTAAAGTAGTCAGTTGCTTAGGGGCAATTTCGCAACTCCTACCACCACTTTTCCACACTTGCTATATTTACTTTATTGCTTCTTTACTTATAACAGCCCCTACCTTTTATTTAATTGCTCTTTATTATCTTGCAAACCTATCCAACAACACCTACAAAGTACTTCTAGTTTCATACTTGTTCTAGGTAAAGCGAATATCAAGCGTGCGTAGAGTTGTATCGGTGGTCGATAGAACTTGAGGGAATATTTGTTCTACCTTTACCTCTTCGTTGGGTTCGGCACTCTTACTTATCGAAAATTGTTGTGATCCCCTATACTTGTGGGTTATCAAGTGGCAACAGTGCCACGTACATGTAGAGATCTCCACCTGTACGGAGCACTTTGGCCACGCCCGGCCCTGGATATGGGGGTGATGGGCTACACTGTAGCCTTATGCTGTCTTGTATTCTTAATGGGAGCGCAGACTTTGAGGGCTTCGTGGGCCGCCTGCTAGGAGCCGGCCTCTCTGGAGGCTACCTGCAAGAAGTCGGCCCATATTGGAGCTGCCTTCTAGATCTTAGCCGCCTTCTGGTAGCCGGCCACTTGGGACAGCCGGCCACCAGAAGGCGGCACTTCTTCTTGATGTCTTGAGGGGCGCAGCTAGCCCCGATGTCTTGAAAGGCTCAGGGACTCAGGTTAGGCTACCCGTTGCCCAATACTCCGACACTCCCTCCCTCCTCCTCTTGCCGACCTCCTCTCTCCCTCCTCCCACGGCCCTCCTCTCTCCTCCCTCCTCCCACTGCCCTCCTCTCTCCTCCCTTCCCGAGCCGCCCGAATCCCTCACTCCTCCCTCATCCTCCTCCTCCCACTGCCCTCCTCTCTTTGTATAAAAATTTAGGTATAAAATTTTTTAGTAAAAGAATTTAGTAATAGAAATTTTTAGGTAGAGAAATATATTATCATATGTGAGATTATTTTAGTAAATGTAGATTTTCTGAATAGAATTGAAAAAAATAAGTAAATGTAGGTCTTTTGAATAGAATGGGATTTTTTTCTAAGTTATGTGAAATTAGGGCATTTTACTATGATTCAAGAAGTAGACAATAGTTCAAAAACCAGGGCATTTTTCTAGGATTTATGAGGATATATAGATAGATGGATGGATGGACAGATGTTAGGGCTAGAACTAGGGTATTTTTAGTAAATGTATATAGGTCTTTTCTATTTTTAGGACATAGGATGTTAGGGCTAGAAGTAGGATGTTTAAGACATAGGGTTTGACTAAGTCATAAGATGATGATAATAATATTTTTGTTTATATTTTGTTTATGCAGAAATCAAGGAGCCCCTGCATCATCCCCACCGTCGTCCCCATCACTGACCACCTCCAACCTCGAGGTGAGAAAGAGCGCTATCCCCATATCGATGATGATGTAGATGTTTTGATAGTTGTAGTAGAGTAGTAGCTACATGAGTGGCCTATGTTTGCAGGGAACACCTCACAGTGCGGCCTAGGTTTTGCCGGAGTGTTGATTAATTTCCATTCCGACAAATTTCAGGCGCTCGATATATGTCCTTTTTAGCAAAGGTCATGCCGGATTTTCCCTTGAATTTTGGAATGACTTGTGCTAAAATTTGTAGGAAATATCAAGTCGCCCGGAGTTTGTAGAAAGATAATTAAACGACATTTCGAGTTGACTTTAAGTCTATCGAGGCTCCATACATGACAATCAACAAATGAGTGAGGGAGTAAGTCTGCACCATATATGAGAGAAGAAGAATCCTGACTTTGTCATGGGGGTCGTTTTTCCTACTTCTCCTTGTGCTAGACCTTTGTTATGCACTAGGGGAAGGAGGAATAACGACCATCACCGACGGTCGAAAAATCAGTGAGGTAGTATGTCCACCATATATGAGAGAGGACAAAGAATCCTGACTATTGACATGGGGGCATTTCTCCTTCTTCTCCTTGTGCTAGACCTTTGTTATGCACTAGGGGAAGGATGAGTAACGACCATCACCGACGGTCGCAAATGTTAGAGAGGAATCAGTGAGGGAGAGTCTCCACCATACATGAGAGGACGAAGAATCCCGACGGTTGTCGTGGGGGTCGCTTCTCCTTCGTTCCCGTGTGCTAGACATTTTGGTGTAATGCACTTGGGAACGAAAAGGAGGAGCGACCATCACCAACGGTCGAATGTACACACCACGTGAGCTGAGAGTTTCCAAGACAAGACTCGATAGACCGATAGTCAACCCGTGATGAATAATAATGATCTAATTTAGTTTTTCTAGTACATATATTTAATTGTAAAAGTTTAATCTTTGAATTATGAACCTAGCAAATGATGTCATTGGACGATGAAAGTCTCTCGGCGGAGTGCGACTAGTGCGGCGACGATCGGGGTCTGTGCAACAGGTCTCACCTGGTAGAAGGTCAGTGCTTCCACATTAAGCTCCAGGAGACCTTCGATGTTGAAATGGTACGCAACAACAACAAGTGTTTTTTCGTAATTAAGCACGACTTCTTCTTCTTCGACGTGTAATTTTTGTCTTTTACAATTCGACTAGCTTATCCCATGCCATGCAAGATGCTATGTCTTAGAGAGGATGGATTTTGAAGATCATGAAAGTATGGAAACAAAGATAATTCACCTAAGGACCCATCATGGTATGGATTTTGATGTAAATCTATAAAATTCTGAGAGCGTATGCCATTTTGGTTGTCCAAATTGGGCAGCACTTTGCCAGACGTATGATTTTCATGAGGGTATGCTTGTCACCATGGATTTTGGTGATCCTAACATCGCCGAAGACAATATGGACATTTGGGTCCTTATTGATACGCTTCCAATTGTACTGCTATGTGAGTTTCTCAAACATAGTTATTAAGTAATTTATATTGTTTATTTCAAAATAGTTGACAACTTATTTTCATTCTTCAAAGAATGTGCGGAAGATGGTAGACAGAACCTACTACAACGATGGCTCAATATTAACTTATCAGGAGAAAAGTCATCTGATTTCATTTCTTAATGATCTTGAGAATTACAATATCTATTATCAAACTCCTGCACATTATGGTCAATACGTGCCACTAGTGCACGGGTTGAACTGCGGTAACATCCATGGAGATGGCATGGTAAGATTTTTTTTACTATTACGACATCCATGCATCTTTTGCATAAATTCTTCTAAAACTCAACTACATTGCTAAGTATGAAGTTATTACTATGTTTTTCAACAGAAAATCCCGAAGGATTGTGTGCCTCATCTGATGTTTCCGAAAGGTCGCCTTGATGTTATGAGCTTAAGGCCAGGTCATCCTACGCATCACTATTGTTCATACTGGATTTCTAAAACCGATGAAGACATGACAATCAAAGATTGGAAAAAAGTTATGGTCAAACGTAGGGAGCTACTTGGAACCAACATTGTGCGAAGCGCAAGAATTGGAGACATGATAATCTTCATTCTCCATAATGGAGAGTCAGGGCCTATCTTTTTATGCTATTTTACCTTAGAGAGGGTATTTAGGTCCTAGCTAATACTCATGATCATGTGCTAAGAACAATTAAGTAGGGTTGGTTAGATACCTATGATGATGATGGGTATGACTTGTTATTGTGATAACGAGTAGAAGTTGTATGATTATGATGATGAGCAGGACTTGTTATTATGATACCAATGATGAGTTATTTATTATTATGGTCAATGATGCATGATGCTAAGTTGTTATATGAGCATGATGAGTTATTATATTTATATATCAGTGGGTGAAATGAACATGGATTAGATTCAAGTGGAGGAAACATGTGGTGCAATCGAAAGTACTACTAATCCAAACTAGATCAAGTTTGGATTTGTAGTACTTTTGACATGCACCACATGTTGCCTTCACTTGAATCTAATCCACATTCATTTTACCCACTATTATATATAATAACTAATCATGGTCATAAAATCATATGATGACAGTATTGTATATAAAACCTATACAAATACAGCGATAATAAGCTGCATTTTCCAAAAATACAGGAAAAGTTAGCAGCAACGCTTTTCAAAAGAAATGCTACTGCTACTTACTATTATCAGTAGCGCTTTCCCCTACAAATTACTACTGCTAACTAGGTATAGCAGTAGCGCTCGCTTTCTAGCGCTACTGCTACTAGTTAGCTATAGCGCCTTACTGGTAGCGATTGTATAAGCGCTACTGCTAGCTATAAAACAAGCGCTACTACTAGGGTTTTCCCTAGTAGTGGATCCTTTTACCTTATACTATGAAATTCTGAATGATATAGCACCGAAACAGAAGACATAGATGTGACTATTAAAAATGCTAATAGAGATACCATTACAACACTTGGGATTGTTAGAGATGTTGAAGTCTTGTGTGGGAAAATAAAATACCCTACAGATTTTCTAGTTCTTGGATCCCGCCAAGATGATTTTTGTCCAATAATTTTTGTTCGACCTTTCTTGAGCACTGTCAATGCTAAGATAGATTGCCATAAAGAAACAGTCAGTGTCAATTTTGGTGATGTGTCTCATGAGTTTAATTAATCTAAGTTTCATACACAACCTCATGATAAAGAATTACCTAGTACGGATGAAATAATTGGTCTTGCTTCTATTGCCATACCTCCTACTGCTCCACTAGAACAATTTTTGCCAGACCATGAAAAATGATATGCACTTGCATGAAAGAAATGAAATAGATAAAATATTCTTTGAACAACAATCTATCCTTAAACACAATTTGCATATTGAAACTCTAGGAGGTCCTCCTCCGCCTAAAGGTGATCCTGTGTTTGAATTAAAGCAATTGCTTGACACTCTGTAGTATGCTTATCTAGATGAGAAAA
>NC_041386.1:439079016-439160419 GCF_002162155.2 Triticum dicoccoides
CCTCCCTCCCCAACCCCACAGCGCCGCCCCGCGACTCCCCCAACCAAGCCTGACTCCCTCATGGCGCATGCCACCTTCCTGGACAGCCGGATCTCGGCCGCCCCGAGGGACCCACGCCCTGCAGCTATCGTCTGAGCAGTGGTGGCCGATGGAGCCAGTGTCGTTCGCCAGCGACTCATGCGCAGTGCACGTGGTCGTGCGGTGTAGTTCCTCTGGCGGCCAATGCGGATCCACCTCCTACTGCAATGCATCCACCTCCGGCTACGGTGCTGACTGCCTCGCCCAGAGCTCCTCCGTCGTTCACCTCTAACCTCTGCCTCAGCGGCGCTGGTGCTGTCGAGTGCGGCTCGGCGTGCAGTGAGGCTACGCGTGCAGTGCAGGTCCGTTTGGCACCCTCCGCAGTTCTCCTATGTATGCATGAGCCGACGGCAATCTTCCTCGCTGCAGAGAGATAGACCGATAGGAGACGGCTGCCTTGTGCCCTCCAGCCTCCTCCAACAACCACAACAGCATGTACGGCGGCAAAACTGCTCCCCCCATGGCTACCGGCGACAGGCTGCACCTCTCTGGCAGCCGGTGGCGAGTGCCAAATCGTCCGCGTGCAGTGCACAAACCACTGCACTGCAGTCCACCTCCTCTTGTTTCATGCGCTTTCAATCATCCTGAAGATGGCAAGGGCAAAACATAGACAATCTGTACTTTCAGACATTTGTTAGGATGACAGGGACTGAACAAGAAAGATCTGTGTTTTCGATCATTTTGAAAATGTTGAAAGTCTGTTCAACAAACTCCCATTCATTTAGTGTCTGAAAATCCTTCTCAAACCTATTGTTTAATGTTGGTGCTCGGCCAAGCTAGTGTTTTGTAATTCTGTGTTGTGTACTGCTAACCTACTGTCTCATGGTCTATGTTGTGTACGCTGTCAAGTGTTAACCAGCGTATCATGGTCTTTGTAGTTCATCCTGTGTATTGTTGAAGCTGATCCAAAGCAACAAAAGCAGCGAGCGGGCATATGTATGCAGGCTGCTGCGGGTTGCCGCATATTCCTTCAAGTATTGTATTGAAGATGGCCATGCATGATACAGGATGTTGAGTGTAGTTTAGATTGTTCTAGAATCTGGGTACACACCCATCTAGTGTATTCATGGGAGCTCGCAATTCAGTTCAGAAGTACTGTAAACGGGTTTCAATTAGCTTCATCTACTCACTTCATTTGCTTTTAGTTTTGTTCTTTCAGATTTTTGTTGTGTGGCTATGTGGTTGTAATTTTGACTTAGCATTGTAGTCAACTAATGCAATCTGCTTTGGCTACTCCCGGAGTTCAGATGGCAGCTTCTTGAGGTCCAGTTTTAAGAAAAAAATGTAACAACAACAAGAAATTGATATTTAAAAATGTAGAAACAAAAATGCAGTGCACTTTTTTATGTGTGGGAGTTCACTAGATGTATTTTGTTACCTTCGTACACTCTAAAAATTCACTCTTCTCGTTGAAAAAAAATGATTTCAAGAGTCACGCTCGTCACTTGCACCTAAAGTGAAGTGCGAAAATGTTAGGGAAACAACAAACAAAGTAATGCGGTTCACTTTTCGAAATTGTTGTGGTCCATTTGTCCTCCTCTCTGCGGTCCACTCCCGTCCATAAAAATTGTTGAAAAAAAAGACAACAAAAACTCACAAAAAACTCGTGTGAGAAAGTTCACGTGGGACAAAAGAATTCATGAAGTTCACTTGTCCATCTGATGCAGTGCGATTTTCTGTCTGAAGTAGTGCGGTCGGCCGTATGATGTTATTCATCCTGTAAGTGCAAAAAAATTGTTACGGAAACAAAAAAAGTAATGTGGTTCACTTCTTGATAGTGTTGTGGTTCATTTACACCCGATGTGAAGTGCACTCTACTTTCTCGTCCTTGAAAAAATTACGTTTGAATAAAAGAAACCATGTAGTTCTCTTACCCGTCTGATGCAGTGCGGCTTTTCATCCGATGCTGTGCGGTTTTCAGTCGGATGAAGTACCCACGTCGATTTAGGTGTCGCGAAAGCAGAGTTTCCGCATTTCGTTAAATTTAAAACTGCTCTTAAACTGTAAGGAATTAAAGAGAGTATTCTACATGAAAAAGTTGCGTCTCGTCGATATCTTTCCAATGGCATATCATTTGAATGATTTCGACAACCGGTTTGGAAAAATTTCACGAAAAACGGCCGCTGCCACTCGTCGTCCGCCGCACGATTTTCAAAATTAACTTAAAACTATAAGGAATCTCAAAACCATTTCTACATATGAAAGTTGCGCCTTGTCCATAGCTTTTCAACGACATATTACACACCTCATTTCAACAAACGGTTCAAAAACTAGAGCAAAAACAGTATTGAAAATTGCAAAAATTAAAAAAAACAGAATTCCACGATTTAGTAAATTCGAAACTGCTCTTAAACCGTAACGAATTAGAGAAAATAATATATATGAAAAAGATGCGCCTCGACGATATCTTTCCAATGGCGTATCATTTGCCTTATTCCGATGAGCGGTTTAGAAAAAATCACGAAAAAACGCTCACTGTCACTCGTCATCCGCCGCACCATTTTTGAAACTGCTCTTAAACCGAGAGAAATCTCGAAAAGTGTTCAACATGGCGAAGTTGCGCCTAATAAATAGCTTTTCAATTGTATATTATACGCCTCATTCCGATAAACGGTTCAAAATTAGAGCGAAAACAGTACCGGAAAAACACTGTGTGCAGTTTTTTTTGACACGAAGTTCACTCGTGTGAGTACTGCAGCACACTTGGTTCAAACAATGACGTGCACTTGCACTAAGCATGCAGTGCAGAAGTGTTATCAGAATAACTATTCTGATAATATTATCAGAATAGACCGGCTGTATATATATATCTTGTTATTATCAGTGTTAACCATTCAGACCACGAAAAAGAGAGATTACTAAAAATTCCGAGGAAGCACCGTGCTGCTATTGGATATACTCTTGATGATCTTAAGGGCATTAGTCCCACTCTATATCAGCACAAGTTTCATATGGAGCTTGATGCTAAACCCATTGTTGATCACCAACGGCGTTGAATCCTAAGATGAAAGAAGTGGTAAGAACCGAAAAACTAAAGCTTTTGGAAGCAGATATAATCTATCCCATAGCTAATAGTAGATTGGCAAGTCTTGTTCATTGTGTCGATAAGAAAGGGGGTATCACTGTTGTTCTAATGATACAAATGAACTCATTCCACAAATAATAATGATTGGCTATAGAATGGTAATTGATTTTAGAAAATTAAATAAAACTACTAGAAAAGATCATTACCCTCTGCCTTTCATTGATCAAATGTTAGAAAGATTGTCAAAGCACACACACTTTTGTTTTCTTGATGGATATTCCGGGTTCTCTCAAATACCTGTATCACAACTAGATAAAGAGAAAACCACCTTCACTTGTCCTTTTGGAACTTTTGCTTATAGACGTACGCCCTTTGGTTTATGTAATGCACCTTCGACCTTTCAAACTTGTATGACTCCTATATTCTCTTATTTTTGTTAAAAAGATTGTTGAGGTTTTCATGGACGATTTTTCTGTTTACATAATTTCTTTTGATGACCGCTTAAGCAACCTTGATCGACTTTTGTAGAGATGTGAACAAACTAATATTGTCTTGAACTAGGAGAAGTGCCACTTTATGATAAATGAAGGTATTGTCTTGGGGCATAAAATTTCTGAATGAGGTATTATGGTGGATAAAGTTAAAGTTGATGCAATTGAGAAAATGACATATCGCAGACTTCCTCATTAGGCAGGACCTTCTAGCATGCATTGCCTTACACGAGCCTGACGTGGAGCAGGCGAGTGACTGCATCTCGTGGCATGTAGAGCCGCCGGGTAGTGATACGTGTCCAAAGTATCTATAATTTCTGAAGTATTCATGCCATGTTTAGAACAATTTTCTATGGTTCTAGTATGATTTGATTAGAACTAACCGCTAATGTTGTTTTTAGCAGAACTACTATGGTGTCGTTTTTATACAGAAATAAAGTTCTCGGAATGGGCTGAGAATTTACGGTGATGTATTATGTACCAAAAGAGACCCCCGAAGCACCGTAGCTGGGCCAGGAAGTGACTGAGGAGGCCACAAGCCTGGGGGCGTGTCCACTGATAACCCACAAGTATAGGGGATCGTTTTAGCCTTTTTGATAAATAAGAGTGTCGAACCCAACGAGGATCTAAAGGTAGAACAAATATTCCCTCAAGTTCTATAGGCCACCTGTACAACTCTACACACACTTAACGTTTACATTACCTAGAACAAGAATAAAACTAGAGGTACTTTGTAGGTGTAAAGGGATAGGTTTGCAAGATACTAAAGAAAGTAAAAATAAAAAGTAGGTGATGTTATAATTAAAGTACAATTAAGTTTAGTAAAACGAGTGTGGATTAGTGGTGGTAGGATTTGCAGAATTGTCCCTTAGCAATTGACTATGTTACTAGACCAATAGCAAGTTTTTATGTGTGGAGAGGCCACTGCTAGCATGTCGTCCCTTACTTGGAATTCTATGCACTTATGATTTGGAACTATTAGCAAGCATCCGCAACTACTAATGTTCATTAAGGTAAAACCCAACCATACCATTAAGATATATATTGGTCCCTGTTCAATCATGTATGCATCAATTTCTATGGTAGGAAGAAGCTTCTGTCACCCTTGCCCTCCGATGCATAGTCTTATAAACGTACAACTAACCCTATGGTGTGATCCACACGCGTGCTCATATGATGGGCATGAAAGGACAGCAACATAACCATAAGCATGTCATAGCAATTCACCAATTACCGATAGGACCACAAAAATCTACTCAAACATCATAGGATGGCAACACATCATTGGATAATAATATGAAGCATAAAGCACCATCTTCAAGTAGTGGGTAGAGCGGGTTGCGGGAGAGTGGCCCGCTGAACATAGATGGGGGAAGGTGATGGAGTTGTCGGTGCATATGATGGAGTTGTTGGAGTAGATCGCCGTCACACGATGATTGCCCCGATGGTGTTTCGGCACCACCGGGAGAGAGGGGGAGAGAGCCCCCCTCCTTCTTCTTCTTCCTTAGCCTCCCCCTAGATGGGAGGAGAGTTCCCCCTTTGGTCCATGGCATCCATGGTGCCGGAGGGGCGGGAGCCCCTTTGAGATTGGATCTCTCCCTCTGTTCCCTTCTGTTTCGCGCTCCCTAGATCTGGTCAAAAACCATTTCTTAAATATCCGGAGATCCGTAGCTCAGATTGTGCTAAGATTTTAACACAATTTTTTTTCTGGATATAAGGTTCCTTGCACCTGAAGTAGAGTCCCAACGACTCACGAGGTGAGCATAATCCAGCACCGCGCGCTTGGGCCCTAGGACGTGCCCTGGTGTCTTGTGGGGGTTGTGGGCCTCCTTTTGCGTTGATTCCTCCTCCCAAAAATCACATATATTCCAAAATAATTCTCCATAAAATTTTATTGCATTTGGACTTCGTTTGATATGGATATTTTGTCAAACAAAAAACATGCAACAAACAGGAACTGGCACTTTAGTCCAATAAATCATATAAAATTTTGCCAAAATATAAGAAAGTTGTATAATATTGGCATGGAACAATAAAAAATTATAGATACGATGGAGATGTATCACCCACCTCCCTAGGGCGTGCCTTGATACGTTCATTTTGCATCATGCTTTTATATTGATATTTATTCCATTATGGGCTGCTATTACACATTATAACACAATACTTATGCCTTTTCTCTCTTATTTTACAAGGTTTGTGCAAAGAGGGAGAATGCTGGCAGCTGGAATTCTGGACCAGAAAGGATCAATTCTAAGAGACCTATTATGCACAACTCCAAAAGTCCTGAAAATTCATGGAGAATTATTTTGGAATATATAAAAAATATTGGGTGAAGAAAGTACTAGAGAGGACCAACCAGGTAGCCACAAGGGTGGGGGCGCGCCCCCTACCTTGTGGGCCACCTGGAATGCCTCCGGTGCCCATCTTCTGCTATATGATGTGTTATGACCTGGAAAAAATCAAGAGGAAGCTTTCAAAACGAAGGGCAACTGTCTTGAGGCGAAACCTGGGCAGAACCAATCTAGGGCTCTAGTGGAGCTATTTTGCTGGGGAAACTTCCCTCCTAGAGGGGAAAATAGAATCCATCGTCATCACCAACGATCCTCTCATGGTGAGGGGGTCAATCTCCATCGACATCTTCACCACCACCATCTCCTCTCAAACCCTAATTCATCTCTTGTATCCAATCTTTGTCTCAAAACCTCAGATTGGTATCTGTGGGTTGCTAGTAGTGTTGATTACTCCTTGTAGTTGATGCTAGTTGGTTTATTCGCTGGAAGTTCATATATTCAGATCCTTAATGCCATTCAATACCCCTCTAATTATGAACATGAATATGCTTTGTGAGTAGTTACGTTTGTTCCTGAGGTCATGGGAGATGTCTTGTTATAAGTAATCATGTGAATTTGGTGTTCGTTCGATATTTTGATGAGATGTATGTTGTCTCTCCTCTAGTGGTGTTATGTGAACGTTGACTACATGACATTTCACCATGATTTGGGCCTACGAGAAGGCATTGGGAAGTAATAAGTAGATGAGGGGTTGCTAGAGTGACAGAAGCTTAAATCCCAGTTTATGCGTTGCTTCCTAAGGGGCTGATTTGGATCCATATGTTTCATCCTATGGTTAGATTTATCTTAATTCTTCTTTCGTAGTTACTTAAATCCCTACGTCCTGCTTGATTATTCTTGATAATATGAGTAGTACAAGAGTTGATCTACCATGAGATGGAAGAGGCTAAACCCTAGAAGCTAGCCTATGGTATGATTGTATGTTATCCTATGGACCTAAACCCTCTGGTTTATATAGACACCGGAGGGGGCTAGGGTTACACAAGGTCGGTTACAAAGGAGGAGATATACATATCCGTATTGCCTAGCTTGCCTTCCACGCCAAGTAGAGTCCCATCCGGACACGGGACGAAGTCTTCAATCTTGTATCTTCATAGTCCAACAGTCCGGCCAAAGGATATAGTCCGGCTATCCAGAGACCCCATAGACCTGGACTCCCTCAGTAGCCCCTGAACCAGGCTTCAACGACGATGAGTCCGGCGCGCAGTGTTGTCTTCGGCATTGCAAGGCGGGTTCCTCCTCTGAATACACCACAGGAGAGTTTGAATACAAGGATAGTGTCTGACCCTGCAAAATAAGTTCCACATACCACCGTAGAGAGATTAATATTTCCACAAATCTAATCTACTGACACGTTTTGGCAACATGACATCACGCCATGGCCCGGTAATTAGTTGAACCGTTTTTCTTTAACCAGCCCCGCACATAATGCGAGGTGGCTTCTTGACACGTCTTGTCAAAGCAGAGATCGTGTTCCCCTTATTACGGGATTCTCATCAATACGGACGTGGGTAACCCAACCGCGCCATCAATTACGGCGCTTGGTGGACAAGCGAGTTTTACCAGGCTAGTGGAGGCGCATAGTTTAGTCCGCCCTTATAAAGGGATAAGATCTCACCTCTTTCTACCCACGCCTTCTCCTCCTTGCTTATCCATTCTAGCGCACTCAAGCTCCAGTGCCCAAGTCCGCATCCTCCTCCTCAACTCTCTCCAAACATGTCTGGAGCGGGAGGCAAGTGGATGGCCTCCTCCGTCACGGAGGGGCACATCAAAAAGTTAAGCGGATCCGGATACTTAGCCGCGCATATCGCGCACCGGCTGCCAACCACGGGGCAGGTCATCCCTACCCCAGAACCCCACGAGAGGGTGGTCTTCCTCCACCACTTCGTCCGCGGACTGGCGTTTCCCCTCCATCCATTTGTCCGCGGCCTCATATTCTACTATGGGATGGACTTTCATGATCTGGCCCCCAACTTCATCCTCAACATCTCGGCATTCATCATCATGTGCGAGGCCTTCCTCCGCATCCGGCCCCACTTCGGCCTGTGGCTGAAGACCTTCAACATCAAGCCGAAGGTGGTGGGTGGCCAATAGGCGGAATGCGGCGGAGCCATGGTGGGCAAGATGCCCAACGTTACATGGCTCGAGGGCTCCTTCGTGGAGACCATAAAGGGGTGGCAGTCGGGGTGGTTCTACATCACCGAGCCGCGCGACACCAATTGGGCAGAGGCCCCCGAGTTTCGATCCGGAATCCCCACGCGGCTCACTTCCTGGAAGGAGAAGGGCCTATCCTGGGCTTCATCGGTGGAGCTGGACGGACTCCAGAAATGTATCCGGAACATGACAAGCAAGAAACTTAAGCTTGTCAACATAGTCCAAGTCATGCTCTTCCGCCGGATCCTCCCGTGTCAGCAACGGGATTTCAACTTATGGGAGTTCGACCCGGCCCGGCACCAGACTCTAAGTGAGCTCTTCGACACGACACACAAAGACGTCTAGAGGGTGCTGTTCAAGGGCGCTGAGGTCCCTCCCTCTCTCACCGAGGACCGCAGGCTAAGCGCAAAGCGCCCTGCAAATCCGGTAAGTTCTATAAATTTGGCAGGATATTTATTTCCCATAGCTTAACCCTGTGCGGGGTCTGAGCTCTCATGCCTTTAACAGGACTGGGTGGAGGCATCGGAGCAGATCAACTGTCCGGCCCCTCTGCCCAAAGACACTGCAGGCGCTCTCCTGACGGAGATGCTGACTCCGGCTCCTTATAAGGTGCCGGAGAAGACCAAGAAGAAGGCCAAGGGAACCCGAAAGAGTTCCCGGTGCCATGTGGTATCGGACTCATCGTCCGATAACTCCGTGACGCACTCCTCCCATGAAGATGAGGAGGAGGAAGATGAAGATGCTCCCCCTCCAGCCGGGGGAGACAAGAAAAGGAAGGCCGCCCCAACCGAGGAGGCCGAAGGGTCCAAGAAAGGAAGGACTCTCCTTCCAGACTGCTCCACCACCGCCGCCGAAGGCGAAGACGAGTGGCCGCTCAGGGCGAAGCCCCTGGCGAAGTCGTAAGTATTCGGATACCAGAGTAACTCATAGCATTCCTTTGTCGCACTGCTTCTCCTAATGCTGAATATGATTATGCAGACCGCCCCAAGCCCGTATCGATGTATCCTCGTCGGACGGCTCCTTGGATTCTTCGGATATGGATAACGATCCACTTCTGACCGCCTCCTCCCCTTGCCCGACGGACAATGTCGAGGTGTTGTCTCAAGGGGCACCGAGCTGGGGGGAGACAGTCCCGGAGGCGCCTCAAGGCGACCTTCCGGACTCCAGGAGCAAAGGGAGCAAGGCTCCCGGGGGCTCCAAGCTCGGCTCTCAACCGAACACCACGCCGGAACCTCCAGTGGTTCCGGACTCGGGCAGGTGGCCCCCTTCCAGAAGGGGTAAGACGCCCGTGACAGTGACCTTTGTCCATCTAGAGGCATCGGACAACCTGCTGGGAGCGCTTCGCGGTGCTTCCATCAATGAAGAGCACCGCACTATTATGAGTGCGGTGATCAAGAAGGTTCAGTCCTCCAAGAGCGGACTAACTGAAGCCTATGCCAGCCTTCTAACAGGCTTTGAGGTAAGTATTTAAAATATAGGAAAAATATTACCGCATAGACAGTAGCCCCTGATGCTCTGTTTGGTGTTCACAAAGAAAAGCCGAATAGACGATCAAATAATATTTGTAGGAGTCTAACATAAGTATGTCTATATGCATATGCAGTCTTCGCTGCTGACCTCTGTCGCACTCACTGCGGAGGTCGCCGCACTGAAGCAGGACCTCGAGGGGTCCGATAAAGAGCTCGGCCTTTCTAAGAGGCAGCTCGAGGAGAACAAAGGTAAGTAATACCTAGTCTATATATATATATATATATATATATATATATATATATATATATATATATATGTAAAAGATGCGATTGCAAAATGACAGGATCATCATGAATTTGCTAGGGGCCACGACCAAAGTGGCAACCCTGAAGCAAGCGCTGTCTGAGGCCGAAAACAAAGCGGCCCAGGAGCGCACCGAGCGGGCAAAGCAAGAGGCACAGGTGGGCGAGGTGCATCAAGAGCTCCAAGCTCTCGTGACGAAGCACGAGGCGTTGGAGCTTGACTCGAAGACGCGAGAGTCTGAGATTTGCCGCGGCCCTTGAGAGCGCAAAGAATGCCAAGGCTGAAGCCCACAAGGCCCTCCAGGAGATTGAGGCGATGAGGAAGATAGCGGTGGGTAAGGCATTGAATATGCAAAGCAAGCATGTGAAAGTAAATTACTTGTTACTTACCCGAGTCCGGAGCTCTCCAGGAGCATTCGCAGATTTGCCCCGCAGCGTGTCGGATGCCGCAAAGTTTTACCAGGCCGAGGAGGGAAGCTCGACGGAGAAGCTGTTCTGGTCTCAGAATACTGGGACCGAACACCCGATGCCTATGAGCGACCAGCTGAAGCAACTGGTCGAGCTGCACAAGGCGGCCGAACAGGCCATGAAGGGCTTTATAGTCCGGATGTGGCCTGGCGACGCCCTTCCCAACAGCTACTTCAGCCTGGTGAGGCTGCTTGTGGATGCCTGCCCACTGCTGGAAGTCATCAAGCGGTCCGTCTGCATCGAAGGTGCACGCTGGGCTTTCGCCCGTGCGAAGGTGCACTGGGCCAAGATGGACGCCGTGAAGCTAGTGAAGGAGGGGCCGCCGTAGGGCAAGGAGCATCGCCACCCCGAGATGTATTATGAGGGTGTCCTGAAGGGTGCCCGTCTTGTAGCGGACGAGTGTGCGAAAGATGTAATATTTGAATGAACTTTATCGTGTGATCCTGTATTATGAAAACTTGTTCATATGCGTTATGCAACGCTTGTTTGAATTTAAAATATTACCTTTTGTTCGGCTGTTTATCAAATCTAAGAGATGGCTAGTCATTAGCTTCTGCCCCCATGCCACGAGTGTTGGGGTGTTCGGGATAAACCTGAGCACTCTTGTTCCCATTTTCGAGTCCTTCGAGCGAGGTGCTCAGCACAACGAACAAGGCAATCGGACTATAATGCTTTATCACTCTCACTTAGCCATAGAATTCTATAATTTTAAATTTTGGCGAAGCCCCTAGTATTCGGAAGGCCGAATTCGGGGCGCTATACACGCCTTAAGCCGGACAAAGCCGACTCCTCGCTCTAAGCGGCATAAGTCTTTAGGGACTCGAAACCTCTCGAACAGCGACCAGTCTCTCGCCTTATCATGACAGTCAGTTTTAGCTTTCTTTACTGAGGTGCTTAGCCCAGCAGAACCGGGGCACAATCGCAGTAGTTCTCCCAGTGCTACCTTAGCCGATATAGAGGAACGTAAGGTACCAAAACATGGGAGCTGGGCAAACCCAACTATTGACCCAAGACATGATTCGGAGCTGATGCATATAGTGCTATAAGTTCGGAGTGCCACACTGTCGAAAGTGTTCGGACTTCTCATGCCGTATTATGGGGTATGCTTAAGCCCCTCGCGTATTGGCCGTACTAGAGTGTACGAGTGCTGGATGTCATGAATGAACATATATATATATATAAGAAGAATGCAATAGTAGTCTTAGTGCTATGCATTGTTTATTCAAAAAGGTGCGTTAAAGATGAATGATACAAGTAGTGCGATAAGCAAAAAGTAGGACTATTTGACATGTCCCTTCCAAGGGCAAGCTGAGGAATGGTATTAAAGCAAGTATTTCACTCGTTATCATAATCCACCTGGGAGTTCCGCGGTGCGACGTAGCTTTCTGCCTCCTTGGTTGCTGCATCATGTGTCCGACAATCATACTGCTGGACAGGATTTCTAGAGATTAGAGTCCTGAAAGAGAAAAATAACAGAGCGGGAAGCCCCTAGTGCGGCTGAGCCGCGTCTTGGGGCGTGCCGTAGTCATGCCCCCCTCCCCACCTGTGCCCATGGTATTTTTAATGCGTAATTATGTACGCGTGGCATGGATTTCGCCATTTGGCTGGGACCGGGGTGGGGGCGCATTGCTATGCGAGCTCGGAACGTGCCAGGCAGTCTTGTTGCCGATTACTCCGGGCGCGCTTGAAGGTGTCCGGGTCCTTAATCACCAAACTAGTGGATTGCCTTAAGAGTCTGCTTTGCGCTTCTGCTACGAGGGCCGCGGTGTGCTCCTCCGTGCGGAGAGAGCGCTCTATGTTTCCATTAACTGTGATGACCCCCCGAGGTCCTGGCATCTTGAGCTTGAGGTATGCAGAATGCGATACCGCATTGAATCTCACAAATGCGGTTCGCCCGAGCAGTGCATGATAGCCGCCGCAGAACGGGACTATATCAAAGATTAACTCTTCGCTTCGGAAGTTATTCGGGGATCCGAAGACCACTTCAAGTGTGACTGAGCCTGTGCAATGGGCCTCTACACCTGATATGACGCCTTTGAAGGTCGTTTTTGTGGGTTTGATCCTTGAGGGGTCTATACCCATTTTGCGCACTATGTCCTGGTAAAGCAGGTTCAGGCTGCTGCCGCCATCCAAAAGGACTTGAGTGAGGTGAAATCCGTCAATGATTGGGTCTAGGACCAGTGCGGCAAATCCGCCATGACGAATACTAGTGTGGTGGTCCCTGCGATCGAAGGTGATCGGATAAGAGGACCATGGGTTGAACTTTATGGTGAGTGGATCCAACGCATATACGTCCCTTAGCGCACGCTTCCGCTCCCTCTTGGGGATGTGGGTTGCGTATATCATGTTCACCGTCCGCACTTGTGGGGGGAACCTCTTCTGTCCTCTGGTGTTCGGCTGCCGGGGCTCCTCCTCGTCATCGCTATGTGACCCCTTATCTTTGTTTTCGGCATTTAACTTCCCGTCCTGCTTGAACACCCAACAATCCCTGTTGGTGTGGTTGGCTGGCTTGTCGGGGGTGTCATGTATTTGACATGAGCGGGTCGAGTATACGGTCCAAACTGGACGGGCCCGAAGTGCTTCTTTTGAATGGCTTTTTCCGCTGACCGGGTTTAGAGCCTTTGAATCCGGCATTGACTGCCGTATCCTCGGTATTGTCGTTCTTAATGTGGCGCTTATGTTTGTTGCGACATGACCTGCCATTGCCATCCTTGGTATCCAAAGTACCATGGTTCTTTGATATGTTATTGCTGCGAGCCAGCCAGCTGTCTTCTCCCGCACAAAAGCAGGTCATGAGTGTCGTGAGGGCTGCCATAGATTTCGGCTTTTCCTGGCCAAGGTGCCGGGCGAGCCACTCGTCGCGGATGTTATGCTTAAAAGCTGCTAGGGCTTCTGCATCCGGACAGTCGACGATTTGATTCTTCTTTGTTAGGAACCATGTCAAGAATTGCCTGGCCGACTCCTCTGGCTGCTGAATTATGTGGCTCAAGTCATCGGCATCCGGCGGTCGCACATAAATGCCCTGGAAGTTGTCGAGGAATGCGGCTTCCAGATCTTCCCAACAGCCAATGGACTCTGTTGGCAAGCTGTTGAGCCAATGCCGAGCTGGTCCTTTGAGCTTGAGTGGAAGGTATTTGATGGCGTGTAGATCATCACCGCGGGCCATGTGGATGTGCAGGAGGAAATCCTTGATCCATACCGCAGGATCTGTTGTGCCGTCATATGATTCAATATTTACGGGTTTGAAACCCTCTGGGATTTGGTGATCCATTACTTCGTCTGTGAAGCATAGGGGGTATGCGGCGCCTCTGTACTGGGCTATATCGTGATGCAGCTCAAATGAGTCTTGCCCGCTGTGTTCGGCCCGGCCAGATTTACTTTTACTGTATCCGGCGTGACAGTTATCGTTTCGCATAGTGGCGCGCTCTCATGATCCGTAGATCAATCTTGCACGTTTTGCTTTGTCCTCCAATATGTCTCGCAGATCTAGCATGTTTCCCCGTGTCTTGTCATTTTTATTTGAGTGATGTCGGGGTGCGGGCTGGGTTTTTGGCTGAAATGCCTCTCTGTCACAGCCACGAGGTGGCCGGTCAGCCGCATCATATGCTGGAGATGTAGGTATGAGTGCTTCCTACTCCAGTCGGGGTAGCAACCTACGCTTTGGGTAATGTAACATCCCAAATTTTCAATTTGGAATGTTATACATTAGATCATCATGCATATCATATTTTTTTTTGCATTTTGGTTGATCCTAGAAATTCTACGCAACTCAATGACCCACGAAGAGAGTTGGGGATTTCGTCATTTTCATATTTGAGTTCTCTCAAATTTTGAGAATAGGATCATTTGATTTTATTTATTTTATCATCAATTATTTCTACTAAAAAATATGAGAGAGGGAATAAAATGACTTTCCCAAAATAAAGAAATATTGAAGATTTAATAAAAAAATCAAATCAGATTTTATTTCGGAGTTTTTCGGTGTTTTATTTGAATTTAGGAAAAATGTGCATTTTTCAAAATTGCATTTAGGGCCCAAATAAATGTTCACCTTGTGCGGCTTGATATTAGAAGCCCGCGAAAATATATTTCGGAATTTTTGGAGTCTGTTTAGTATTTCTTTTTATTTTTCTTCTGAGCGGAATAATTAAAAAAACCGAACCGACTTCGGGCCGTACCCGAGCGGGACACTGCCCGGGGGCAGCCTTTAAATAGCGTCGCCTCGGCCCTTCAGCCCCGCCTCGATCCGCGCACGCCACCAGAGCCGCCGCCGCCGCCGCTGACGATTCCGCCGCCCGAGGTTCGTCGCGCCTCGTTTTCCATGCCGAAAAAATATATTTGGCATTCGTCGTTTTTCTTTTTCTCGGATTAAATCCGCGATTTTTCTGATCGCGATGCCTGATCCAATTTTCGTTTTAGTTTAACTTTTCGCTCATTTATCGGAATCAGGCGATTCAAGCGCCTAGGGATTCGTCTCGAAACCCTCTATCCGTTTAACCAACTTAAACAAGTTTTTTCTACTGTAAAATTTGCCCTAGATCCAGATTACTAGAACGAAGTTGTTTTCTTTTGCCGTTTGACTTTCGTTGCTTCGTTCGATTTGATTCTTTTTGCCAACCGGAGTTCTTAAGTTGAACCTTCTGGTTAGTTCTCTTATTTGAGTTTTACCTGTGCATTAGATGAGTACTTATTGTAAGCTTGTTTGTTTTGTCTATGATAGAATACCTGGAGTGCGCCACCTGTTACTTCGAATCGTTAGGTTTCGCGGATCATCAGCAAGGCAAGTAACACTTTGATCTTACCTTTCCTACTACCCAGTTTTATTGCATTAGGTCAATCCTCACACATTGCATGATTAGGATCTAATTAAATTGTGGGATGGGAAGTAGATGAGGTAGTACCTATTACCTGTTTATTATCAAACCTTTGGGAGTTACTTCTACGTTTGCTTATTATGCCATGCTATGCTAGTAGACGTGGATTGGGTGAGTGAAATCCATGACAGATGTGAGATTGTTAATTAATGGTTTATCTAAGGTGGCAACTTAAACACACATCTGGGTGGATTGAGGCACCTGGGTATTCCAGGACTTGCCTGTTTTCTTTTGGACCGCCACCCAGGCTCAAAGGGATCATGAGACTATTCATACTAGAAACTTCCGTGTGCAGCCACAAGCTATTATGGGCTCTAGCATAGTTGACTAAGTTGTGCGAACTCTTACAGTGGTAGACTAGCAGATGTAGGGGATGTAGGTGGTACGGTCTACCCGATCGTAAGGTGCTAGCTCTTTTGAAAGACTATGTCTCGGTCATCCGTCTTCTCAAACACCATGTAGTGCGAGAAACTAAACGGAGGCGATCGAGTATTGTGGGGAAAAGTGCGCAAACCTCTGCAGAGTGTAATAAACTAATCATGGTTAGCCATGTCCCCGGTTATGGACATCTTGAGTATCTAGTACTTGGATTATCATGTGAATCTCAACATGTTACTCTAAATTAATTTTGATGGGTTATGTTTAATGATGATTTTTAATTGGGATTGAGAATGCTGTCAACCATTCTCAATGTTTAACAACCACCATGATAGTAATTAAATTTTATTCCATTGAAGTAGGGAAAAATTGGCTTTACGCAAAACTGTAACCATAGAGCTTTCCACCAGCCAAATATGCATATAGTATAGCCGTTTCATTCCATTACTCTCTATATGCATTGCCAGCATATTCCATGTGCTGACCCGTTTCGGGCTGCAACGTTAATGTTGCAGACTTTTCAGACGACGATTAAGGAGTTTTTAGGTCGTGGTTCTATACTCAGTGATGTTGTTGGAGTTGATGGACTCAGTTATCTTCCAAGCCTTCCGCTGTTATCGTTATTAGATGGCCTTAAGCCATACTTATTGTAATAAGCTCTCTTTTGAGACACTCGATGTAATAAGTGTGTGATTGCTACTCTGTTATAAATCCTCCGAGTACTGTGTGGTGTCAGCATTACTGATCCAGGGATGACACCGGAGCACAGAGATCAGACTATTTGAGGTCTGGTCGCTACAGAGATGGTATTAGAGCACACGCTGACTATAGGACACGACCACTAAGCTAAAAGACCTAGATCACTATTCACTCTCTTCTCTTCTGACCTCTCATCTTTTCTACTCTTCAGGATGGCGGATGCAAGGAACAAGTTCACGCAACCGGATGAAGATACACCCTTTGGACGTCACTTGAAGGAAGTCACTAGATACCTGAACATAGGAGTTCCAAGCTTCACGGGAACCTACAACGCCACTTTACCTGAAGAAGAGCGCTGGATGATTCAAGTTCAAGTTCCAGGAAGGACGTTCATGCCAGTCACTGAGCCCATAGAATTTTCTTTTGATGCACCAACTTGGAGTCTAGGAAAGAGCATGGCAGCTCACATCGCCATGGGACGCATTGGAGAATTCTACCGCAAGGATCTCAAGGATACTATCTACCAGATTTGTGGGCGCCGAGATGAACACTGGGAGATGATCAGCACCGGGAAGGATAGATCAATCGCAGCTTTTATCCAGGAGTTAAACCAGGACATTTGACGACAGGAGAACCAGATGTGCGCCGACATGATAGACCTGAAGAAGGCAAAGACTAGAATCAAGGAACTGGAGGAAGAACTCAAGGCTACACGTGAATATTATGAAGAGGAAATTGAAGTATTGGTGGAGAACAATGACGACCTGATCAAGAAGATTGGAATATTTATGGGAGGCCCTATGCCAGTAGATGAAGACGAAGAACCTCAGGAGATTAGCCCGGAAGACTACATCATCATCGACGACACCGACTCGGAAGCAGATAGTAGCGATGATGACTATGTTGATGAAGCTGGAGCAGATATCATGGAGTCAACGATCGTAGAATATTTCTAGTAGACCACCACATCAGTAGTAGTAGTCCACCATGTAAATATAGTAGTCCGAGCACTTTTGCGATAGATAGATCGATTGTATGCCCTTGTTTGATTGATTGAACTGAATCGTTTGTTTTGCCTCATGTGCATATGGGTAGTGTTTTCTCTTTAGACCCCCTCTATTCTTATATCTCATCTTTTCTAAACCCTCAGATGCCTCCGAGACGTGACCTCGGATTTGCCTTTCCACCGGAGCTCACCCAGTTGATCCAACAGCAGAACACATTGATGCAGTTGCTAGTCCAGAATCAGAATCAGGGGAAACAACAACAACAACCCACCACCACCACCACCCGTTGACCACTTAGCCCGTTTTCTTAGGCTAAATCCGCCGGAGTTTTCCTGTAGCACCGAGCCGATAGTAGCAGATGATTGGCTCTGCAAGACAGCTAGGGAGTTGACCACAGCAGGATGCACAGATGCGGAGAAGGTGAAGTTTGCCGCACATCAGCTAGAAGGACCAGCAGCATCATGGTGGGCGAATTTCACAGCCACTTTCCTAGTTGACACTGTCACATGGGACTAGTTTCAGCAGGCTTTTCGTACTGCACACGTTTCAGTAGGAGCTATGGCCATGAAGAAGCGTGAGTTTCGCAACTTGCGCCAAGGAGGAAGGACAGTTGGCCAGTATGTGGAGGAATTTAGTAAGCTAGCACGTTATGCCCCAGATGACGTCGCTATGGATGTAGCGAAGCAGGAGAAGTTTCTGGAAGGACTGAATGATGAGCTGAGCATGGAGTTGACGGTAGCCACCTTCAACAACTACCAGGAGTTGGTAGATCGTGCTCTTATGATTGAAGGGAAGCAGCAGCAGATTGAGAATCGCAAGAGGAAGTATGGACAAGGAAAGTATAATTCAGGAGCTCAGCAGAAGCCACGTTTTACCCCTAGACCGGGAGGACATTTTTAGCATACCCATGGAGGAGGTAGCTCGCACAATCACAATGGCACCAAGAATGGTAATGGCAATGGAGGAAGCAACGGCCAGAACCGCACCAACCCATCAACCCCAGCCAAGAAGGACCTAAGCCAAGTCACTTGCTTTAAGTGTTCGAAGACAGGACATTATGCCAATGAATGTCCTGAATTACAAAATGGAAATAGCAATGGAAGTCCTGGGAAGAAGCCAAACCCTTTCAACAGGGGACAGGTGAACCACGTTAGCGTGGAGGAGGTTGAAGCTCAGCACGATGCAGTAATAGGTAAGTTTTTGGTTAAGTCAGTTACTGCAGTCGTTCTTTTTGATACTGGTGCATCGCATTCATACATCTCAAGGGGATTTGTGGATAAGTATAACCTACGAACCAAAGCCCTTAGGTCACCCATGTTAGTAACCTCGCCCGGAGCAGAGTATGTGGCTAGTCTATGGTGTGATCGGTTACCATTAAGGATTGGTAACTATGTTTTTCCCTCAGACCTAATAGTATTGGAATCTCAAGGATTGGATGTGATATTAGGCATGGATTGGTTATCAAAGTATGAAGGGAATATTGAGTGTGCTAGTAAGACAATTTTGCTTACCACCCCAGAAGGGAGAAGGATCAAGTATGTATCCCGGCATGTGCCAAAGAGGACTCAAGTAAATTGCCTAACAGGAGTTGTGCAGGAGGAAATACCAGTGGTAAGGGATTTTCCTGATGTATTTCCAAAGGAGTTGCCAGGCATGCCACCGGATAGAGATATTGAGTTTTTGATTGAGCTATTGCCAGGCACAGGTCCAATATCAGAGAGACCATATAGGATGCCAGCAAAGGATTTGGTGGAAATTAAGAAGCAGATTAAAGAGTTACTGGATAAGGGATATATTCGCCCAAGTTCTTCGCCTTGGGGATCGCCAGTACTTCTAGTGGAGAAGAAGGATGGATCATTAAGGATGGTTGTTGATTATCAAGGATTGAATGAAGTAACGATCAAGAACAAGTACCCGCTACCAATGATCAACGATCTGTTTGATCGATTGCAAGGAGCTAAGGTATTTTCCAAGATCGATCTGCGATCAGGACACCACCAGTTGAAGATTCGAGAAAAGGATATTCCGAAGACAGCTTTTACCACCAGGTATGGGTTGTATGAGTATACCGTTATGTCATTTGGTCTGACTAACGCACCTGCCTATTTTATGAACATGATGAACAAAGTGTTTATGGAGTTTTTGGATAAGTTTGTCGTAGTGTTCATTGATGATATCCTGGTTTATTCGAAGAATGAAGAGGAACATAAGGAGCATTTGCGTTTGGTACTTGGAAAGCTCAGAGAACATCAACTATATGCCAAGTTCAGCAAATGTGACTTTTGGTTGAAGGAAGTAGGATTCCTCGGACACGTTGTATCTGGAGAAGGTATAGTAGTAGATCCCGCTACAGTTGAAACTGTGACCAAGTGGGAAGCCCCAACAACATTTGGAGAGATCCGGAGTTTTCTTGGACTCACAGGATACTACTGGAGATTTATTGAGAATTTCTCAAAGATTGCGAAGCCTGTGACTGAGTTGTTGAAGAAAGATACCAAGTTCATATGGGCAGAGGAATGTGAGGCTAGTTTCCAGGAGTTGAAGAAACGTTTGGTTACCTCACCAGTGTTGATTTTGCCAGACCAGACCAAGGATTATGAGGTGTATTGCGACGCTTCACGTCGAGGACTTGGAGCAGTGCTTATGCAGGAAGGGAGAGTTGTTTCATATGCCTCAAGACAACTGAAGCCTCATGAGTTGAATTATGCTATGCATGATTTGGAGTTAGCAGCCGTAGTGCATGCATTGAAGACATGGAGACATTTCCTCATTGGAAATCATTGTGAGGTGTACACGGATCATAAGAGTTTGAAGTACATTTTCACACAGAAGGAGTTAAATCTCAGACAAAGGAGATGGTTGGAGCTTATCAAGGATTATGATATGAAATTGCATTATCATCCTGGAAAGGCTAATGTAGTAGAAGACGCTTTAAGCCGTAAGAGCCATGTCAATACATTAATGACGGGAGAAATACCCAAGGAGTTAGCAGAAAATCTTCGTGAACTATGTTTGGAAATAGTTCCGAGAGGCTATGTAGAAGCATTGGAGATTCAGTCAACTTTGATGGATAGAATCAGAGAAGCTCAGAAAGCTTACAAAGAGATTGCCGCTATAAAGGAGAAACTGAGCAAAGGAAAAGCTAAAGGATTTCGTGAGGATGAGCACGACACCCTATGGTTTGAAGACCGTGTCTACGTGCCCAATGACCCGGAGATCAGGAAGTTGATTTTGCAAGAGGCACACGACTCACCGTATTCGATTCACCCAGGAAATACCAAGATGTATTTGGATTTGAAGGATATTTTCTGGTGGACCAGAATGAAGAAGGATATTGCGGAGTATGTAGCAGTTTGTGATGTATGTCAGAGAGTAAAGGCAGAGCATCAGAAGCCAGCAGGATTGTTACAACCATTTCCGATACCCGAATGGAAGTGGGATAAGCTAGGCATGGATTTTATCACGGGATTGCCCAGGACTCGTTCAGGCTATGACTCGATTTGGGTTGTAGTTGATCGATTGACGAGAGTAGCTCATTTCATCCCAGTAAAGACCACTTACACCAGTGCTAAGTTGGCAAAGATATACATGACCAGGATCGTATGTTTGCATGGAGTTCCAAGGAGTATCGTATCAAATAGAGGAACCTAGTTTACCTCAAAGTTCTGGAAGCAGTTGCACGAAACTTTGGGAACCAGGCTAGAATTCAGTACAGCTTTTCATCCACAGACAGATGGACAAATTGAGAGAGTCAATCAGATTTTGGAGGATATGCTGAGAGCTTGTGCGCTAGATTACGGATCTAGTTGGGACGATAATTTGCCATATGCAGATTTATCTTACAACAACAGTTACCAAACCAGTTTAAAGATGGCCCCTTTCGAAGCCTTGTATGGAAGGAGGTGCAGGACACCGTTGTCATGGGACGAAGTTGGAGACCGCCAGTTGTTTGGACCTGACTTGATTAAAGAGTATGAACAGAAGGTGAAGTTGATTCGCGATAGGCTCAAGGTAGCCCAGTCCAGACAGAAGAGTTATGCGGATTCTAAACGCAAGGAGACAGTTTACGATGTCGGAGACAGAGCTTATCTTCGAGTATCTCCACTTCGGGGAACAAAGCGTTTTGGAGTTAAAGGGAAGTTAGCACCATGATTTGTTGGAACATATCGAGTTTTGGAGCGTATGGGAGAAGTGGCCTACAAGTTGGAATTGCCCGAAGGATTGTCAGGAGTTCATGATGTGTTCCATGTTTCTCAGTTAAAGAAGTGTCATGCGGAGATGGCTGACATACCGTTAAGAGATACAGTGCCTTTGGAAACTATTCAGTTGGATACGATTTGACCTACGAGCAGAAACCAGTCAAGATTCTCGAGTTTGCCAGCCGAGTTACTCGCAGCAAGGTTATCAAGTTTTGCAAAGTTCAGTGGAGACACCACACGAAGGATGAAGCCACCTGGGAGCGAGAGGAAGATTTGCTCAAAGACCACCCTCACCTATTTTCTAGCCAACCCGAATCTCGAGGGCGAGATTCATCTAAAGAGGGGTAGGTTTGTAACATCCCAAATTTTCAATTTGGAATGTTATACATTAGATCATCATGCATATCATATTTTATTTTGCATTTTGGTTGATGCTAGAAATTCTACGCAACTCAATGACCCACGGAGAGAGTTGGGGATTTCGTTATTTTCATATTTGAGTTCTCTCAAATTTTGAGAATAGGATCATTTGATTTTATTTATTTTATCATCAATTATTTCTACTACAAAAATATGAGAGAGGGAATAAAATGACTTTCCCAAAATAAAGAAATATTGAGGATTTAATAAAAAATCTAATAATATTTTATTTCGGAGTTTTTCGGTGTTTTATTTGAATTTAGGAAAAATGTGCGTTTTTCAAAATTGCATTTAGGGCCCAAATAAATGTTCACCTTTTGCGGCTTGATTTTAGAAGCCCGTGAAAATTTATTTCGGAATTTTTGGAGTCCGTTTAGTATTTCTTTTTATTTTTCTTCCGAGCGGAATAATAAAAAAAATGAACCGACTTCGGGCCGTACCCGAGCGGGACACCGCCCGGGGACAGCCTTTAAATAGCGCCGCCCCGAGCCGCCCCAGCCCTTCAGCCCTGCCTCGATCCGCGCACGCCACGGGGGCCGCGGCCTCCGCCGACGATTCCGCCGCCCAAGGTTCGTCGCGCCTCGTTTTCCGTGCCAAAAAAAGAGAAAAAAAATTCGGCCTTCGTCATTTTTCTTTTTCTCGGATTAAATCCGTGATTTTTCTGATCGCGATTCCTGATCCAATTTTCGTTTTAGTTTAACTTTTCGCTCGTTTATCGGAATCACGCGATTCAAGCGCCTAGGGATTCGTCTATAAGCCCTCTATCCGTTTAACCAACTTAAACAAGTTTTTGCTACTGTAAAATTTGCCCTAGATCCAGATTACTAGAACGAAGTTGTTTTCTTTTGCCGTTTGACTTTCGTTGCTTCGTTCGATTTGATTCTTTTTGCCAACCGGAGTTCTTAAGTTGAACCTTCTGGTTAGATCTCTTATTTGAGTTTTACCTGTGCATTAGATGAGTACTTATTGTAAGCTTGTTTGTTTGTCTGCGATAGAATACCCGGAGTGCGCCGCCTATTACTTCGAATCATTAGGTTTGCGGATCATCAGCAAGGCAAGTAACACTTTGATCATACCTTTTCTACTACCCAGTTTTATTGCATTAGATCAATCCTCACACATTGCATGATTAGGATCTAATTAAATTGTGGGATGGGAAGTAGATGAGGTAGTACCTGTTACCTGTTTATTATCAAACCTTTGGGAGTTACTTCTACGTTTGCTTATTATGCCATGCTATGCTAGTAGACGTGGATTGGGTGAGTGAAATCCATGACAGATGTGAGATTGTTAATTAATGGTTTATCTAAGGTGGCAACTTAAACACACATCTGGGTGGATTGAGGCACCTGGGTATTCCAGGACTTGCCTGTTTTCTTTTGGACCGCCACCCAGGCTCAAAGGGATCATGAGACTATTCATACTAGAAACTTCCGTGTGCAGCCACAAGCTATTATGGGCTCTAGCATAGTTGACTAAGTTGTGCGAACTCTTACAGTGGTAGACTAGCAGATGTAGGGGATGTAGGTGGTACGGTCTACCCGATCGTAAGGTGCTAGCGCTTCTGAAAGACTATGTTTCGGTCATCTGTCTTCTCAAACACCATGTAGTGCGAGAAACTAAACGGAGGCGATCGAGTCTTGTGGGGAAAAGTGCGCAAACCTCTGCAGAGTGTAATAAACTAATCATGGTTAGCCATGTCCCCGGTTATGGACATCTTGAGTATCTAGTACTTGGATTATCATGTGAATCTCAACATGTTACTCGAAATTAATTTTGATGGGTTATGTTTAATGATGATTTTTAATTGGGATTGAGAATGATGTCAACCATTCTCAATGTTTAACAACCACCATGATAGTAATTAAATTTTATTCCATTGAAGTAGGGAACAATTGGCTTTACGCAAAACTGTAACCATAGAGCTTTCCACCAGCCAAATATCCATATAGTATAGCCGTTTCATTCCATTACTCTCTATGTGTTACATTGCCAGAATATTCCATGTGCTCACCCGTTTCGGGCTCCAACGTTAATGTTGCAGACTTTTCAGACGATGATTAAGGAGTTTTTAGGTCGTGGTTCTATACTCAGTGATGCCGTTGGAGTTGATGGACTCACTTATCTTCCAAGCCTTCTACTGTTATCGTTATTAGATGGCCTTAAGCCATACTTATTGTAATAAGCTCTCTTTTGAGACACTCGATGTAATAAGTGTGTGATTGCTACTCTGTTATAAATCCTCCGAGTACTGTGTGGTGTCAGCATTACTGATCCAGGGATGACACCGGAGCACAGAGATCAGACTGTTTGAGGTCTGGTCGCTACAGGTAACTTTTGGAGGGGCGTTCGAGTTTATATTCCTTGGCCGCAAGGACTTCAGTCCATCTGTCAGCTAGCAAATCTTGATCAGCTTGAAGCTACTGTTGCTTTTTCTTAAGGCTATTTGTCGTGGCTATAAGCCGGCGCTTGAAGCGCTCTTGTTCGACGGGATCCTCAGGCACGACGAATTCGTCATCGTCGAGGCTTGCCTTGTCTTCGAAGGGAGGCATGTAATTATCATCCTCCGCCTCTCCATCTGCCGCTCTCTCTGGAGGGCTGGCTTCTCCATCCTCCTGCCCTAAATCTTGCTGGAGGGGATTGTTGTCGTCTTCGGCACTGTCCGGAGTGCTATTATCTCCTGTGTCGGGGTCACCGCTTTTGCTTTGGCGAGACTTAGAGCGGCGCCGCTGACGCCGGCGCTTGGGTTGCTTTTTGGAGGGGTCATCCTCCACTGTCTCATCGCCATTGCCTTCTTTGGGTGTGTCCACCATGTATATATCATATGATGAGGTGGTTGTCCAGTGCCCAGTGGGCAGTGGTTCCTTTTCGCCTCCCGCATCGTCGTCCATGCCGTCGATGTCTTCGGAGTCAAAGTCGAGCATGTCGGTTAAGTCGTCGATAGTGGCTACTAAGTGGGTGGTGGGTGGGCGGCGAATTTCTTCGTCATCCGCATCCCAATCCTACCGGACATAGTTCGTCCAGGACTCTCTTGACAAGGAGAGAGACCTTAATGAGTTCAGTATGTCCCCGAAGGGCGAGTGCTGAAAGATATCCGTGGAGGTAAACTCCATGATCAGCGCCCAATCGGATTCGATAGGCATGGGCGCAGGCGGTTGGGAGTCCATGGCCCGAGAGGAATCCGGTAGTTCGGCGTCACGGCTCTCATGAAGGGTAAGGTCAATACACGGCTCGATCACCGATGAGAGTGTGGCCTCCATGGTGGGGTCTATCCACCCGCCCATGGAAGGCGTAGCTGGCTCCGAATTGAGGGTCGGAGCGGTTGCCAGCGCGATCTCCTAGACATTGTTCGATGGCAGAGCTAGATCATGCTCATCATGGCCGTGTGGCGCACTAGGCAGGGGCTCGAATCCGTCGAAGATCAAGTCTCCGCGGATATCGGCCGTGTAGTTTAAGCTTCCAAACCTGACCTGATGGCCAGGGGCGTAACTCTCGATCTGCTCCAGATGGCCAAGCGAGTTGGCCCGTAGTGCGAAGTTGCCGAATACAAAGATCTGTCTGGGGAGAAAAGTCTCACCCTGGACTACATCGCTATCGATGATCGAAGGAGCCATCAAGCCTAACAACGACGACACAGAGGAACTCTCAATGAAAGAACCAATGTCGATGTCAAAACCGGCGGATCTCGGGTAGGGGGTCCCGAACTGTGCGACTAAGGCGGATGGTAACAGGAGGCAGGGGACATGATGTTTTACCCAGGTTCGGGCCCTCTTGATGGAGGTAAAACCCTACGTCCTGCTTGATTATTCTTGATAATATGAGTAGTACGAGAGTTGATCTACCATGAGATCGGAGAGGCTAAACCCTAGAAGCTAGCCTATGGTATGATTGTATGTTGTCCTACGGACCTAAACCCTCCGGTTTATATAGACACCGGAGGGGGCTAGGGTTACACAAGGTCAGTTACAAAGGAGGAGATATACATATCCGTATTGCCTAGCTTGCCTTCCACGCCAAGTAGAGTCCCATCTGGGCACGGGATGAAGTCTTCAATCTTGTATCTTCATAGTCAGACAGTCCGACCAAAGGATATAGTCTGGCTGTCCGGAGACCCCCTAATCCAGGACTCCCTCATTACCCGTTACGAATTATCTTATCACACAACTATCTGTTACCAATAATTTCAGTGCTTGCAGAGAATACCTTGCTGAAAACCGCTTGTCATTTCCTTCTGCTCCTCGTTGGGTTCGGGACCTTACTTATCGAAAGGACTATGATCGATCACCTATACTTGTGGGTCATTACGCCTCCCGAGCTTGTGGGCCCCTCGAGCACCCCCTTGACATGAGACCGATGCCAAAAATTCATATGAATACCCAAAACCCCAGAAAGAACCCTAGATGAGAAGTTCTTCCATGGCAAGCGTCTGTAGCCACGAAGAACCAATCGGGACCCCGTTCCAGCACCCTACCAGAGGGGGAAATCATCACCGGAGGCCATCTTCATCATCCCGACGGCCACCATGATGAGGAGGGAGTAGTTCACCCTCGGGGCTGAGGGTATGTACTAGTAGCTATGTGTTTGAGCTCCCTCTCCCATGTTCTTGATTTGGCATGATATTGATGTACCGTGAGCTTTGTTAATATATTTGGATCTTATGGTGTTCTTCCCTCTCTACCTTCTTGTGATGAATTGAGTCTTGTTCCTTGAGGTTTCGTTACGTTGGATTGAATATTGGATTTGAGAACACTTGATGCATGCCTTGCATATGGATACTCGTGGTGACAATGTGGTATTATATTGATTCACTTGATGTATGTTTTGGCACTCAACTCGCGGATTCCCAAGGTGACATTGGGGTAATCTATGCATATGGGTCGATGCATGTTTTCGTCCTACATTTTCCGATAGAAACTTTGGAGTGATTCTTTGTTGCACGTTGAGGGATTGCCATATGATTTAATTATGTTAGCATTCTTGAGAGATTCTGCACTATCCTAGGCCTTGTTTCAAGAATTGCAATACCGTTTTTGCTCACTTTTGGTACTTGCTACCTTGCTGTTTTTATATTTTCAGATTACAAAAACCCATATCTACTATCCATATTACACTTGTATCACCATCTCTTCGTCGAACTAGTGCACCTATACAATTTACCATTGTATTGGGTGTGTTGGGGACACAAGAGACTCTTGTTATTTGTGTCACATCCCTAGCTTCTGGTGCTGTCTGGTGTGTGCATCATGTTTAAATTCAAATGAAATTTGAATTGAGGAATTTTCAAAAGCCTCAGGAAACCTCTAAAAATAACCAACAATTAAATCTTCTCAAATGTGTCCAAGAAAATGTTCCTGTTATTCCATGGAAATATTGGTAAGAGGTAAAATTTAAACCAATATTTTTGGAGTCACAGAGATAATTATTTTGGCCATTTGAATTAATCCAATAACTATTTGCTTTGGATTTATATTTAAATATATATTGAATATGACTCCAATAATTCTGGAGGTTTGTGAGTGGCTTTGTATATATTTTAGCAAGCCACATAAAAATCTACAGAATTTATTTAAATGATTTAGTTGCTAAACTAAATCAAAACAAACTACAGAAAATAGAAAAAAATAAAAAGAACAGAGCCTACCTGGCGCCTACCTGTCCAGCCCAGCCGGCCCAGTTCCTCCCGCTGGCCCAGCCCACCGCCGCCCCCCGTCCCCTGTCGTCTTCCTCCTTGCCAGGAGGACGGACACCGCGACACCGCCGCGCGCGCCACCTCCACCCTGCTCGGCCACCTCCTGCTTCCTCCCTGGCCTCCCCAGCGACGCCCCGGACGACGCCACGCGCCTCCCCGACCCCCTCTCACTTCTCCCTCGCTCTCTGGATCTCCCTCCCCTCTCTGCTCCCTTCCCGAGCGGAGCCCATCGCCGCCGACGCCGTTTACCGGGGCCACAGCCACCCCCTCGCTCCCACTATGCGTCCCTGAGCTCCGCCCTGACCCCGTGGAGCTACACGCGCGACGCACGCGACCAGAGGAGGCCGCAGTCGACCGGAGCGCCGTCGTCTTCATCTCCGGTGCCCGGAGATCGCCGTCATCAATTCGCCGTTGCAGAGGCTTCCCCGAGCCCACCGAGCTTCTCTCCCGACCCCTCGTGAGCCCCTGTCCATTTCCCCTCTCTCCCCGTGCCCGTCCGTGCCTTCTAACCGCCCCGACTGTCGGAGCCGACCGTTCCTCGCCGCCGGCGATGACGCAGACGGGGCTAGAGCCACCGTAGCTAACCCCCGAGCACGGCAACGTGCTCACCACCCTTCCAGGAGCCGAGCGCGCCCACCCGTGCGACCTGTCGTGCCCTCTAGCGCCAACCCCGACCTCGCCGTGCTCCGGTCGCCGCCGCGGGCCCCGTTCCGGTGAGCTCGGGCCACCTCAGCCCCTCCCGTTTGCATAGATGGATGCGGGCGACTCCCAGCTACGCGTAGAGCCCCTCAGTCGCCGATTTGGTCGTCGAAGGAGCGTTTCCGACGCCCTCCGCCGTTGCTGGCGTCGCCGGCGACAAGCCGCGGGTCAACTCCGGCGGGTTTGACCCGGGGTTTGACCCCCTGACATGTGGGCCCAAGCGCCTGCTTAGTTAGTGCTAGGTTAGTTAGTATTAATTAATTTAGTTAATTAGGTGAGCCACTGACATGCGGGCCCCGCCCGGCTAACTAAGTTAGTTAGGGCTAACTAACTTGGTTAGTTGACTGGGTCACTGACCAGTGGACCCCACTGGTCAGGTTTGACCTGGTCAACGCCTTTGACTTGCTGACGTCATGACGACGTCGTGCTGACGCAGTAACCTATTTACTGGATTTATTAATAATCAGGAAATTCCAGAAAATTGTATAAACTTCAATAATTCATAGAAAATTAACCGTAACTCCAAATTAAATAATTTATATATAAAAAATTATCAGAAAAATTCAAGGAATCCAGCTGTACCATTTTCATGCATGTTAGAACAACTTATAGATGCTGTTTAGCACAAATCAAATAAAGGGCATTTAAATAATCACATATGGAGTTTGAATTTGAATCTTGGATTCAAACCAACTCCATTTAATCTGGTTTTAGATGCATTAGCCCAAAACACATTCATTTTGCCATGTCATAGCATGCATCATATTGTGCATTGCATTGATCGTGCTTTTTCTGTATTGCCGGTATTTGTCCCCTCTCGATAGACGTGATACCGATGATGTGATCGTTGACACTGATGAAGACTCAATGCTATCTTCAGAAGTGCCAGGCAAGCAAAACCCCCTTGTTCATTCCGATAAAATCCCACTCTCTCGCTCCTGCTCTCTTTTACTGCATTAGGACAACAACGACATATTTGTTACTTGCTGCGGTAGCTGAACCCCTTTATCCTTTGCATGACCTGTCATTCCACAGTAATTAGATGAAACCCACTAGCATGAGTAGGAGTTGTTTGAGCCCTGATGTGCCTACTCATTCATGTTTGTTTGTCATGCCTGCTACTGCTTAGAGTTGAGTCAGGACTGATTCATCGGGGATGAATCAGAGGCGTGTGAACATGTCCTACTATGTGTGAGCTAAGTGTGTGAACACGATTTGGTAAAGGTAGCGGTGAGAGGCCATGTAGGAGTACATGGTGGGTTGTCTCATTGCAGCCGTCCTCAGGAACTGAGTTCTGTGTTTGTGATCCATGATTCAGCTACTACCACGCATTGGGCCCGAAACCAATGGACCCCCTCGGCTTCTTGATCACCCTTGTCCTCTGTCCAGGAGTTGCAAGTAGTTTCTGGTGTTTGTAGTATGCTGGAGGCCGTGCGCAGCGCTGACCGTAGGGGTGGGCTGTGATGCGGTAGGCACGTGGCACGGTGTACCGGGCGCCCGTTTGGTGTCTCGGGAACCCTGTTCACATCGTTTGGGGCTGTGAGCGAAACTCCGGCCGGATCTCCTCATGGATGGAACCCGAATAGGCGATAAACCTGGACTAGAGACTTGAGTGTTTAGGTAGGCCGTGGCCGACACCCACGTTGGGCTTCCGCTTGAAGGTTGCCGAGTACATGTCGTGTAAACGGCGGTAAGTGGTGAGAGCGTGTGTGAAGAAGTACACCCCTGCAGGGTTAACCTAATCTATTCGAATAGTCGTGTCCACGGAAAAGGACCTCTGGGTTGCTTATATCAGTTCATAGACAAATGAAAGTGGATACTTTAAAATGCGCAAGATAAGCGTGAGTGCTATGGATGGCGTTCTCGTAGGGAGACGGGAGCGGATCCATAGTGGTGTATTGATATGGTGAATATGTGGACTCGTGTGCGCCACCTCAAAAGAGTCGCTTGCTGTCGTAGTTTAGGATAGCCACCGAGTCAAAGCTGGCTTGCTGCAGTTAAACCCCACCATCCCTTTGTTGATAATGATGCATGTCCTTCTTCGTTCCTATGTCTGTCCCTTCGGGGAAATGTCACGCGATGAATCCCGGAGTCCTGTTAGCCCGCTACAGCCCGGTTCACCGGAGTCCTGCTAGCCCAGTGCTACAGCCTGGATTCACCCGCTGATGACCGACACGTTCGATGCTGGGTCATGGATGACTGTCCCTGTAAGTCTGTGCCACTTTGGGTTTACGACTAGCCATGTCAGCCCGGGCTCCTTATCATATGGATGCTAGCGACACTGTCATATACGTGTGCCAAAAGGCGCAAACGGTCCCGGGCAAAGGTAAGGCGACACCCGTGGGAATACCGTGCGTGAGGCCGCAAAGTGATATGAGGTGTTACATGCTAGATCGATGTGGCATTGAGTCGGGGTCCTGACAGCGTTGGTATCAGAGCTTGACTGCCTGTAGGATTACCAAGCCAAACTGGTCGAAGTTGAGTCTAGAAAATTCTTTAGTTATATAAGGGAATTGATTGTGGGATGGAACGTAAGGCTCTTTTTACTCCTTATACCTCATGCCCTTCTGATCTGAGTTATCTTATCTTTCCTGCGGGGATTAAGAACTAGGCTATCTCTTCTTTCTATTAGGATCACGTGTTACTAATCGGTAGACTTATAAGATTGTTGGATTTAAGTCTCAGTTCAGTTCCTACTATCTTCCGTATGTTAATTGTTGATCTCGAAACCTTGATATTGTGCTTCTGAGCGGTTATGCCACCGTTTTTTTTGTGAATGTCTCAAATCTTTTCTGAGCATTTACAGCCGTTATGCTGTCCGAGTCATTCCAGGTTTCTAAATAGTCTGATGCATTTGCAAAATCTCTTCCCTCTGGTTTCGATGTTCCTTTATGCCAGCTCAATCACACTAATTGTTGAGTTGAGGTATTCTATTGCCTTGACATTATGTTGGAGATATTATTATGACCCTAGGTGTCTTAGGGGATCACCTAGTAATTTAGCCATGATCTGTGTTCCCAGTGTGATGATTCTGGCCATCATTCTCGAAAGCATCCCGTGATGCTACTTAGTAATAGGTATTCTGCTCCTGGGTCTTGAACCCGAGATTCACTCTACTTACTTCATGTTGATAGTGTTTGCTAGTTCCTTCAGGATATTAGTAACTTTGCGATAGTCCTCGAGGTCCGTGGTATTTCCTTCTTTCAAATACTATGAACCACTTATGGCAGATGTTTATTGGATCAAAAGATCACAATTAGAGTACTCTTGAGGAGTTCTCCATTCATAAATCGTGACTCTGCCAGTTCTACCTTTCTGCATGGGTTATCCGGAAGAAATATGTTGAACTTGGTTCGACATACTAATCTATGCATCCACAACTCAGAAAGTTATATGTTCCTTTGAGTTGTTCTCTTTAGTTGCATTCTGACCCTCGTCTATCAATTGATAGTCAAGAGTATGCGTGCGTTCGTTCATCGATGCCTATGACTCTTGTGGTCTGTCAAGCCATTCTATTCTGGAATGACTAGGAGAAACAAACTCCAGTACCTCTTCCATATCTAGGATTGGGTCAAAGTAGTTGTATTCGCAGATCAAATGCCAATCCAGCTTTTGTTCTGTTCTACCTTGGAGTATCACCATCTTTATATCGGGATTGTTATAGGAATTGCACACCATCCTATGAACTCTTGGTACAGTGATACTTCTTGCCATCACTGTTCATTCCTCGGCCCTCGTGTTGATGCAACCGGAATACCGACAAATGAATTGTGATGTGTGAAATCAATACTGCTAGCAACTCTGTTGCTTGGTAGTTAAAGGATAATAATTTCATTCTTAGTATGTTGGTTTTCGAATCATCCTTCTAAGACTGATCGTGCTACCTAGTCCTTATTTCGGTGCACCCTTCGATTGATGAGTTAGGATCTTGTCAAGTCCTCACTCATTTGATCATATCGTCTTGTCCTCAAAAGCAAGATTGTTCTCGAGCTTAGTAACATACCGGTGGTTCGTGACTTTCCAAATATCTTCTTGGAGGTGTTACCGGGTTGTCACCTGACCGCTATGTTGAGTTCGTGATCAAGTTGGTTTCTTGTGAACCACCTTCTCTCCAAGAATCTGTGTTGGATATCCCTGAGCTAGTTGGTTAAGCTAGACAACAACTTGGAGAGTTGGAAGATAAAAGCTTGCCTGACTTAGTTTGTTCCAAAGGGATATTCTTGTGTAGGGTGTGCTGAAGAAAGATGATATCTTCATCGATTGGTCCTTGTGATCAGTTGTTGGACCTATTGTCTTATTAATCCTTTGATTTGAGTGTGGGCTATCGTCAAATCAAATCAGTACCAACGATGCTCGTAATGTTGTCTTATTCGTGGTTGATCCCTCGAGCATACACCATTACATCTTTGGTCTGACCAATGCTATCACCGTGTTCACTTAACTATGGAATTCCTTTTAAAAGGAAACCCGGATGAATTGTTGTTGAGCCCATTGACAACATCCTTATCTCCTCCATGATTTTGTTGAACATTAAGCTAGTGTTGGAAACTTTTGAAAGCATTTTCTTCATGCTAGCTCATGAAGTATTTGTTTGATGAAAGGAGTGACTTCCTCTTATACACGTGCATTTGGTGAAAGTTGCCGCCGTGAATTTGAGAAAGATTGTTTTGTTTCCCTTGGAATCATCCCAAATCAGTCATGCACACGTGCGAAAGTATTCTGTGGTTCGGAGACTTGCAACCTCCATTCTATATGTGTTCCGTAGCACCCCAAGCCACTGACTGATTTGTTCGAGAAAAGGAGTTAAGTGTTAATCCATGGTAATGCACACGACTTCGATACCCTCGTTGATGGTTCCCCCTCCTGAACTCGGTAGTGTTTTATTGTAAGACTACCATGAGGGCATGCTTGTCTGGGACAACGTGTTCACATGTTTGTAGCAGAACCAGCTCATGTTTTGGAGCTTGCTATCGTAGTTCATTCCCCGAGAATCTCGCAATGTCATCTCGTCGATTTGTGTTGCAAACTTCCGTTTTCTTCCTAGACTCGATGAGTCTGGAATATCCTGACACCAACCAGATCTGAATCTCAGGCAGATATGATGGTTGGAACATTTCCCAAGAATTATAATATTGGTCTCTCGATAACCGGTAAGGTGGATGTCGTGGCCAACACACCCATCCGGTAGCCCTGTTATTATAATATCTTGATTGAGGAAGTTGGCCACCTCCCCATAAGGATTTCGTAGGATTTACCTCCCTAGTTGTTCCTTATGGATTCTTTTGCTCCCGAAGTCCGACCTTTTACTTGATGTCCTAGATACCAGACCATTTCTATGAATGGGTTACACTAGCACATCAAGGAGAACATTAGAAGCGGAGTGCTAAATGTTTCTCGGTCGATCATCCAGATTTTGTTCCTTGGCCTCGCTAAGATGAAATCTGAGAAGGTGTTATCTTTCTTTGCATCTACATCCTCCATCATCATTCATCATGGTAGCAAGTTGTGTTGCCGGACCCTTGACACGGATGTTGGTAAAACCTTGATGAATATGGAAATGCTCAAGTTCTTGAGAGCACGCACAAGCGTTACGTGTTATCATCGGCTCCAACTGGGATTACTCTCAGTTTCCTCGGAATGCTATGACCTCTTCAAACAGTGAATTCACTCCCTATTGTTGGGTTCTTCCCCAGTTACCAGAATCATTCCTAGCATTTGCATTTTGTTCCCAGCTTGCACCACCAATGTGCCATTCTACCATGGGTCTCTTCCACTTCCGGTGATAAGCAAACTCATCCATTACGTTGTCTTCAACAAGGTAATCCACATCATCCAAGTCCGAGTATGCCATTCTACCGACCCCCTCCAAACGATCGCTCGAGAATTGTCTTAGGCTGGTTCAAAGAGTTTCAATGATCTCTGAATCAAAAGTAATTCTTTTTGCCACTTAAGGAAATATCTCTACGAGTCACCTTCCCTAAGGTGTATCGTTATGGTATTATGGCAACTCAACTCCTCGCTACGTGGACAATCGTTTACCACCTTCTTAGGTGTGGAATCGTTGTCTACCTAGTGAACCTTCGTCATCCGTTTCTTTCCACCCCTCTTGATGTGTATCTCGTGTCTAAACCGAGAGATGGTCCTATGTCTCATTCCGTGAGTTGTTCGATCTTCGAGAAGATCGACCCTTCTAGATTCTCCTTCCCCTCTCGTTGTCATGTTAGTTGGAGTTCTCAGAGGAAGACGTCGAGACAAAGATGGTGATCGAAACAACGTTCCTATGAAGTGCAACCTGGATCATGAAGATTGTGCTAGTTTGCGTTTCCCCTTCACCTTACCCTACGCTTGAATCTCGAGACGAGATTCTTGTTTAGTGGGGGTGAGTTGTCACATCCCTAGCTTCTGGTGCTGTCTGGTGTGTGCATCATGTTTAAATTCAAATGAAATTTGAATTGAGGAATTTTCAAAAGCCTCAGGAAACCTCTAAAAATAACCAACAATTAAATCTTCTCAAATGTGTCCAAGAAAATGTTCCTGTTATTCCATGGAAATATTGGTAAGAGGTAAAATTTAAACCAATATTTTTGGAGTCACAGAGATAATTATTTTGGCCATTTGAATTAATCCAATAACTATTTGCTTTGGATTTATATTTAAATATATATTGAATATGACTCCAATAATTCTGGAGGTTTGTGAGTGGCTTTGTATATATTTTAGCAAGCCACATAAAAATCTACAGAATTTATTTAAATGATTTAGTTGCTAAACTAAATCAAAACAAACTACAGAAAATAGAAAAAAATAAAACGAACAGAGCCTACCTGGCGCCTACCTGTCCAGCCCAGCCGGCCCAGTTCCTCCCGCTGGCCCAGCCCACCGCCGCCCCCCCTCCCCTGTCGTCTTCCTCCTTGCCAGGAGGACGGACACCGCGACACCGCCGCGCGCGCCACCTCCACCCTGCTCGGCCACCTCCTGCTTCCTCCCTGGCCTCCCCAGCGACGCCCCGGACGACGCCACGCGCCTCCCCGACCCCCTCTCACTTCTCCCTCGCTCTCTGGATCTCCCTCCCCTCTCTGCTCCCTTCCCGAGCGGAGCCCATCGCCGCCGACGCCGTTTACCGGGGCCACAGCCACCCCCTCGCTCCCACTATGCGTCCCTGAGCTCCGCCCTGACCCCGTGGAGCTACACACGCGACGCACGCGACCAGAGGAGGCCGCAGTCGACCGGAGCGCCGTCGTCTTCATCTCCGGTGCCCGGAGATCGCCGTCGTCAATTCGCCGTTGCAGAGGCTTCCCCGAGCCCACCGAGCTTCTCTCCCGACCCCTCGTGAGCCCCTGTCCATTTCCCCTCTCTCCCCGTGCCCGTCCGTGCCTTCTAACCGCCCTGACTGTCGGAGCCGACCGTTCCTCGCCGCCGGCGATGACGCAGACGGGGCTAGAGCCACCGTAGCTAACCCCCGAGCACGGCAACGTGCTCAGCACCCTTCCAGGAGCCGAGCGCGCCCACCCGTGCGACCTGCCGTGCCCTCTAGCGCCAACCCCGACCTCGCCGTGCTCCGGTCGCCGCTGCGGGCCCCGTTCCGGTGAGCTCGGGCCACCTCAGCCCCTCCCGTTTGCATAGATGGATGCGGGCGACTCCCAGCTACGCGTAGAGCCCCTCAGTCGCTGATTTGGTCGTCGAAGGAGCGTTTCCGACGCCCTCCGCCGTTGCTGGCGTCGCCGGCGACAAGCCGCGGGTCAACTCCGGCGGGTTTGACCCGGGGTTTGACCCCCTGACATGTGGGCCCAAGCGCCTGCTTAGTTAGTGCTAGGTTAGTTAGTATTAATTAATTTAGTTAATTAGGTGAGCCACTGACATGCGGGCCCCGCCCGGCTAACTAAGTTAGTTAGGGCTAACTAACTTGGTTAGTTGACTGGGTCACTGACCAGTGGACCCCACTGGTCAGGTTTGACCTGGTCAACGCCTTTGACTTGCTGACGTCATGACGACGTCGTGCTGACGCAGTAACCTATTTACTGGATTTATTAATAATCAGGAAATTCCAGAAAATTGTATAAACTTCAATAATTCATAGAAAATTAACCGTAACTCCAAATTAAATAATTTATATATAAAAAATTATCAGAAAAATTCAAGGAATCCAGCTGTACCATTTTCATGCATGTTAGAACAACTTATAGATGCTGTTTAGCACAAATCAAATAAAGGGCATTTAAATAATCACATATGGAGTTTGAATTTGAATCTTGGATTCAAACCAACTCCATTTAATCTGGTTTTAGATGCATTAGCCCAAAACACATTCATTTTGCCATGTCATAGCATGCATCATATTGTGCATTGCATTGATCGTGCTTTTTCTGTATTGCCGGTATTTGTCCCCTCTCGATAGACGTGATACCGATGATGTGATCGTTGACACTGATGAAGACTCAATGCTATCTTCAGAAGTGCCAGGCAAGCAAAACCCCCTTGTTCATTCCGATAAAATCCCACTCTCTCGCTCCTGCTCTCTTTTACTGCATTAGGACAACAACGACATATTTGTTACTTGCTGCGGTAGCTGAACCCCTTTATCCTTTGCATGACCTGTCATTCCACAGTAATTAGATGAAACCCACTAGCATGAGTAGGAGTTGTTTGAGCCCTGATGTGCCTACTCATTCATGTTTGTTTGTCATGCCTGCTACTGCTTAGAGTTGATTCAGGACTGATTCATCGGGGATGAATCAGAGGCGTGTGAACATGTCCTACTATGTGTGAGCTAAGTGTGTGAACACGATTTGGTAAAGGTAGCGGTGAGAGGCCATGTAGGAGTACATGGTGGGTTGTCTCATTGCAGCCGTCCTCAGGAACTGAGTTCTGTGTTTGTGATCCATGATTCAGCTACTACCACGCATTGGGCCCGAAACCAATGGACCCTCTCGGCTTCTTAATCACCCTTGTCCTCTGTCCAGGAGTTGCAAGTAGTTTCTGGTGTTTGTAGTATGCTGGAGGCCGTGCGCAGCGCTGACCGTAGGGGTGGGCTGTGATGCGGTAGGCACGTGGCACAGTGTACCGGGCGCCCGTTTGGTGTCTCGGGAACCCTGTTCACATCGTTTGGGGCTGTGAGCGAAACTCCGGCCGGATCTCCTCATGGATGGAACCCGAATAGGCGATAAACCTGGACTAGAGACTTGAGTGTTTAGGTAGGCCGTGGCCGACACCCACGTTGGGCTTCCGCTTGAAGGTTGCCGAGTACATGTCGTGTAAACGGCGGTAAGTGGTGAGAGCGTGTGTGAAGAAGTACACCCCTGCAGGGTTAACCTAATCTATTCGAATAGCCGTGTCCACGGAAAAGGACCTCTGGGTTGCTTATATCAGTTCATAGACAAATGAAAGTGGATACTTTAAAATGCGCAAGATAAGCGTGAGTGCTATGGATGGCGTTCTCGTAGGGAGACGGGAGCGGATCCATAGTGGTGTATTGATATGGTGAATATGTGGACTCGTGTGCGCCACCTCAAAAGAGTCGCTTGCAGTCGTAGTTTAGGATAGCCACCGAGTCAAAGCTGGCTTGCTGCAGTTAAACCCCACCATCCCTTTGTTGATAATGATGCATGTGTAGATAGATCTGATGTAAGTCTTGCTGGGTACATTTGTACTCATGTTTGCCTATTTTATGTTTTGCAGAGAGACTTCGGTCTCACTAGTAGTTTCGCGTGGACTTCGACGTTTAGCTTGATACCTCAGCTACGATCTTGTGCCCTCGGCAGGATCTGATAGATAGTCAGGCTTCTCAGCCTTTTTCATTTATAGATGTCTGTACTCAGACATGATAGCTTCCGTTTGTGCTTTGATTGGTATGCTCTGAATGTTGGGTCATGAGACCTATGTTTGTAATATCTCGCTCCTCGAAGCCTAATGAATAAATACTTGATTTGTAGAGTCATGTTGTGATGCCATGTTGTATTTGCACATATCGAGCATATTGTGTGTATGTTATTGAAATGCTTGGTATGTGTGGGATCTGACCATCTAGTTGTTTATCTTTAGTAGCCTCTCTTACCGGGAAATGTCTCCTAGTGTTTCACTGAGCCATGGTAGCTTGCTACTGCTCCGGAACACTTAGGCTGGTCGGCATGTGTCCTTCTTCGTTCCTGTGTCTGTCCCTTCGGGGAAATGTCACGCGATGAATACCGGAGTCCTGTTAGCCCGCTACAGCCCGGTTCACCGGAGTCCTGCTAGCCCAGTGCTACAGCCTGGATTCACCCGCTGATGACCGACACGTTCGATGCTGGGTCATGGATGCCTGTCCCTGTAAGTCTGTGCCACTTTGGGTTTACGACTAGCCATGTCAGCCCGGGCTCCTTATCATATGGATGCTAGCGACACTGTCATATACGTGTGCCAAAAGGCGCAAACGGTCCCGGGCAAAGGTAAGGCGACACCCGTGGGAATACCGTGCGTGAGGCCGCAAAGTGATATGAGGTGTTACATGCTAGATCGATGTGGCATTGAGTCGGGGTCCTGACAATTTGGTTGCAGGGTTGTTTGAGAAAGACCATCTTCATCCTACGCGTCCCACAGATTGATAAACCTTAGGTCATCCACTTGAGGGAAAATTGCTACTGTCCTACAAAACTCTGCGCTTGGAGGCCCAACACAAGTCTACAAGAATAAATTGTGTACTAGACATTAAGCACTTTTCTGGCGCCGTTGCCAGGGAGGTGAGTGCTTGAAGGTATATCTTTAGATCTTGCAATTGAATCTTTTAGTTTCTTGTTTTATCACTAGTTTAGTCTATAAAAGAAAACTACAAAAAATAGAATTGAGGTTGCCTCATATTATTCATCTTTATAATGTCTTTCTTGAAAATGATGGTGCGGAAGATTGTGCTCAATTGATAGAAGAAGAATTCAATAAAAAGTTTGGCATAAAATCTTTTGAATGATGAGCATGATTGCAATGTTGTTAGTAAGAATTGTTTGAATATACATGATGCTAATGATATGGGAAGCCATAAGCTTGGGGATGCTATGTTTGATGAAGATGATATTGTTAATCCCCCATGTTTTGATGAGAATTTTTATTATGATGATATCATGCCTCCTATTTATTATGATTATATTGATGAAATTGGGTTTGGAAGAGTGTCAACTTTAGGTAATGATCCCACAATTTTGGAGGGTGTTGAATCGAATTACAATATTGATAAATGTGGATTTGGTGAGGTCATTACTTTATTTGATGATGAATTCACTATTTTGGAAGAGGTTTCAACTGACTATGATAAAAAGTTGCTATATATGATGATTATTGTGATGATATATATGCTATAAGAATAATGATAACCATGGAACTTGAAATCATAATTTTAATTCTCAATATGATTATGCCAATCAAGTATCACATGATAGTTATTTTGTTGAGTTTTCTCCCACTATTATGAATGAAAATAAATTTGCTTATGTGGAGAGTAGTAAAAATTCTATGCTCGTAGGTCATGAATGGAATACTTTATGTGATAGTTATATTATTTAGTTCATTCATGATGCTACTGAAAATTATTATGAGAGAGGAATACATGCTTTTACATATTGCAATAATATCAAGTTTCCTCTCTATGTGTTGAAAGTTTTGAAGTCATGCTTGTTTTGCCTTCCTATGCTAGTTGATTCTTGTTCCCGTAAATTGTTTGCTCACAAAATTCCTAAGCATAGGAAGTGGGTTAGACTTAAATGTTCTTTCCATGTGATTCATGATGCTCCCGCTATGCTTCAATTCTCTACTTTTATGTGAGCATCATTAGAATCATCATGCCTAACTAAAAGGCATTAAAGGAAATCGCTTGTTTGGAGACAACCCAATATTTATACCTACTGTTTTTGTGTGCTCACATGATTAAGCTACTGTAGTAATCATGTTTTATAGCTTTTGTTTCAATAAAGTGCCAAGTAAAGCCTTTGGGGTAGTGTGGATGATAGTTAACTTGATTATGTGCAAAAACAAAAACTTTTGCTTCCAGTAACATAATTTTTTAAATTCACTGAAATGCGATAAAATTGTGAATTTTTTACACATGATTTATATACAAATTGCCTACATTGTCCTGATTTTTCAGATTTTTTGGGTTTACAGAAGTATGATCATTGTCCAGATCTTTACAAACTGTTCTGTTTTTAATAGATTCTGTTTTCAATGCATAGTTTGCTTGCTTCCTAGTTTCTATGGCTTATATTGGTCAATATAAATTATAGAAATGATAGGTTACAATAGGTATTGTGTGAGAAAAATTATGAATGTTGTCTTTGACAGTACCCAACTGAATGATTTTCTCTTTATCATACTAACCTATCTCACGAAGTTCTGTTGAGTTTTGTGTGATTGATGTTTTCATGCTTTGGGTGAGATATCGACATGAGGAGAATAAGGAGTGAAAAGAACCTAAGCCTGGGGATGCCCAAGGCACCCCAAGGTAATATTCAAGGAATACCCAAGCAACTAAGCTTGGGGATACCCTGGAAGGCATCCCCTCTTTCGTCTCCCACATTATCGGTAACCTCACTTGGAGCTATATTTTATTCATCACATGATATGAGTTTTGTTAGGAGCGTCATTTTATTTTATTAGGAATTGATTTATGTTATTTGGAGTAATGTTCTCATCTTTTATTTCAATAAAAGTGTCAAGTATAGCCTTTACCATGCTTATTTTTCAAGTCTATATGTTGCTGTTTGAAAACAGAAAGTTTGTTGTTATATTTTGAATATTTGTGAAATGTCAGAACATGATAAAATTTTCAAATTTTTATAAAAAAGAATCAACAAATTTTCTACAGTGTGGTAATTTTTCAGAATTTTTGGAGTTAGATAAGTATGAATCTTCTTGCATTCTTTACAGACTGTCCTATTTTGACAGATTGCTGTTATGTTTGCATCTATTTGCTGGTCCAATGATTCTATTTTAGGACAGGAGTATTAAATATGTAGAGGCATTTAGTATGCAATGTTAAATAATAATTTTAGTGATTTGCTACCTGTAGGAACGAAGTATGTTTACCAGAGGGGGTGAATGGGAATTTTAAGTTTTCTTCGGAAAACGTAAATCTCTCAGAACCCAGTAGCGGAATGAATGAAAAACAATTACGGTGAACTACAGTAGAGTACTGAATGAAAAGTAAAACATGCATCGAAGTAAATCACATGAATAAAATGCATCAAAGCTAAACATAAATGACAGAGGTAACCGAAGATGCTCGATGGCGACAAGGTATTTGTTCGACCAGTTCGTCCTTCTGCACAAGGACTACATCTGGCTGGAGGGGCTATGACTTAACACGAAAGATAAACTCTCTTCACCCTATTCTCCTCGACAATCGATTCGTCAACCGATGACGATCACTCGTGGTAGATACTTGAAGGCGATCTCCGAACCTTTACAGACTTCTTCTTCGAGAACCACAATCACTCTTGGTCTCTAAAGAAATTGACACCTAACCATCTAGAGAGTTTGTAGCTCTCAAGAGTAATAGGCGGAGCATACTAAACTTAAATTCCAGTGATGCTGAACCACTATCTAATTCTTCGGCTCTTGGGTTTTTCTCTCGGTGGATTTTAAACTCAAATTGCTTGGAGAATAGGTTGCTCAACAATCTTCTCAGAATCAAACGAAGCAACCGTCGGATAAAGCCGGCGCAGGGTGGCTATTTATAGCCACAGCCTTCCTAGATGGGAAATGACCATTTTGGACACGAGGTCCAGCCAATGGCCAACTGACACGTTCACAACGGTCAGATTTTTGGAGCAACAGTAACATTACTTGAGGAACAAGTAATGCTAATGTAACATCCCAATTTTCAATTTGGATTTTATACAAAGATCATCCTATGCATATCATGTTTTTTTATTTGAATTTGGTTGTGATCCTAGAAATCTTAAGAATCTCAAGGACCCAAGGAGAGAGCTGGAGTTGGACCATGCTTATACTGCTATGCTATGCTAGTAGACGTGGATTGGTTTGAGTGATCCCTGACAGATTTGATAGTTATTACTAATTGATGGTTAAACTTAAGGTGGCTACTTTAATACACATCTGGGCGGATTGGTTGCGGGCACCTGGAGCAATTTAGTGTTGTCCTAGGATATCCTGGAGAACCCGTGTGATCATCCTATGGTTTGCCACCCAGGATCAAAGGGATCATAAGATTTTTCATGCTAGAAACTTCCGTGTGCAGCCACAAGCCATTATGGGCTCTGGCATAGTTGAGTAAGTTGTGTGACCTCTTTCAGTGGTAGGCTAGCAGATGTAGGGGATGTAGGTGGTACTGTCTACCCAGAGTAAAGAGTTAATGCTTCTGAAAGACCGTGTCTCGGTCATCCATTTCTCAAACATCACGTAGTGCGAGAAATCCAACGGAGGAGATCGAGTCTTCTGGGGTAAAGTGCGCAAACCTCTGTAGAGTGTATAAAGTAATCATGGTTAGCCGTGTCCCCGGTTATGGACATCTTGAGTATCTGGTACTTGAATTATTGGTTTGATCTCATCACTTTACTTAATTAATTTGTTGGGTTATAATTATTATTTTAGGATTGAGTTGGAGGAACCTTCTCAATAGATTTTCAACCAAGTTGGTAGTTAAATAAAATATATTCCTTTGTTGTAGGGAAAAATTAGCTTTATGCAAATGATAACCGTAGAGCCTCCACCAGCCATATATGCATGTAGTGATAGTTGTTATTTGTTCATTGCTCTATAGTGTTATCTTGCCAGCATATTCCATGTGCTGACCTACACAGGCTGCAACGTATTATGTTGCAGAATTTTCAGACGAAGAGTAAGGTATGCTAGGTCGTTGTCATGCACTCAGTTTTCCCATGGAGTTGGATGGACTCTTCTACCTTCGAAGCTTCCGGTGTTATCGTATTTTGATGGCCTTCAGCCATATTATTCTAATAAGTTCTCTTTTGAGACATTCGATGTAATAAGTGTGTGATTGAACTCTATTATAAATCCTCGAGTATTGTGTGTGTCAGCAATACTGATCCAGGGATGACACTTAAGCACAAAGACTTGAACATCTATGGTCGGGTCGTTACAAGATGGTATCAGAGCCCACGCTGACTGTCGGACGCGACCACTAGGATAAGCCATAGGACACTCTTCTCTACTCATTTTTGGCTCCTCTCCATTTTCTACTCTGTAGATGGCGGACCCGAGGAACAAGTTCACTCAACCGGATGAAGAGACACCTTTTGGACGACACTTGAAGGAAGTCACTAGGTACCTGAGCATCGGAATACCAAGCTACACCGGGACCTACACCGCCACTTTACCTGAAGAAGAGCGCTGGATGATTCGAGTTTATGTTCCAGGAAGGACATTCACGCCAGTTACCGAGCCCATAGAGTTTTCCTTTGATGCACCAACCTGGAGTCTAGGAAAGAGCATGGCCGCCCACATCGCCATTGGATGCATAGGCGAGGTATACCACAATGATCTTAAGGACACCATCTACCAGATATGTGGACGTCGAGACAAGAAATGGGAAATGATTTGCACCTGGAAGGATAGATCCATTGCAGCCTACATCCAGGAGTTAAATCAGCACGTTCGTCGTCAGGAGAACCAGATGTGCGCCAGCATGATAGACATGAAGAAAGTGATGACCAGGAACATGGAGCTAGAACAGGAACTCAGGTCTACATGTGATGGATATGAAGAGGAAATAGCAGTACTGTTGGTGAAGAGTGAAGACCTGAAGAAGAAGCTAGGAATATTCATGGGAGATCCGAACCAGCGGAGGACAACCATCCTAAAGACTACATCATAATCGACGACACCGACTCTGACCCCGATAGTGATGATGATTATGAAGACGAAGCTGGAGCAGATATCATGGAGTCATCCACCGATCAAAATTTATAGTCGACCACCATATTATCAGTAGTAATCTCCCATGTATATAGTAATAGTCCGAGCATTTTGTAATAGTAGTTTAGATCGATTGTATGATCTTGTTTGAATTGAGTGGTGTGAAATGAATGTGTTTGTCTCATGTGCATACGGGTAGTGATTTCCATTTAGACCTCACTCTATTCTGTTCGCACCCCTCTAAACCTATCAGATGCCTCTGAGACATGACCCCCGATTTTTCTTCCCACTGGAGCTCACTCAGTTGATCCAACATCAGAATGCCTTGATGAAGTTGCTAGTCCAGAACCAAGGCAACAACAACAGCCCACCGCCACCACCTCCAATTGACAACTTAGCCCGTTTCCTAAGGTTGAATCCACCGGTGTTCTCTAGTAACACCGAGTCGATTGTGGCTGATGATTGGCTCCGCAAGATGGGAAGGGAGCTGACCACCGCAGGTTGCACAGATACTGAGAAGGTGCGCTTTGCCGCACATCAACTGGATGGACCCGCAACCTCATGGTGGGAGAATTACACGACCACTTTCCCCATAGACAATGTCACTTGGGATCAGTTCCAGCAAGCATTCTGCACTACACACGTCACAACCAGAGCTATGAGCATGAAGAAGCGTGAGTTTCCCAACTTACGCCAGGGAAATCCTATTATGGGGGAGTACGTGGATGAGTTCAGTAAGTTAGCTCGCTATGCCCCAAATGATGTGGCCATAGATGCCGCGAAGCAGGAGAAGTTTATGGAAGGGCTGAATGACGAGCTAAGTATGCAGTTAATGGTGGCAACATTTGCCAACTACCCGGAGTTGGTTGATAGGGCCCTCATGATTGAAGGCAAGCAACAACAGATAGAGAGCCGCAAAAGGAAGTATGGACAGGGGATGTACAACTCTGGAGCTCAGCAGAAGCCTCGTTTTACTCGAAACTTGGGAGGACATACCCATCATAACCATGGAGGCCATACCCACAATGGAGGGAGTTCACATAACCACAATGGCCCCAAGAATGGTAATGGGAATGGAGGAAACAACAGTCAGAACCGTTTCAACCCCACTACACCCGCCAAGAAGGATCTAAGTCACATTACTTGTTTCAAGTGCGGGAAGACTGGACACTACGCCACCGAGTGTCTTGAAGAAAAGAATGGAAATGGCAATGGAAGCTCAGGGAAGAAGACAAACGCTTTCACTGGAGGTCAGGTGAACCACATCAACGTGAAGGAAGTTGAAGAGCAGCCTGACGCAATGATTGGTAAGTTTTTTATTAAGTCATTTACCGCTCTCGTTCTTTTTGACACCGGTGCATCGCATTCATACATATCAAGGGGATTGCTGGACAAGTTTAAGTTGCCAGCCTTAGCCCTTAGGTCAACCATGTTAGTAAGCTCGCCAGGAGCAGAGTATATGGCCAGCCGATGGTGTGATCGGTTACCATTAACCATTGGTAGCCATGTTTTCCCCTCAGACCTAGTAATTTTGGAGTCACAAGGATTGGATATAATACTAGGCATGGATTTGCTATCGAAGTATGGAGGAAACATCGACTGTGCTAGTAAGTCGATACTACTCACCACCCCTGAGGGAAAGAGGATCAAGTATGTATCTAGGCGTGTGCCAAGGAGGACTCAAGTAAATTCCCTCTCGGGAGTTGTTCAGGAGGAAGTGCCACTTGTGAAGGATTACCCTGATGTATTTCTAGAGGAATTACTAGGCATGCCACCAGATCGAGACATAGAATTTTTGATAGAGTTGTTGCCTGGCACCAGACCAATATCAAAGAGACCGTATCAGATGCCCGCGAATGATCTGGAGGAAATTAAGAAACAGATTAAGGAGTTATTGGAGAAAGGTTATATTCGACCAAGTTCATCACCGTGGGGAGCCCTAGTGCTCTTAGTTGAGAAGAAGGAAGGATCTTTGAGAATAGTTGTTGATTATCGTGCATTGAATGAGGTGACGATCAAGAACAAGTACCCACTACTGATGATCAATGATTTGTTCGACCAGCTGCAGGGAGCTAAAGTATTCTCCAAGATCAATCTTCAATCAGGGTACCACCAGCTGAAGATCCGAGAACATGATATACCCAAGACAGCCTTTACCACAAGATATGGGCTATATGAGTACACGGTCATGTCTTTTGGATTGACTAACGCCCCTACCTATTTTATTAGCATGATGAATAAGGTGTCCATGGAGTTATTGGATAAGTTTGTTGTGGTGTTCATTGATGGCATATTGGTGTACTCGAAGAACAAAGAAGAACACAAGGAATATTTGCGCTTAGTTCTCGAGAAGCTCAGGGAGCATTAGCTTTACGCCAAGTTCGGCAAATGTGAGTTTGGTTGAAGGAAGTTGGATTTCTTGGGCATGTTATATCAGGAGAAGGTATAGCAGTCGACCCTACCAAGGTCCAGTCTGTCACTGAGTGGCTGGCACCCACCTCAGCTGGAGAGATCCGCAATTTTCTTGGACTCACAGGATACTATAGGAGGTTCATTGAGAATTTTTCCAAGATTGCAAAGCCCATGACAGAGTTGTTGAAGAAGGACACCAAATTCAAATGGACCGAGGAATGTGAGGCCAGTATTCAGGAATTGAAGAAACGTTTGGTTACCGCTCCAGTGCTAATTCTTCCCGATATACGCAAGGATTTCCAAGTTTATTGCGACACTTCTCGCCTGGGACTTGGAGGTGTACTTATGCAGGGCAGAAGAGTTGTTTCATATGCCTCACGTCAACTTCGACCTCATGAGTTGAATTATGCCACACATGATTTGGAGTTAGCAGCCGTAGTGCATGCGCTCAAGACCTGGAGACATTTTCTTATTGGAAACCATTGTAATGTATACACAGACCATAAGAGTTTGAAGTATATTTTCACACAGAAGGAGTTGAATGTTAGGCAGAGGAGATGGTTGGAGCTCATAAAGGATTATGACATGAAGCTACATTATCATCCAGGAAAGGCCAATGTTGTAGCCAACACTTTGAGCCACAAGAGTTATGTCCACACTCTCGTAACCGGAGGATTACCGTAGGAGTTAGTCGACGATCTCAAGGAACTTCATTTGGAGATAGTTCCGAGAGGTTTTGTTGCAGCATTGGAGGTTCAGTCCACGTTATTGGGGAAGATTCAAGAAGCCCGGAAAACTGATAAGGAGATTGCAGAAATAAAGGAAACAATGAGTAAAGGAAAAGCCAAGGGTTTTCGTGAGGACGAACATGAAGCTCTATGGTTTGAGGACCGTATTTATGTGCCCACTGACCCAGAGATCGGGAAGTTAATACTTCAGGAAGCTCATGACTCACCATACTCGATTCACCTCGGAAACACTAAGATGTATTTGGATTTGATGGAGCGTTTCTGGTGGACCGGTAAGAAGAAGGATATTGCCGAGTATGTAGCAGTATGTCATGTATGTCAGAGAGTTAAGGCAGCACACCAGAAGTCAGCAGGGTTACTACAGCTTATCACCGGATTACCCACGACTCGATCAGGATATGACTCTATCTGGGTAGTAGTTGATCGCTTGACCAAAGTGGCTCACTTTATTCCCACGAAGACCACCTATATGAGTGCGAAGTTGGCCATGATATATATGACCAGGACCATATGTCTGCATGGAGTTCCGAGGACCATTGTATCAGATCGAGGAACACAGTTTACCTCGAAGTTTTGGAATCATTGACACCAGACTTTGGGTACAAGGTTAGAGTTCAGTACAGCCTTTCATCCGCAGACAGATGGACACACCAAGAGAGTCAATCAGATTCTGGAAGACATGTTGAGGGCTTGTGCGCTAGATTATGGATCTTGTTGGGATGATAATTTGCCTTGCACAGAGTTCTCTAAAAACAACAGCTATCAGGCTAGTTTGAAGATGGCCCCTTTCAAATCTTTGTATGGAAGGAGGTGCAAGACACCATTGATGTGGGATGAAGTTGGATACTGTCAGTTGTTCGGGCCAGATTTAATCAAAGAATCTGAAGAGAAGCTCAGTCCAGGAAGAAAAGTTATACTGACACTAAACGCAAAGAGGTAGTCTATGAAATCGGAGACAGGGCATATATTTGTGTGTCACCACTGCGAGGTGTCAAATGATTTGGAGTTAAAGGAAAGTTAGCCCCAAGATTTGTAGGACCATATCGAGTTTTGGAACGTATGGGAGAAGTGGCCTACAAGTTGGAATTACCCGAAGGTTTGTCAGGAGTTCATGATGTGTTTCACGTTTCCCAGTTGAAGAAGTGCCATCCCGAGATGGCCGATATTCCTTTGAGAGATACGGTGCGCCTGGAAGCAATTCAGTTGGAGAGTGACCTAACCTACGAGGAGAAACCCGTCAAGATTCTCGTGTTTGCCAGCCGAGTTACACGCAGCAAGGTTATCAAGTTTTGCAAATTTCAGTGGAGCCACCATACTGAGGAGGAAGCCACCTGGGAGCGAGAGGAAGACCTACGGAAAGACAACCCACACCTATTTTCTAGCCAACCCGAATCTGGAGGGCGAGATTCATCTTATGGGGGGTAGGTTTGTAACATCCCAATTTTCAATTTGGATGTTATACATAGATCATCCTATGCATATCATATTTTTTTTATTTGCATTTGGTTCTGATCCTAGAAATCTTAAGCAACTCAAGGACCCAAGGAGAGAGTTGGAGGTTTCACAGATTTTCATATTTGAATTTATCTTCAAATTTGAAAAGAGGATCAATTTGATTTTAATATTTTCTCTCCAATTATTTGAGAAGAAATTTCTAAAATCAAATTTTTTTTATTATTTGCATTTTATCTACTATTTTATTTGAATTAGAGAAAACATGAATTTTTGAAAATTTCATTTTAGTCCAGAAAAATGTTCATCTTGTCCCAAATATTAGGTTTGGACGAGGAAAATTGTTTCTGGAATTTTTTTAGGTTCTTTATATTTTATTAGGATTTTTGTTCATGGCAAAATTTATTTTTTATAAAAAAAAGGTTTCTCGGCCAGCCCAGCGCGCCGTGCCTCGTCCCCGTGCTCGCGCCGGACTCCCGGCGGAGTCCGCGTCGGAGTCGCCGCCGCCGCTTGCCCCTGCTGCAAGTCAGACTTCCCCCTCCCCTCCTTATAAGTCGTGCCCCCACCTCAACCTCTATCTCACCCCACCCCGCCGTCACCAGCGCCGCCGCCGCAAGCCGCCGCCCGCGTCGCGTAGCCGTCGCCACTGCCTCGCCCGCTCGCCGAAGACGCCGCCCTGCTCGCCGCTGACCGCCGCTGGTCGAAGCCGTTTAATAGGTAAAAACCATCCCGGTTAGTCGATTATCTTGCCGGTTTTTTATTATTTTGGTTTATTTCGTTAGATCGGTTTTATATTTAGGGTTTGCTTTTTAGTGAACGTTCACCCGTTAGTTTCTTGTAACGAACGATATCGTTCGTTAGCCTCTGTTAGCGGACGTTCGTCCGATAGATTTTTTCTTTTTAGTTCTATTTTCGGCCAGGAACCTATCCGTAATAACTTTTCTTACAGATTAGTCCCTGAACTTCAAACCTCCGCTACTTTTTGCTCGTTTGTCCAAATCCAGTGAAACCAACGCCAAAATCTTCGTCTTCTTCCCATCTTTCCAGATAAGAAACTTGAATATGATTTTGAAAGTTTAAAATTTGGTTTCAAGAAGATTTGATTTCGGACTTCTTTTGATCATAGTTTGAGTTTCATAGCTCCGATTCGATTGATTCTTTTTGCAAATCGAAGCTCTTCACTTGAAATTTTTGTTTGGATCTTTTCTTTTGGGTTCTAACTTTGCATCTTATGCTTGAGTTCTTATGTATGCTATTATTTTTTCACGATAGAGTTTCCGGAGTGCGGGGCTTGCTACTACGAATCACTAGGGTTTTCCGATCGTCAGCAAGGCAAGTAACACTTTGATCATATCCCTTATTACCTAGTTTTATGCATTAGTTTCAACCCTCAAACATTGCATTGAGTAGGATTTGACAACATGTGGGTAATTGGGAAGTAGTTGATGAGGTAGGAACCTGTTGACTTTTATTCAAACCCTGGGAGTTCTACGTTATACTTATACTACTATGCTATGCTAGTAGACGTGGATTGGTTTGAGTGATCCCTGATAGACGTGAGAGTTATTATTAATTAATGGTTAAACTTAAGGTGGCTACTTTAACACACATCGGGTGGATGGTTGCGGGCACCTGGAGCAATCCAGTGTTGTCTTGTGTGATCATCCTATGGTTTGCCACCCAGGCTCAAAGGGATCACAAGATTTTTCATGCTAGAAACTTCCGTGTGCAGCCACAAGCCATTATGGGCTCTGGCATAGTTGTGTAAGTTGTGTGACCTCTTTCAGTGGTAGGATAGCAGATGTAGGGGATGTAGGTGGTACTGTCTACCCAGAGTAAAGAGTTAATGCTTCTGAAAGACTGTGTCTCGGTCATCCATTTCTCAAACATCACGTTGTGCGAGAAATCCAACGGAAGAGATCAAGTCTTGTGGGGAAAAGTGCGCAAACCTCTGCAGAGTGTATAAACTAATCATGGTTAGCCGTGTCCCTGGTTATGGACATCTTGAGTATCTGGTACTTGAATTATTGGTTTGATCTCATCATTTTACTTAATTAATTTGTTGGGTTATACTTATTATTTTGGGATTGAGTTGGGGGAACCTTCTCAATAAATTTTCAACCAACTTGGTAGTTAAATAAAATATATTCCTTTGTTGTAGGGAAAAATTAGCTTTATGCAAATGATAACCGTAGAGCCTCCACCAGCCATATATGCATGTAGTGATAGTTGTTATTTGTTCATTGCTCTATAGTGTTATCTTGCCAGCATATTCCATGTGCTGACCTACATAGGCTGCAATGTATTATGTTGTAGAATTTTCAGACGAACAGTAAGGTGCGCTAGGTCGTTGTCATGCACGCAGTTTTGCCGTGGAGTTGGATGGACTCTTCTACCTTCGAAGCTTCCGCTGTTATTGTATTTAGATGGAATTCAGCCATATTATTGTAATAAGTTCTCTTTTGAGACATTTGATGTAATAAGTGTGTGATTGAACTATGTTATAAATCCTCGAGCACTATGTGTGTCAGCAATACCGATCTAGGGATGACACTTAAGCACAGAGACTTGACCTTCTGATGCCGGGTTGCTACAGCTAAATCCTCGGTCTGAGTCAAGTCTCTCACAGCAAAGAAGATCACAGTCTCTTGCTGGAGAGTATTTGCTCAGAGCACAAAGAGATTTCTCTCACAGCTTTCATAGGTTTTGGGTTTAGCATCAGAATCAAAGCTTCAAACGCTACACCCATCTTAATAGTACGATTGTCCTATGACTCAACGAAAGAAGAGGAGCCAAGAGGTAGAATTCTGGCAGCTGGAAATCTGGACCTGGAAAAGCTACGTCGGGCTATCTATTCTGCAAAACTCCAAACAAGCAAAAACTTCATGGATATTTTTTATGAAATATTTAAGAATTATTGGAGCAAATAACTACCAGAGGGGGCCCACCAGAGGGGCAAAACCCACCTGGGCGCACCAGGGACCCCAGGCGCGCCCTGGTGGGTTGTGCTGACCTAGGCCCACCTCTGTTGCCCATCTTCTGGTATATAGGTTGTTTTGACCTAGAAAAATTAAGGAGAGGACTTTCGGGACGGAGCGCCGCCGTCTCGAGGCGGAACTTGGGCAGGAGCACTTTTTTGCTCCGGCAAAGCGATACCGCCAGGGGAACTTCCCTCTCGGAGGGGGAAATCATCGTCATCATCATCACCAACAACTCTCCCATCTTGGGGATGGCAATCTCCATCAACATCTTCAACAGCACCATCTCCTCTCAAACCCTAGTTCATCTCTTGTGTTCAATATTGTTATCGGAACTATAGATTGGTGCTTGTGGGTGACTAGTAGTGTTGATTACATCTTATAGTTTATTACTATATGGTTTATTTGGTGGAAGACTATCTATTCAAATCCAATATGATATTCAATACTCCTCTGATCATGAGCATGTTTATCATTTGTGAGTAGTTACCTTTGTTCTTGAGGTCACGAGAGAAATCATGTTGCAAGTAATCATGTGAATTTGATATGTGTTCGATATTTTGATAGTATGTATGTTGTGATTTCCTTAGTGGTGTCATGTGAACATCGACTACATGACACTTCACCATATTTGGGCTTAAGGTAATGCATTGTGGAGTAGCAATTAGATGATGGGTTGCGAGAGTGACAGAAGCTTAAACCCCAGTTTATGCGCTATTCCATAAGGGACCGATTGGATCCAAAAGTTTCATGCCATGGTTAGAATTTATTCTTAATACTTTTCTCGTAGTTGCGGATGCTTGCAGGAGGGTTAATCACAAGTAGGAGGTTTGTTCAAGTAACAACAGCACCTAAGCACCATCCACCCACATATCAAATTATCAAAGTACTGAACACGAATTAAACCAACATGATGAAAGTGACTAGATGAAATTCTCGTGTACCCTCAAGAATGCTTTGCTTATCATAAGAGACCGTTTTGGCCAGTCCTTTGCCTCAAAAGGATTGGGCTACGTTGCTGCACTTTTGCTACTACTATCATTACTTTCTCGTTACAAATTATCTTGCTATCAAACTATTCCACTACTTATAGTTTCAGCACTTGCAGACATTACCTTACTGAAAACTACTTTCCATTTCCTTCTGCTCCTCGTTGGGTTCGACACTCTTACTTATCAAAAAGAGCTACAATTGATCATATATACTTGTGATTCATCAAGGCTATTTTCTAGTGCCGTTGCCGGGGAGTGAAGCGCCTTTGGTAAGTGGAATTTGGTAAGGAAACATTTATATAGTGTGCTGAAATTTATTGTCACTTGTTACTATGGAAAACAATCCTTTGGGGTTTGTTCGGGGTATATTCACCTCATCTAGAACCAAAATTCGTTACCCATCAACCTACTGCACCTACAGAAAATATTGAATATGAAATTTCTTCGGGTATGATAGAACAACTACTGGCTAATCCTTATGCAGGAGATGGAGCCGAACATCCTGATATGCACTTGATATACGTAGAACAAATTTGTGGATTGTTTAAGATTGCATGTTTACCCAGGGATGAAGTTATGAAAAAGGTTGTCCCTTTATCTTTGAAGGGAAAAAGCATTGGCATGGTATAGGCTATGCGATGATATTGGATCTTGGAATTGGAATCGTTTGAAATTGGAGTTCCACCAAAAAATTTATTCTATGCATCTAGTTCACCGTGATCGGAATTATATATATAATTTTTGGCCTCATGAAGGAGAAAGTATCACTCTAGCTTGGGGGAGGCCTAATTCAATGTTATATTCATGCCCCAATCATGAGCTCTCAAGGGAAATTATTATCCAGAACTTTTATGCTCGGCTTTCTCGTAATGATCAAACCATGCTTGATACTTCTTGTGCTGGTTCTTTTATGAAGAAGACTATTGAATTCCGATGGGATCTTTTGGAAAGAATTAAACACAACTCTGAAGATTGGTGTAACACCTCGGATGTAATTTACCTTATATGTATCCCAACTCTTGCTGTTTCCGGCACTAAGTTATTTCACTTCGTCGTTGTTGGGGTTTTGTCTTTGTGTGTTGTTGTCTTGGTCATGCATCTCATATCATGTCATCATGTGCATTGCATTTGCATACGTGTTTGTCTCATGCATCCGAGCATTTTCCCCGTTGTTTGTTTTGCATTTCGGCGCTCCTATGTCCTCCGGTGGTCCTTTCTTCCTCTTTTCGTGTGTGGGGGTTAAACATTTCCGTATTGGACCGAGACTTGTCATGCGGCATTGGTTTACTACCAGTAGACCGCCTGTCAAGTTTCGTGCCATTTGGACTTCGTTTGATACTCCAACGGTTAACCGAGCGACCGAAAAGGCCTCGTGTGTGTTGCAGCCCAACACCCTTCCAATTTGGCCCAAAACCTAGCAAAAACCCCTCCATCGTCTAGAGCATTCGATCACGATCACGTGGACGAAAACCGCACCTCATTTGGAGCTTCCTAGCTCCCTCTACCTATAAAACTAGCTCCCCTCCCGAAAATCTCGGGTCTCCTCTCCCCCCTAACCCTAAAAATCCGCCCGCGCCACGCCGGACATTGTCCGCCGGCGCCGGACACACCACCCCGCCAATCCCTGCTCGACACGTGGCGCTCTGCTCCACTTCGCCGCCCTCCTCTGCCGCCAGGCCCATGCGGCCCGCGTCAGGCCCTCCCGGCCCAGGGCGAGTGCCGCCTCCCCGCCTCCTCGCGATCAGGCGCCGCCCCCGTGTCCGGCGCCGCTTCGCCCGCCTCATCGCGCTGCTCCACTGCCTCTGTCTCCACCGCCGCGCCCGACCCCGTCACCGGCGACGCCCCGCGCCGTAGCTCGTCTCCGCCGCGCCGCCCGAGGTCGAGTTCGCCGCCGCCGTCACCGTCCGGCCACCGGCGAGCGTCGAGTCGCCGGATCCGGCCACCCTGTCCCTCCTCTGCAGTTCCCGCGAGTCTCCGGCCACCGCCGCGGCCATTTCCGGCGAACCTCGTCGCGTGAAGCTACAGTAACCGCCCGGATCCAGATCTGAAACCTCCCTCGGTTGACTTTTTCTCCTCTAACCCTATTTTTTGCATTCTTTCACATGCCATAACTCTGCATCCGTAGCTCCGATTCGTGCGTGTAGCATATCAAAATGTTCGTCTCGACGAGTACATCATTTCATCTCATTACATCATTTTCATTTGAGCTCAGATTGATGTATGAAATGCTGTTGGAAGAGGGCTATGTGGTGAATATGTCAGATCTGTTTCAGCAAATAGCATTTTGTCATTTTTGCCATGATTAATGTGTGCATGCTATGATCCTGAGCTCTACATGTGTTTTGATGAATGCCATGCCATCTTTAAAGAGGTGCTTGCCATGTACTTTTGTGATATTTGTGGTGACTAGCACAAGCTTGAAAAGTAGCGTAATCGGTAATGTTGATTTCAGGGACTTAGAATTTCACTAAGTCCTTGTTCTGTTTTTGTTGTTATGCCATATGTTCATGTTGTTTCCTAGTGATCCGTGGCTCTTTTGAGGATGATCTGTAAGGATGTTGTGTTAACATTGTGGTGCTCTATCCATCCATGTCTTTATTTGAATTTAAGGAGCACTCTAGCTTGAGTCAATCGAGCTCTACTTTTGCTATAAAATGATCCTGGCAGATTGTTGACATGTTTAGCGATTTTGCCGAGGATGTTGCTATTGATCCGTGCATGCTATGTTGTTGTTCTTGCCATGTCTAGCTCCTATGCCAAGTCTTCTTGATGTGTGTATGCTTAGTTTGTCATGACATGCTCTTTAGTGAGTGCATCGAGCTCGTAAACATGCCTACTCGTTAACTGTTTTGCATGCTCCAGTTTTTCACTAAGTCTGAATCTGTTTATGTTTTTGCCATGTTCACATGCTTGCAATTGTATTATCTGATCCCTTTTGGCTCAAGGTCACTAAGGGACTTTTGTTAAGTGCTTTGAGTAGCTTCATGCCATGCCTTGATTTTCCATGTTAAATTCCTTTAGCATGTAGTTTTCATGCTCTAAAGTGTGCTTCCTGATGTTAAATTCCAGACTTGTGTTAATTTCACTAAGTCTGAAACATGTTATCATTTGCTCTTTTGCCATGCTTGTTTTAACCTGTTAATGGATGAATTAGCCGTAGCTCAGTGTTCATCTTTTGTCAAGCATCATGAGTGGATCCCTGCCATGTATTTTGTTGTCATGTGTGAGTGCTGTAGCATATTTATCTTGATGCATTTAGTTGGTCACTTGCTGATTATCGCAAACCGGTGCCATATTTGTTTTGCTTGCCATTTCCACACCGTGCATCCGATTCCGGTGATCTTTATATCAATTTCAACCAAAATCACCTCACCTTTCTAGTGGCCTCTTGGATTTCCAAGTTGAGGCCAGGTTCAATCATTCCTTGTCAAATCTTGCATATGCATCACATACCGCATCCCGCATATCATACGATGTTTGCATCATGTTGTTTGAGCATTGCACGTGGTTGATTGTGTTCCGTTTGCTTGTTGTTCTTGTTTGGGTAGAGCCGGGAGATGAGTTCGTGAATGAGGAGCCCGTTGAGTTCGCTTACGAGGATCAAGGCAACTCTGACAACTTTGCAGGCAAGATGACCATACCCTCGAAATCACTTCTATCTTTGCTTGCTAGATGCTCGCTCTTTTGCTATGCCTATGCTACGATACCCACCACTTGCTTATTATGCCTCCCATATTGCCATGCCAAACCTCTAACCCACCATGTCCTAGCAAACCGTTGTTTGGCTATGTTACCGCTTTGCTCAGCCCCTCTTATAGCATTGCTAGTTGCTGGTGAAGATTGGAGATCGTTCCTTGTTGGAACATTGTTTATTGTTGGGATATCGCCATATTATCTTGTTATCTTAATGCATCTATATACTTGGTAAAGGGTGGAAGGCTCAGCCTTTTTCCTAGTGTTTTGTTCCACTCTTGCCGCCCTAGTTTCCGTCATATCGGTGTTATGTTCCCGGATTTTGCGTTCCTTACACGGTTGGGTTATAATGGGAACCCCTTGATAGTTCACCTTGAATAAAACTCCTCCAGCAATGCCCAACCTTCGTTTTACCATTTTCCTCCTAGAATCTTTTTCCCTTGGGTTCCGGGAGCCCGAGGGTCATCTTTATTTAAACCCCCTCGGGCCAGTGCTCCTCCGAGTGTTGGTCCAAACTAGAGCCCTGTGCAGCGCCCCCACGGGGAAACTCGAGGTTTGGTTTTAGTTGTATGGAGCGCTCATTTGAGTGTGCCCTGAGAACGAGATACGTGCAGCTCCTATCGGGATTTGTCGGCACATTCGGGCGGTGTTGCTGGACTTGTTTTTACCATTGTCGAGGATGTCTTGTAACCGGGATGCCGAGTCTGATCGGATTGTCTTGGGAGAAGGAATATCCTTCGTTGACCGTGAGAGCTTGTGATGGGCTAAGTTGGGACTCCCCTGCAGGGATTTGAACTTCCGAAAGCCGTGCCCGTGGTTATGGGCAGATGGGAATTTGTTAATGTCCGGTTGTAGATAACATGAAACTTAACTTAATTAAAATGCACCAACCGCGTGTGTAACCGTGATGGTCTCTTCTCGGTGGAGTCCGGGAAGTGAACACGGTGTTGGAGTAATGCTTGGAGTAGGTTGTTCTAGGATCACTTCTTGATCATAGTTGTTCGTCCATGCTTTGCCTTCTCTTCTCGCTCTCTTTTGCGAATAGGTTAGCCACCATATATGCTAATCTCTTGCTGCAGCTCCACATCATACCTTTGACTTACCTATAAGCTTAAAAAGTCTTGATCGCGAGGGTGTGAGATTGCTGAGTCCCCGTGACTCGTAGATTCCTTCCTAAACCAGATGCAGTGACCGATGATACCGTTCCAGATGACATGACCGAGCTCAAGTGGGTGTTCGACGAAGACTCTCGCCGTTACTATGTGTCTTTCCCAGATGATCAATAGTGGTGCCCAGTTGGGGCGATCGGGGACTTTGTCGCATGTGGGGGTTGATCTTTATTTTGGTACCGTAGTCGGACCAAGAGTGTATTGGATGATTGTAATGTTATTCATGTATTTGTGTGACGTGGCGAGTGTAAGCCAACTATGTATATTTTCCCCTATTATTTATTTACATGGGTTGTTGTGAAGATTACCTTACTTGTGCCATTGCTTTCAATGCGGTTATGCCTCTAAGTCATGCTCCGACACGTAGGAGATATAGCCGCATCAAGGGCGTTACAATTGGGAACACGACGAAGGTAAAGAGTCAGGTATTAAACTTAAGTATGATTGTGTTAAATCTTTTATGGATATCGATGCTTTTCAAAAGTTTAGCACTAAATATGGACTTGACTCTGAGATAGTAGCCTCATTTTGTGAATCATTTTCTACTCATGTTGATCTCCCTAAAGACAAGTGGTTTAAATATCACCCACCTATTAAAGAAGAAACTAAAGAACCGGTACTAGTTAAAGAAGACACTATACTTTATAATGTTGATCCAGTTGTTCCTTCTGCTTATATAGAGAAACCACCTTTTCCTGTTAGGATAATGGAACATGCTGAAGTTTCAACTATGGTTAACAAAAGCTATATTAGAACACCTAAACCTGATGAACAAATTAAAGTAGAACCTAGTATTGCTATGGTTAAAGATCTCTTAGAAGAAGATATGGATGGGCATGTTATTTACTTCTATGAATAAGCTTCTAGAATTGCCAAACCTGACAAAAAATATAAACATGGACATGTTGGCATGCCCGTCATCTCAGTTAAAATAGGAGATTACTGTTATCATGGTTTGTGTGACATAGGTGCTAGTGTGAGTGTTATTCCTTATACCTTATATCAAGAAATTATGAATGACATAGCACCCGTAGAGATAGAAGAAATAGATGTTACTATTAAACTTGGTAATAGAGACACTATATCACCAATTGGGATTGTTAGAGATGTTGAAGTCTTGTGTGGGAAAATAAAATACCCTACTGATTTTCTTGTTCTTGGTTCCCCACAAGATGACTTTTGTCCCATTATCTTCGGTAGACCTTTCTTGAACATCGTTAATGCTAGAATAGATTGTGAGAAACAAACTGTCGGTGTTAGTTTTGGTAATGAGTCCCATGAGTTTAATTTTTCCAAGTTTAGTAGAAATCTTCATGAAAAAATATTGCCTAGTAATGATGAATTAATTGGTCTTGCTTCTATTGTTGTACCACCTATAGAACCTTTAGAACAATATTTGCTAGACCATAAAAATGATTTACATATGCATGAAAGAAATGAAATAGATAAAATTTTCTTTGAACAACATCCTCTACTTAAACACAATTTTCCTATTAAAACTCTAGGAGGTCCTCCTCCAACTAAAAGTGATCCTGTGTTTGAATTAAAACAATTGCCAGACACTTCGAAATATGCTTATCTTGACGAAAACAAGATATATCCTGTTATTATTAGTGCTAACTTTTCAGAACATGAAGAAGAAATATTATTGAAAGTTATAAGGAAGCACTGAGCTGCTATTGAATATACTATTGATGATTTAAAGGGCATTAGTCCCACTCTATGTCAGCACAAAATTAATATGGAACCTAATGCTAAACCCGTTGTTGATCACCAACGTTGGTTAAATTCAAAGATGAAAGAAGTGGTAAGAACGGAAATATTAAAACTTCTGGAAGCAGGTATAATCTATCCTATAGATGATAGTAGATGGGTAAGTCATGTTCATTGTGTTCCTAAGAAAGGAGGTATAACTGTTGTTCCTAATGATAAGAATGAACTTATTGCACAAAGAATTGTTATATGCTATAGAATGGTAATAAATTTTAGAAAATTAAACAAAGCAAATAGGAAAGATCATTACCCTTTGCCTTTTATTGATCAAATGCTTGAAAGATTATCTAAGCACACACACATTTGTTTCCTTGATGGATATTTTTGATTTTCATAAATACCCGTTTCTCAACCTGATCAAGAAAAGACCACTTTTACTTGTCCTTTTGGAACCTATGCCTAGAGACGTATGCCTTTTGGTTAATGTAATGCACCTGCTACCTTTCAAAGATGTATGATTGCCATATTCTCTTACTTTTGTGAAAAGATTGTTGAGGTTTTCATGGATGACTTTTCTGTTTATGGGAAGTCTTTTGATGATTGTTTAAGCAATCTTGATCAAGTTTTGCAGAGATGTGAACAAACGAATCTTTTCTGGAATTGGGAGAAGTGCCACTTTATGGTTAATGAAGGCATTGTCTTGGGATATCAAATTTCCGAAAGAGGTATTGAAGTGGACAAAGCTAAGGTTGATGCAATTTAGAAAATGCCATGTCCTAAAGATATAAAAGGTATTCGTAGTTTCTTAGGTCATGCTGGTTTCTATAGGAGATTTATCAAAGATTTTTCAAAAAAAAATTTAGGCCTCTTACTAGTCTCTTGCAAAATGATATTCCTTTTGTTTTTTATGGTGATTTTTAGAAGCCTTTGAAACACTTAAGAAAGCTTTAATTTCCGTACCTATTGTTCAACCACCTGATTGGAACTTGCCTTTTGAAATTATGTGTGATGCTAGTGATTATGCTGTTGGTGCTGTTCTAGGACAAAGAGTTGATAAAAACTTAATGTAATTCATTATGCTAGTAAAACTCTTGACTGTGCTCAAACAAATTTTGCTAAAACTGAAAATGAATTCTTAGCAGTGGTGTTTGCTTGTGATAAGTTTAGACCACATATTATTGATTCTAAAGTAACTATTCACACAGACCATGCTACTATTAAATATCTTATGGAAAAGAAAGATGCTAAACCTAGACTTATTCGATGGGTTCTCTTGTTACAAGAATTTGATTTACATATCAATTATAGAAAAGGAGCTGAGAACCCAGTAGCTGATAATTTATCTAGGCTTGAAAATATGCTTGATGACCCACTACCTATTGATGATAGTTTTACTGACGAGCAGTTAGCTGCAATAAATGTTGCTCATAGTACTCCTTGGTATGCTGACTAAGCTAATTACATTGTTGCTAAATATTTACCACCTAACTTTAAATACCAACAAAAGAAAAAATTCTTCTATGATTTAATTCATTACTTTTGGGATGTCCCGCATCTTTATAAAGAAGGAGTAGATGGTATTATTAGACATTGTGTACCTGAGCATGAACAGGGACAAATCCTACAGAAATATCACTCCAAAGCTTATGGAGGGCATCATGCTGGAGATAGAACTGCTCACAAGGTATTGCACTCTGGATTTTATTGGCCTACTCTCTTCAAGGATGCTCGTAAGTTTGTCCTGTCTTGTGATGAATGTCAAAGAATAGGTAATATCAGTAAGCGTCAAGAAATTCCTATGAATTATTCACTTGCTATTGAAACATTTGATGTTTGGGTATTTGATTATATGGGACCTTTTCCTTCTTCTAATGGGTATACACATATTTTGGTTGCTGTTGATTATGTTACTAAATGGGTAGAAGCTATTCCAACCAGTAGTGCTGATCACAACACCTCTATTAAAATGCTTAAGTAAGTTATTTACCCAAGGTTTGGAGTCCCTAGATATTTAATGACTGATGGTGGTTCACACTTTATTCATGGTGCTTTCCGTAAAATGCATGCCAAGTATGATGTTAACCATAGAATTGCATCACCCTATCATCCTCAGTCTAGTGGTCAAGTTGAACTTAGCAATAGAGAAATAAAATTAGTTTTGCAAAAGACTGTTAATAGGTCCAGGAAGAATTGGTCTAAGAAATTAGATGATGCACTTTGGGCCTATAGAACAGCATATAAACATCCTATGGGTATGTCTCCTTATAAAATGGTTTATGGAAAGGCTTGTCCTTTGCTTATTGAGTTAGAACATAAAGCATATTGGGACATCAAAGAGCTCAAATATGATTTCAAACTTGCTGGTGAAAATAGGTTATTTGATATTAGCTCTCTAGATGAGTGGAGAACCCAAGCTTATGAAAATGCAAAATTATTCAAAGAAAAAGTAAATAGATGGCATGAAAAAAGAATCCAAAAGTGTGAGTTTAAAGTCGGAGAATATGTTCTTTTGTACAACTCTCATTTCAGATTCTTTGCAGGAAAACTCCTCTCAAAATGGAAGGCCCCTATGTTATCGAGGAGGTTTACCAGTCTGGAGCCATCAAAATAAATAATTATGAAGGTACTGACCCGAAGGTTGTCAATGGGCAACGAATATAGCATTATATCTCAGGTACGCCTATTATTGTTGAAAGTAATGTTATCCATACTTTGACACTGGAAGAACACATAAAAGAGTCCTTCCGGAACACTCCAGAATTGTGAAAATAAGGAGGTATGTGATTCGTTAAGTAAATAGACTCCGAAAAATCCGCAAAATTATTTTTTATCAGTTTTGGAATATTTAAAAGAATTGGAAATAAAGAAACTTCCAGGCTTGGTGGGCACAAGACACCAGGGCGCGCCAGGCACCCTAGCGTGCCCAGGTGGGTTGTGCCCACCTGGGACACCTTCCGGACTCCGTTTTTCTACCGTATGCTTGTCCTCTAAGATAAAAAAAATCTATACATACTTCCCGAACCTGTTGATCACCGTATCACTGAGAAATCTTCCGTTCTCTTTTCTTACTGTTTCCTGCACCGTTTTGAAAATATGTCGTCCCAAGACTCTGACGGTGAGAGCTATGTCTGACATCTCGTTGCTGACCCAAAGACCTATCACTACTGTAGGATGCTGCTAACGTGATACTACGATCAGAGACCCTTCGATGAAACTGTGTGCGATGCAATAATCACAAATGGTGGTGTAAAAGAACTGTCAAAAAGGTGCAAAACGTATGTGGTGCCGGATCCATCAAACACGGTTCAAATAAGTTGCGTGCGTGATGTAGGGCATACGGTTCAGTTCAATGAACTGTTTGCGATGAGGAGGAACAAAAGAAACGGGCAGCCAGATGAAGGCGTGTGCGATATATAGCATACGGTTCACTCAGATGAACTATTTTTGATGAGAAGGAACAATAGAAACAGGCAGCTAGATAAAGGTGTGTGCGATTGAGGGCATACACTTCAGAAGGATTAAGTATTTGCGATTAGGAAACATAACAGAAATGGGTCAGCCAGATCAAAGTGTCTGCGATTATTAGCCAAAAAAAGCGCTTGCGATTGATAGCATACACTTCACACGGATGAACTATTTGCACTTAGCCACAACAAACTGAAACAGTTAGATAGATCAACGTGTGTGTGCTAGACGGGCACACACATTCTAATTAAAAGAAGCGTGCATGATGATAATAACGAGTGCGCACAGTTTTTGGAACAAGACGTGTGTGGACGTTGCCTATTGTGGTGCACCCTATGGTGCAAACGCCACGTATGCGGCCGAGAAGGTGTGCATCTTCCTTCTTTTGCCCTTGTCTATTTCGGGCATTGCCGCATGTGGCTTTTTTAAATTATGTTCCTAAATATGTAAGACAATTATTATCTACTGTCATCGTCCTTATATTCATCATGCTTGGTATAAGTCGCAGTCGACGCTATATAGGTCCGTCGGATCTTACATCAAGATCCGTGTAGAACTTCCTTTTCAGATTTTCATGTTTCTCTCTTTAATCTCAGTCCAGTGAAACATATAGCCACGCCGTAGAACAGGGGCTCAGGCACCATTAATGGAGACATTGGGAGGGAGGTGCTCGGTGGGTAGCGGTCAAAGGGCTCTCCTCCCGATGAGCACGCGCAGGGGTCTGATCGCACGCCTCCCGTACTCAAATAGCTACCCCGCATGGCACCTCCTAGCCAATAAAAAGGGGATGTGTGGCGGCATGTAATTGGTAAGTAGAATGCCCATGGTTTCAATAATACCTGTGTTTCCGATTTGTAACGTGACAACACTCACTACAAAAGAAAAGACACATCTGTGACATCTTGGACCGAATGAATTTTTTTGTCATGCTTATGACACTTCTATGACGATAATTGTGATAAAACCTGGTATCATCATAGATGTGGTTGGCTCCTACTTCTATGACAAAAAATCATGACAGAAAATGGGCATTTCATCCTGGGCGGGCCGGAGACGCAGTTGCATGACATTCTTTGGGCCGTCTATGACGGAAAAAACCGTGGTAGAAGTGAGGGCGAGGAAAATATCAGGGAGTTCCCAGTTACGGTGGGTGGTCGGGGCCGAGCAATGCGTGTTTCTCTCATACACGTACGCGCGTGGGTGCGAGGCATTCGCCTACTGAGCCTGAGTAATTGCACTGCAGGCTACACGTTACTGAACCCGAGCGATCAATCGTTGGCTGTTAACTGAACCCAATTGAGTGATTCCTTTGCTACTGCTACTAACTGAAGCCGATCGATGTTGCCTATGGATGAACAGTGAGCATTATTGGGGGTTGGATGAATAGTTCCTGGTGAATAGGACCCCGATCGAGCCAGTTGGGGGTGGATGAACAGGACCCCGTGGAGGGCTGGATGAACAGGACCCCGTGGAGGGCTGGTTGAACAGTAGCCGGTGGATGGCTGGGTGAACAGTAGCCCGTAGAGGGGTGGTTGAACAGGACCCCGTGGAGAGGGCTGGTTGAACAGTAGCCAGTGCAGGAGCGGTGGAGGCTGGATGAACAGGAGCCCGTGGATGAACAATCGCAGGCGCAGGCTGGAGGAGGTCGACGGTGGATGAACAGTAGGCCGTGGAGGCTGGAGGAAGTCGACGGTGGAGATGCATAGTATCCCGTGTAGTCCCATTTTGCGGTATGCCACACCCCTCCCGATGAATAGGACCCCCGTTTCGACCGTAGCACTCCAACACAAGTTTGTTTCATCCGTTTTGCGGTACGCCACACCCCTCCCGATCAACACTCGTTTCAACCGTGGCCGGTCGAACACAAGGCCGTTTCCTCCGTTCTGCGGTACGCCATGCCTCGTTTCGATCGGCTGTTCCGTACAAGCCGGTTGGCTCCCGATGAACACGACGTATTCCATTGCATCCCGATGAACACGACGCATTCCGTTGCCTCCCCATGAACACGACGACGACGCAGTTTCTCCGTTCCGACCCATCCATGTACACAAGCCATGGCCGTATGTATGCACGAGTAGGCATTCGAGACCCCGCTCGTATGTACGTACGTGGTCGTATTTACTTTCTTGCACCCTCGCCGCTGTATATACGTGTACACAACATTAACGGGACTGCGTGACATGCTACGTGTGCACCTCTACTACGACACGTGCCCTTCCATACACGGCCACAGTTCATCGCTGCAGCCTGTAGACAGACCGATCGACCAGTATGTATGTACACATTCGCGACTAGAATGACAACGCTATGTATGCTTCGACCAGGTGTGTCCCAACTGTCAGGCACTTCCTTGCGTGCGAAGATGTAGCTGGTGGGTCCCAGCAGTCAGGCGGAAACATTTTTTTGCGAAATATGGTGGCCCATCCGGTGGGTCCCTGCTGTCAGGTGGAGGAATCATTAGTTTGCGCGTAATAAGGAGACACTTCCTTGTTGCTGTCATGGACCCAGCTATCAGCCTCTCCACGTACAGTACTCTTCCAATGGAAGTCTTTGCTTGACCACGTTGACCACGCCGCACCGAGGGCACCCGGGTGGTGGACGACGATGAGGCCTAGGAAGGGGATGACGCGGAGCCGGGGAAGATGCGGCAGTGGAAGCCCACACAGAGAGGAGTACGAGGGCTCACTGGTTCGGCTGCGGTGTGAGGTTGCCATCGCCGTAGAATAACAAGGGGTGTGGGTGAGTGGATGGCCTGGCCCGCGGTGGGAGTATTAGGGGCGGTGAGGCCTCCGCGGCATCACAGTCGGCCACGGGAGGCAGGAGCACGCGGCACGAACGGCGCTGGTTTGGGTGGCTGGAGCAAGAAGACGAGAGGTTGAAGAAGCACTACGGCCGTTGGATGGACATCTTACGGTCACTGGAGCTAGAATCGTTCATATTGACTAAGTTGACAGAGCCCTCCGTCCTTGTCAACTTAGTAGGCCCACAAGTCAGCCTCCCACTATGTTGGGTCCCAGCTAGCAGGGGGAGTATTCATTTTTTTTGTGCGTAATAAGGAGGCACTTCCTTGCATGCAAAGATATAGCTGCCGGGTCCGAGCTATCAGTGGAGGGAACGTTTATTTTGCGAAATACAAAGGCCCTTTCGGTGGGTCCCAGCTGTCAGGTGGAGGAATCATTATTTTGCGTGTAATAAGGAGACATTTCCTTGTGTGCGGCCGTGGACCTAGCTATCAGCCTCTCCACGTATCGTCCACTTCCAATGGATGTCATTCGTTGACCATGTTGACCATGCTGCACCGAGAGCACCAGGGCGGTGGACGACAGCGAGGCCTAGGAAGGGAACGACACGGAGCCACGAAAGACGCGACAGTGGATGCCCACGCTGAGGGGAGTACGAGCGCTGACTCGTTGGCTATGGGGTGAGGCTGACGTCACCGGAAAATAACAGGATGTGCGGATGGGTAGAGGGATGGCCTGGCGGCAGCATAGCCGACCACGAGAGGAGGAAGCAGGTAGTCCCGCTGACGCTGGCTTGGGTGGCTGGAGCAGGAAGATCAGAGATTGAAGAAGCACGGCGGTCGTTGGATGGACATCCAACAGTCACTGCTCTGTGTTGACTAAGTTGATAAAGCCTTGCGTACACGTCAAAAAAAATTAGGACAGCGTCATCATGAACCTAGTGGGCCCAGAAGTCAGCCTCCAAATCTGCGGAAAATAGCAAACAGCCCATTAGCCATTATTTTCAATAATTTACAGCCCATTTGCTAATTCTTTAGGATATTTGAAGCCCATATTCTTTTTATTAGCATTACAGACCATATATTATGGGCACTGCTAAAAATTCAATCAAAATTTTCATATTTCAGTGGGGTCCGATCTCTTTTAATCATGAAATTTCGAGTCACATTAAAAATAATTTAAAAAATTATATCAAAATAAAATTCAAAAAACAATTCTCCACAAAAAAATGAATGAAATTTAAAATCTTAACTAGCAAGATGCTCGTGTGTAGCACGGAACATGAAGATGCATTTGTATGAGTAGTTTATCTTGTGGGAGAAAAGACGATATTTTAATGTAATTGCCAGTTGGCTTTGGTTTTTATAAGAGTAGAGAGTAGAGAAATCCAGAAAAAAAAGATATTTTAATGTAATTGCCGGTTGGCTTTGATTTAAAAAATTACATCCCATTTCTTACAACTTACAACCCATTTTCTAGGGAAGCCCATTTCTTACTACTTACATCTCTCCTCGTCTTGAAAGATTTGCAGCCCAGCAGGGCTGAGAAAAGCAAGTAGGGCTGAGAAAAGTCGTGGAAGATGCAGCAGTGTAGTGGCAGGTGAAGGGGAGAACGAGGGCAACAACATGCAACTCAAGCTTACAAACGGTACAAAAAGCCCAAGGATTAATTGTTCATCAAATTTTGAGACAAAACCCAGATTGAACATGGCAGTAACATCTAACCCAACCACTCTTTTTCGCAGTCACAAACAAATGGATCGGTCTGATCCATAAAATCAACATCCTGTGCAAAAAAAATTATTTCAGGATGACTACAACTTGTTGTAAATAGAAGCCGAGCACGTTTAGAAGCTCATTTGTCCACCTGAAACTTCTTTTTTTGCTGTTCAACGTGTCCGCTCGTGAGAAATCTCTTGCGGTAAAACTTAAGCCTGATGGACAATAGTAACCTCGCATTCAATAGGAAGAATGTGACAAAGCTTCTATTTGCCTGGTTGGATGCATATCTTTCCATCGTTATTGTCCTCAAACGAATGTCATGCGAACTGAGAAAATCCTGGTGCTTATTACGCCACCGATTGGTTATACGTTTTTCTCCATGTGGTTGCAGTACCTAAGTAGACATGAAGATTTGAAAACAGTTAAGGTCTGAAAAAGTGTATGTCGAAAGAGCAACAACTGAACGGTTAATTCTAGTACAATATAAACGGTCTTTCAATGTGCATGAAATCATCACCTTTATATATAAATTCTCTAGATACTGAAAGCATTGCAGCAAGCCAATAATTATGTTCAGATCATAACTAAACATTCCGATATATAAGATCTTGATGGAATCCAGCAGCATTGATAGGCTATCCATGGACGAACTCTTCATTGAGCATATAACATAATATTAGTACCCAAAGTGTACTCCAAGATGATCTAAAACTTATGTGCACAAATGAAAAATGCATCTTATGATTACAAATGTGAAGATGATAATATACGGTACTTGAACAAGTGAGGAGCCCAACACCAACTTGTTGTGATCATCAAACGGAGCACTAATTAGACCCAAGGTCTTCAGTTTGGGTGCAGAGACGATAGTTATTTGCAAAGGTTCATAAAAATCATCAAGGATCAACCTTTGAAGTGAAGGAGCATCTTCGATGATGAGCTGTTGTTCTTCAAAACAAATTCCAATGCTTTTAAGTTGAGGTGACTTTATTTGGAGACAACTGATAGGGATTTCTATTCCCAAAACAACCAGCAAGTGCTCCAGGACAGGGCAACTGGAGTGGATGATGTTGTGCAGTGAGGCCTCCAACAGATAAACCGCCACAAGCGAAAGTTTTTTTAGCTCTGGGAGTCGTAGCATTTATACCAGATCGTCTGGTAGATGGCACTGGGCGAAGGTGGCGGTGTGGAGAGAGGAGGAAAACCGCAAGATGGACAACAATGGTGTGGGCACGAATTCTTGGCATGTTCGTGGTATGAAACTTTCGTGGTAATGGTAGAACTCAAACTGCTAGAGTTTTCCGAATTTAGGGGATGTCAGCCAAGCGTCAACCGTGCCAGGTATGGAAAACAGGTAGCATGTTGGGATGCAGAGGTGTTCAACGGGGCCCTGCTAGTGAGAGGAGATGATGGCTCTGAGGAGATCAAATTCAGGAAGGACATATATCTAACGACAATCGAGATTGAGGGGTGCGGTGAGCCATAGAGGGCGCCATCGAGTTGAGAGGACTTGTGTGCGGCGGCAATCCTTGGTGGGGAGTAGCGAGATGATCTCCTCAAGGATGTCGTCCGGGAGATCGCTGATGCAGTCCACCGGAGATTCTACCGGTTCCTCAGATCCGGGGGAGCACGCCGCTTCTCCCCGCGCTGCCGGGTGCGGGATCTACAACCGGTGTTGCTGCTGGCAGAAGCCTCATCTTCTTGGTGCTGGGGCCAACCGACTCCATTTTCCTTGTGGGCGTCGCGCCGAGCTCATGGGTTTGAGCAGAGTAGCCAGAGACGAGCCTAGTGGTAGTGCGAGTGGGGAAGAAGGAGGGATGGGGTTTTCTGTAGGAGTGGAAGAAGAGGAGCAGGCGTGTTCTGTACGTACGAGTGAGGTAGAAGGTGAGCGGGGGTTTTCTGGACAAGTGAGGAAGATGGGGAGCGGGGGGAATTGGGGGGCGACGGAAGCGGGACAGTCCAGTGAGCTGCAGTATAAGTGGAAGCGAGGAGGAAGGAGGGTTTTTCTGGGATCGCCCCCTCTTCAAGAAATATGGGCTTCTCCTCGCAAAAAACAAAAACAAATGGGCTTTAAGATGGATAGGCTTTTCTATCGGCCCAGTCGGCTGCCCGAGTTTCATACTGGAGGGCCTTAACACTAGAGGCAGCCCATTAGATACACTCTCCAGCTCTCCAGCTTATTGCCCATTCGAAAGAAAATAGAGAGAATTCCTTATTTAACACTGTCTTAAATTTTCTTGCCCTATTCTACACAGAATTTTTTTTTCTTCCTTATATAACACAAAGTTTGAATTTTGTTCCTTTTGTGACACTTTCATCCATTTTGACTACTAGCGGTATTAAATGGCACCTAAAAATACGACTTTACCCCTGACACAATTTGTGACAAGAATTATTCAAATCACCAAAGAAGTCATTATTTACATGGTCGTGGAAGGTGGCAGACAAAAGTAGAGCCGTTTTTATACCTGATGCACACATATAAACACACGTACACGTGAAACTAGCATGTACTAGCGTGAACCGGATCCATGAGGTCGACAGCCTCGCTAGAGAGCAAGCTTAGCCAGCCCAGACCACGTGCACGTATGCAAAGTTTATGATGTTGCTTCTTTGTGCTGTTGATATAGAAATCAGTCAAGCTTCTTGCTAGTCTGCTTCTTTGAGCTAACTTTGCACGCACACAATTTCTGATGACTTGATATAGAGTTTTAGAAACCAACATGCCCGTCCTCCGTCCGGCCAGTTCCTGTCCTTCTGTACGTGGCGGCAGCAACTATATGGTTCCGTCCACTACCGGCATTGTACATGGGACCGGGCTAATTAGGCCAACCAAGCTTAATAATGGCTATCAAAATGTGACGCTGGGCAGCTTCGTGGTCAAGTAAACAAAACAAAGTTGCCAACATAATTTAAGCTAGATGTTAGCATTCGCGTGTGCAATCAGGGCATCAGTGTAGTACATTTCTTGTTGTTAATTAGCCGTTCAAAAACAAGTCAACCAACCTACATATTGGTGTCTTGCAATTGCAAAGATGCAGAGGCGCCTGCATGCACCAAGCAACCAGCATATCAGTCCATAAGGGCAGGAGATGATCGACCTCAAAAGGTATGCTCTACCCTCGTAGAAAAAAGGGTTTGTCTATTGTCCTATAGTACCTCAGCATCTGCACGTATATATTGTTTCTCCATGTACCTGAAATACTGGATGGTGTCATGGCGCACTGAAACTTCATTGTTCATGTAATAACCACAAAAATTTGTATTGCCTTTTTATTCCTGTGAATAATGCAATAGGGGTAAAATCATCTTTTCACATGTCAATTAACACCGTTAGTACTTAAAATGGATGGAAGTGTCATGAAGGGAACAAAATTTAGATTTGGTGTTATATAAGGAAGGAAAAGTTTTTCAGTGTCAAATAAGGAAACGACATTTAAAATAGTTCTATATAAGGAATTCTTTCAAGAAAATAAGAGACGCCTCCAGTTTATGGCTACTCATCGGTAACCTTTTTCAACTTGGCATCCACCAAATTAGAGGATGTGGTAATGGATGCAGACACTCACACTGGTCGCATAGCGCGGCAAAGTGAGGTGTCAAATAACAGGCCTACAATATACTTACTAGATTGTGAAGGTTCATAGGCTAGTAAACATTCACATTAAACTAAGCTTCAGAAGATACGGTATGCATACTAACATTCAGAAAAACAAAAGTTCAGCATGTTTATGCATCTCAATGATTCACCATACTATAACCAATACAAAGCTGTGAGAAGGTGTGGAAATAAAGAAAATTGGTCGATGCTTCTCTGAGCAAAGGGCCTCCCTGCGCACGCATTAATTTCCTGGGCATGCTTGTTTCTTCTCAATGTTGCGAGCACTTTGAGCATGTTGGCAAATCCACAGCTAGCTAGCTGCCTCATCTTGCAATTGATGTTGACACATTTGCAGCAAACACATGAGGCAATAAAGATGACTCAACATGAGTCCATATTGTGCAGTTCCCCTGAAATCATCTTCATTGTCCTAAATCTAAAAAGATAGAAAAACAATAGCTATACTTAAACGGTGTTGCAAAACAGTAGCACATATCAATAGCTCGGCATGACAAAACACGATCATCTGGACGAAGGGGATACTGACCTGCCTGAGGAAGATTATGTATAATTTCATAAGTCCTTAGTTGATTTCCACCTTTGGCTGCACTGCTTATTTGCTCCTCCACACAACACATGATCGTTCCGCACTGCAATCAGCAAGTCAACGTACGAATAAGCTTATTTCATCTTGCGGTGGTCATTATACCTAGTAACGAATGTAGGAATACCTGGAGCACCATGAGGTTAGCTGATAGCAGGTAGATGCAGCCATATAAATTTTGTGCGGTGCTACCAAAATTGAGGTTTGTATCCGTTCCCGTTATGAGACTTCTTGAAGTTGGTAGAATGTGACGGCTTGTTCTTTGCATCAAACTTGCCTTTCCCCTGAGGTTTGTTCTTGTTGTTTTGGGGCTTGTTGGGCTGGAAGTTCTTCTCATGTCACTACAAAAAGAGACACATCCATGACATTTTGGGCAGAACGAAAAAAATTGTCATACATATGGCACTTCTATGACGATAATTGTGAGAAAACCCGGTATCATCATAGATGTGGCGGGCTCCTACTTCTATGACAAAAATCATGACAGAAAATGGGCTTTTCGTCCTGGGCAGGCCGGAGACGCAGCTGCATGCATTCTTTGGGCCGTCCATGATGGAAAAAACCATGGTAGAAGCGAGGGGAGGAAAATTTCGAGGAGTTCCCGGTTACGGTGGGAGGTCGGGGGCCGAGCGATGCTTGTTTCTCTCGTACACGTACGCGCGTGTGTGCGAGGCGTCGGCTCTAACTGAACCCGAGCGAGGCGTTGGGCTCTAACTGAACCTGAGTGATTGCACTTCAGGCTACGTGTTACTGAACCTGATCGATCGATCGATGGATGTTAACTGAACCCGATCGAGTGATTCCTTCGCTACTGCTGCTAACTGAAGCCGATCGATGCTGCCTCTGGGATGAACAGTGAGTGTTGCGGGGGGGTTTGGATGAACAGTGAGCGGTGGCATTTGCATCTGGATGAACGGGCCCCCGTGGTGTGGTGGAGGGCTGGATGAACAGTAGACGGTGGAGGGGTGCCCGTGGAGGGGTGGTTGAATAGGACCCCGTGGTGTGGAGGGCTGGATGAACAGTAGACGGTGGAGGGGTGCCCGTGGAGGGGTGGTTGAACACTAGCTGGTGGAGTAGCGTGCGGTGGAGGCTGGATGAACAGGAGCCCGTGGAGGCTGGAGGAGGTCGACGGTAGCCCGTGGAGGCTGGCGGAGGTCGACGGTGGAGATGAATAGTATCCCGTGGAGTCCCGTTTTGCGGTACGCCACACCCCTCCCGATGAACAGGACCCCCGTTTCGACCGTAAGATGTCCATTTCGTCCGTTTTGCGGTACGCCACACCCCTCCCGATCAACAGGACCCCTGTTTCGACCGTAGGAGGTCCATTTCCTCCATTTTGCGGTACGCCACACCCCTCCCGATCAACATGTAACGCCCTCGATGCGGCTATATCTCCCATGTGTCGAAGCACGACTTAGAGGCATAACCGCATTGAAAGCAATGTCGCAAGTGAGGTAATCTTCACACAACCCATGTAATACATAAGGGAAAGAGTAACATAGTTGGCTTACAATTGCCACTTCACACAATACATGAATAAAGCACTACATTCATCCAAATACAATCAAGGTCCGACTACGAAACCAAAATAAAAGAAGACTACCCCAAATGCTACACAGATCCCCGATCGTCCCGATCGGATATAAAATATCCTCAAACTCCTGGAACTAGACTCTATTTGATAAAATTGCCTTGGATATCTTTAGAGGTAGAAAAATAAAACAAGTTTAAATGTGATTCAAACTTGAGGAACTTTTGAACCTAACCAAAACAACTCCAAAGGATCTGAAATTTGACAGAGAGGTTGAGGGCATGGTCGAGAATTTATAGGAAAAGAATGAACATTAATAGAGAAGGGGAAAGTGGCACTTGCAAAAGAAAGGAACTAGAAGGAAAAGAGAAGGAGGTGATGCATGGGACAAAGGCATTGGGATATTTTGCAAGTGTGTTTGCGGTAATTCCAAACGAGTGGAATATTTTTATTTAGCTCCCTAATATTGGGAGGATATGTTATAAAGAGAATCACCATGTGAATTCCCTCGATTTAAATGGACCGAAGATCCATGCAATTTATTTAGTTGAGTTACAAAAGATTTATGAGATGATGACATGATGACATGATGCAATGCACATGATGCAACGAACCAAACAAAACACACGACGAAACCCAGAAACCCTGGAAGGCATCTGCAACTCTGGTCTTGGGGCGTTACAACACTCCACCACTACGAGAGGATCTCGTCCCGAGATCTAGAATGGCACCGGAGGGAAAACTGAAGAGAAAGAGAAGAGGTAAAACTAAGTTGCTTCTTTGACAAACAAGTGAGACCAAAGAACCTTGAAAAGGTTAAACCATTTCGCGAAAAGAATACAACGGAGATGAACGAAGTGGAAAACACTCCTTTAGGAAATGGAAACAAGGGAGAACAAATTCGAACCGCACTCCGGTTGGAAAGATATGCAAGGCTTGACAAAATGAAAGAACTTGAGCAGAGGACACAACACTCCGGTTAAATGGATAAACCAAGAAAAAAACATGATCCTGACAAAACAAGAAGATGGGTTGAAGAGAGCAACATCACAATGCTTCCGGAACAAAAGAAAGAATGGAATGGAATGAACGAAGGGAAACACGATCTTCTATACAAGTTATGGAAATACTCTCGAACTCCCGCCCCAGTACTGGGTGGCGTCGAGGTTATCTCACCAACAACTTCATAAAAGAGATTCTCGATGTCAGCGAACTAAACTCAGGTATTCCAGAACTGCAACGATAAAATTGTGACGACAACACCTCGGAGCTCAACTCCCCGGGACACTGCCACAACCCCTAAATGACAGGAGGCACCAAGAACAATGTTCTCATCACAAAACCATCAGAACGATTCCAAGATACCCGCGTGATCCTAAAAAAAATTAGTGAAATTTGAGAAGAGAAGAGTCAAAACTCTACGTCAGGATGCCTCACCAGAGCGACGAAGGGACTGGGGAGTAAAAAGAATTCCTAGACTCTTCGATATATAATTCCTAAAGGACTCAAAACATTTTCTAGACTCAACTCGTCCGCTAATTCGATCAAGCAGTGGGGCTCCTAAGGTCGGGGAAGGCTCTGATACCAACTTGTAACGCCCTCGATGCAGCTATATCTCCCACGTGTTGAAGCACGACTTAGAGGCATAACCGCATTGAAAGCAATGTCACAAGTGAGGTAATCTTCACACAACCCATGTAATACATAAGGGAAAGAGTAACATAGTTGGCTTACAATCACCACTTCACACAATACATGAATAAAGCATTACATTCATCCAAATACAATCAAGGCCCGACTACGAAACCAAAATAAAAGAAGACTACCCCAAATGCTACACAGATCCCCGATCGTCCCGATCAGATATAAAATATCCTCAAACTCCTGGAACTAGACTCTATTTGATAAAATTGCCTTGGATACCTTTAGAGGTAGAAAAATAAAACAAGTTTAAATGTGATTCAAACTTGAGGCATTTTTGAACCTAACCAAAACAACTCCAAAGGATCTGAAATTTGACGGAGAGGTTGAGGGCATGGTCAAGAATTTATAGGAAAAGAATGAACATTAATAGAGAAGGGGAAAGTGGCACTTGCAAAAGAAAGGAACTAGAAGGAAAAGAGAAGGAGGTGATGCATGGGACAATGGCATTGGGATATTTTGCAAGTGTGTTTGCGGTAATTCCAAACGAGTGGAATATTTTTATTTAGCTCCCTAATATTGGGAGGATATGTTATAAAGAGAATCACCATGTGAATTCCCTCGATTTAAATGGACCGAAGATCCGTGCAATTTATTTACTTGAGTTACAAAAGATTTATCAGATGATGACATGATGACATGATGCAATGCACATGATGCAACGAACCAAACAAAACACACGACGAAACCCAGAAACCCTGGAAGGCATCTGCAACTCCGGTCTTGGGGTGTTACAACACTCCACCACTATGAGAGGATCTCGTCCCGAGATCTAGAATGGCACCAGAGAGAAAACTGAAGAGAAAGAGAAGAGGTAAAACTAAATTGCTTCTTTGACAAACGAGTGAGACCAAAGAACCTTGAAAAGGTTAAACCATTTCGCGAAAAGAATACAACGGAGATGAACGAAGTGGAAAACACTCCTTTAGGAAATGGAAACAAGGAAGAACAAATTCGAACCGCACTCTGGTTGGAAAGATATGCAAGGCTTGACAAAATAAAGGAACTTGAGCAGAGGACACAACACTCTGGTTAAATGGATAAACCAAGAAAAAAACACGATCCTGACAAAACAAGAAGATGGGTTGAAGAGAGCAACATCACAATGCTTCTGGAACAAAAGAAAGAATGGAATGGAATGAACAAAGGGAAACACGATCTTCTATACAAGTTATGGCAATACTCCCGAACACCCGCCCCAGTACTGGGTGGCGTCGAGGTTATCTCACCAACAACTGCATAAAAGAGATTTTCGATGTTGGCGAACTAAACTCAGGTATTCCAGAACTGCAACGATAAAATTGTGACGACAATACCTCGGAGCTCAACTCCCCGGGACACTGCCACAACCCCTAAATGACAGGAGGCACCAAGAACAATGTTCTCGTCACAAAACCATTGGAACGATTCCAAGATACCCGCGTGATCCTAGAAAAAATTAGTGAAATTTGAGAAGAGAAGAGTCAAAACTCTATGTTAGGATGCCTCACCAGAGCGACGAAGGGAGTGGGGAGTAAAAATAATTCCTAGACTCTCCGATATATAATTCCTAAAGGACTCAAAACATTTTCTAGACTCAACTCGTCCGCTAGTTCGATCAAGCAGTGGGGATCCTAAGGTTGGGGAAGGCTCTGATACCAACTTGTAACGCCCTCGATGCGGCTATATCTCCCATGTGTCGAAGCACGACTTAGAGGCATAACCGCATTGAAAGCAATGTCGCAAGTGAGGTAATCTTCACACAACCCATGTAATACATAAGGGAAAGAGTAACATAGTTGGCTTACAATCACCACTTCACACAATACATGAATAAAGCATTACATTCATCCAAATATAATCAAGGTCCGACTACGAAACCAAAATAAAATAAGACTACCCCAAATGCTACACAGATCCCCGATCGTCCCGACTGGGCTCCACTACTGATCAACTAGAATGAAACAACACAAAGGACAAGATCTTCATCGAGCTCCTCCTGAGCTTGGTTGCGTCATCTGCACGGACTCATCGGCACCTGCAAGCTGGTTTTGGAAGTATCTATGAGTCACGGGGACTCAGCAATCTCACACCCTCGCGATCAAGACTATTTAAGCTTATGGGTAAGGTAAAGGTATGAGGTGGAGCAGCAGCAAGCGACTAGCATATATGGTGGCTAACATACGCAAATGAGAGTGAGAAGAGAAGTCAAGGCACGAGCGAAAAACTATGATCAAGAAGTGATCCTATAACAACCTACGTCAAGCATTACTCCAACACCGTGTTCACTTCCCGGACTCCGTCGAGAAGAGACCATCACGGTTACACACGCGGTTGATGTATTTTAATTAAGGTCAACTTCAGATTTTCTACAATCGGACATTAACAAATTCCCATCTGCCCATAACCGCGGGCACGGCTTTCGAAAGTTCAAATCCCTGCAGGGGTGTCCCAACTTAGCCCATCACAAGCTCTCACGGTCAACGAAGGATATTCCTTCTAGCGGGAAGACCCGATCAGACTCAGAATCCCGGTTACAAGACATCCTCGACAATGGTAAAACAAGTCCAGCAAGACTACCCGCTATGCCGACAAATCCTGATAGGAGCTGCACATATCTCGTTCTCAGGGCACACCGGATAAGCTAAGCGTACAGGAGCCGACGTAACCCAAGTTGCCAAGGGATGGCCCTGCACGGTGCTCTAGGTTGGACCAACACTTAGAGAAGCACTGGCCCGGGGGGGTTATGGGAAGGCCGACCCAAGGGGAAAGAAAAAGGCTAGGTGGCAAATGGTGAAACCAAGGTTGGGCCTTGCTGGAGGAGTTTTATTCAAGGCGAACTGTCAAGAGGTTCCCATTATTACCCAACCGCGTAAGGAACGCAAAATCCGGGAACATAACACCGATATGACGGAAACTAGGGCGGCAAGAGTGGAACAAAACATTAGGCAAAAGGCCGAGCCTTCCACCCTTTACCAAGTATATAGATGCATTAATTAAATAAGAGATATTGTGATATCCCAACAAGTAAACATGTTCCAACAAGGAACAACATCTCCATGTTCCAACAAGGAACGAACTTCAATCTTCACCTGCAACTAATAATGCTATAAGAGGGGCTGCGCAAAGCGGTAACATAGCCAAACAATGGTTTGCTAGGACAAGGTGGGTTAGGGGCTTGGCTCAACAATATGGGAGGCATGATAAGCAAGTGGTGGGCATCGTAGCATAGGCATAGCAAAAGAGCGAGCATCTAGCAAAGCAAAGATAGAAGTGATTTCGAGGGTATGATCATCTTGCCTGAAATCCCGCAAGGAAGAAGAACGGGTCCATGAAGAAGACAAACGGACGTAGACGAATGGTTCCTCACAAACGTGACGTTACCGGAACCAACCCAAAGAAGCAACACCGGAAAGAAGCACACAACATAGTAAAAAACCACCACATAGACATGGCATGATGCACAATCAAGTATGAAGCATGTCCGGTTTAATGAAGCATGGCATGGCAAAGTGCACACACAATCCTACAAATTTAAGTGGAGCACAATATGCAACTCCGTTGCATATTGACGAAACACCACATTCAAGTTATTTAGTTCGATCTCGTTTATGTACTCAACAATATTAAATGTTGTTAAGCATGTCAAGAGGTGAAACATAACAAAACTATACCATCTAAACAATTTAAATGGGGCCGGATATAACAAACAACGCATCCGGTAAATCCCCATATGCATTAGTAATTTAATGTAAACAACAATTTTAAACCAACTTAATGTTGTTAACATGATGCGGATGACATGCTCAAGTTTTATGCAATTATAAGAAATGTTGACAAGAGCATATTAAGAAGCATTCATCATCGTGGCGGAAATGAAAAGGGGAGCCACGGCAACGATAACGAAATGGTGCCACGGCAACGTTCTGGTTCCGGTAACTCGATTGAGATCCCGGTGCAAAGAAAGTGCGACGGGAGCATGACATGCGATAGAAGGTGGGGTGCTCCCAGTTACCGGGTTCTCACAGCTTAGTGGCAAGGCAAAAGAGGGGCGACATTATCGAACAAGGGTGTATCTCATACAACATGCAATCATTCACGGGCATCGTTCCGGCGGTTATACCTTCGAACTGAGCAAACGAGACGGTTCGGGTTCGAGGGGACGTAGTGGAAGTAGACGTTCTCGCAACGGTAGAGGAAGTAGATGTTCACGGTTCGTTGTGGGAAGTAGACGTTCTCGTGGCGACGGTAGTCGTTCTAGGCGCCGGGTGTCGAGGTACTTGGCGATCTTAGTGTTCCAAAGAAGGCGGTAGAGGTACTTGGCGTGTCATAATGTAGTTGAACTTGACGAAAAAATGGGTCTCCTCAGGGACTTGATGCATCCGAGTTCTTCGGGTTTGTAGTAGTTCTTGGCGTTCGGAGTGCAGGTCTTGCGGATGGTGTACTTGGTGCTTGCGGTTCCGATCCGGGGGTGCATGCGTCCACGGTAACACTGCATGGCGCAAAGAGGCGACGACTTGGGCGGCTCTGGACAAGGACTCGGGCAGCTTGTGTATGAGCTCGATGGGGCTTGGCTACTGCTCGTCTCCTTCAACAGGTGACAGAACGAAGGCGCAGCGGCACTGAACAGCGAAGCAGCAGCTACAGCGAGGCAGTTGTGCCGTGTTGAGGTCACAGGAGAGAACGATGATGAACTTGGCGTGCTGGAGGTGGAGGGGAACACGACGAGGCGGACGATAGCGGCAAGCTCGCTGGCACGGCTGGTGGCGGAGCTCGCCGGGCGACGGAGGCGTGGCGCTGGTGAAGGGAGGCCACGGTAGAGGAACGGGTCTCCGGTGACGAGGCGCAGTAGCGGCAGCGGCCATGGAGCACGGCAGCATTGAGACGGGAATGGCCGCCTGGCTCCGCAAGCTCCTGGCGGAAGAGGAGAAGCTGCAGGGGCGGAGTTTGGCGGCGTCTCCCTGACGCGTGCGGGGCTGGAAGGAGCGGAGCGGGGACGGCAGGGCGTGGTGCCTCGCTCCTCTCTCTAGCGAAGCAGGGAAGGAGGAGATCGAGGGAGAGGGCGATGCGAGCGAGAGAGAGGGAGGCGTAGGTGGGAACGACCGAACGAGGAGGGCATCGGCCAGGAGATGGAGATCGGGCCTCTCCTGGCGGCGCTGGTGGGAAGATGAGGGAAGGGAGTGGGGAGCGAGAGGCTGGGCCTAGGATTAGGAGAAGTGGCCTTGGAAGCCGGCCTGGGTGCGGGTGATCCAGGTGGGCCGGCGCGGAAAATTGCCTAGGGAGGCCCAGTCCAGGAAACCTTTTCCTTTTCATTACCCTCTGTTTATATAAATAAACAGTTTCAATAAAAGAAAAAGGTCAGGGAGCTAGAAGAGAAGTTTTTCGGATATAAAATATCCTCAAACTCCTGGAACTAGACTCTATTTGATAAAATTACCTTGGATATCTTTAGAGGTAGAAAAATAAAACAAGTTTAAATGTGATTCAAACTTGAGGCATTTTTGAACGTAACCAAAAAAACTCCAAAGGATCTGAAATTTGACAGAGAGGTTGAGGGCATGGTCGAGAATTTATAGGAAAAGAATGAACATTAATAGAGAAGGGGAAAGTGGCACTTGTAAAAGAAAGGAACTAGAAGGAAAAGAGAAGGAGATGATGCATGGGACAAAGGCATTGGGATATTTTGCAAGTGTGTTTGCGGTAATTCCAAACGAGTGGAATATTTTTATTTAGCTCCCTAATATTCGGAGGATATGTTATAAAGAGAATCACCATGTGAATTTCCTCGATTTAAATGGACCGAAGATCCATGTAATTTATTTAGTTGAGTTACAAAAGATTTATGAGGTGATGACATGATGACATGATGCAATGCACATGATGCAACGAACCAAACAAAACACACGACGAAACCTAGAAACCCAGGAAGGCATCTACAACTCCGGTCTTGGGGTGTTACACAACAGGACCCCCGTTTCGACCGTAGGAGGTCCGTTTCCTCCGTTTTGCGGTACGCCAGACCCCTCCCAATGAACAGGATCCCGTTTCGAACGTGGCCGGTCGAACACAAGGCCGTCCTCCGTTTTGCAGGACGCCAGGCCTCGTTTCCATCGCCTGTTCCGTCCAGGCCCTCCCGATGAACACGACCACGCATTCCGTTCCGACCCAGCCGGTTGGCTCCCACGCGTTCCGTTGCCTCCCGATGAACACGACGCATTCTGTTGCCCCCCATGAACACGACGCATTTCGTTGCCTCCCCATGAACACGACGACGACATCGTTTCTCCGTTCCGACCCAGCCATGTACACGATCCCTGGCCGTACATATGCGCGAGTAGGCGTTCGAGACCCTACCCGTATGTACATACGTGGCCGTATTTTCTTTCTTGCACCCTGGCCGCTGTACGTACGTGTACATGCTACATGCGCGCCTGTACTACGACACGTACGCGCCTCTACATCGACCAATATATATGTACGTACACGTTCGCGACCAGAATGACAACACTACGTACGCTTCGACCAGGTGGGTCCCGACTGTCAGGCACTTCCTTTCCTGCGAAGATGTAGCTGGTGGGTCCTAGCAGTCAGGGGGGCGAATCGTTTTGTTTTTTTTGCCCGGACGCACTTCCTTGCGTGCGAAGATGTAGCTGGTGGGTCCCAGCAGCCAGGGGGGATCGTTTTTTTGCCCGGACGCACTTCCTTGCGTGCGAAGATGTAGCTGGTGGGTCCCAGCAGTC